>NC_090436.1:26026841-26327321 GCF_031143425.1 Pleurodeles waltl
GGGTGAGCTGTGGACCCCAAAAGAACCTTAAAAGAACATCTGGGTGAAGCCCCAGAAGTTTGGAAAAGATTTGAGAATTTTTGGATAAAAGCTCCAGAGAGGGACCGACCCGCCGCGGAAATTCTAGCCGGCTTGCCTCAACCGCGACCCGGCCTGACTTTGTGGTTCGTCCCGGTAAAGAAAAACATCCAAAAAAGAGACTAAGGGGGTTATTCTAACTTTGGAGGAGTGTTAATCCGTCCCAAAAGTGACGGTAAAGTGACGGATATACCACCAGCCGTATTACGAGTTCCATAGGATATAATGGACTCGTAATACGCTGGTGGTAAATCCGTCACTTTTCCGTCACTTTTGGGACGGATTAACACCTCCTCCAAAGTTAGAATACCCCCCTAAGACCGAACGTAAAAAGTTGACCGGGACCTCCCAGCCATCGTATCCGAGAAGGGCTCCATGGACGTCGGATCAAGATCCAGGTTTACCCCGGTCGAAGGATTTTCATCTCGAAAAAACGACTAAGTCCGAAGGTAAAAGTGTCCACCGAGGAAACCCACATCGTGTATCCGGACAAGGGCTCCAGGAGGTCGGATTCAACTGGCAGGTTCGTCCCGGTGAAGAAAAACTTCAAAATAAAGACTAAGTCAGAAGGTAACTTTTTAACCGAGGCCTCCCGCGACCTGTAGCCGAGCAGGGCTCCATCGCGGTCGGCCTGAAAGTTTGACTTTGCCCCGGTCGAGGTGCAACCAGATGACCCGATTGGCGCTTTTTGTTTCTAAGCGCTAGAAAAGTAATAATTCTTTAAAAATTCATATCTCCGGTTCCCCTGAACCGATTTTAATCGTTTGTGTGTCATTTTAAAGATAAAAATATAAACTATTTTTATAAATTGGTTTTGGATTTTTAAACTGTTTCCTGTGTTTTATTTAATTACTGTTTTGTGATATTTGAATGCTTTACACTTTGTCTCCTAAGTTAAGCCTTGACGCTCGTTGCCAAGCTACCAAGGGTTGAGCTGGGATTAATTTACTGAGACCTAACTGTACCTATGTGGAGGTTAGTGGCTTGTTGCTAGGTGTAGGTACCTACCTGCCCTACCAATAACCCATTTTCCAACACAGTGCTTTTAAAACTGCTGCACAAAGGAAATAATAAAGATAAAAACAGGAACATGTTTCTGTGGAGAGGCCCCAGCTGGAGAAGTGCCTTCCTGCCAGCCCAAGCCTGCGGACTCCCTGGGAATGTGTCATGGACCTCTGGAGGGCAGAGGACCATAGTTTGTGAACCTCTGTGAGGGGCAAACCATGCAAAAAGAGGTCCTTCCTCACACTGATGACATCTAAAATTACATCACTGATAACATCATCCACATAACTACCAACACCCCCACTCACACCCTCATACAATCTCTCATACACCCACACAACCACTCACATACCCATTCTCAGACCCATACAAGCACTCACACACCCACTGACTCATTCTTACTGGCACTCACACAGCCACTCACTCAGTCATACAGCCACTCACACAACCACTCACTCACCCATACATTACTCACACACTGACTTATACACACATAGTCACTCACACAGCCACACACTCACAGTCACACAAGTGCACACTCACCCATGCAGTCACTCATACACTCACTCACTTACTCATACTGTCACTGACACTCACATTCACTCTTTATAGGAAAGTGCCATCTTTCTTGGCATGTTACCCCCAATTTTACATGTATGTCAGTTTGTTTTTGCCTGTCTCATTGGGATCCTGCTAGCCAGGACCCCAGTACTCACAGTTTGTGGCCTGAATGTGTATACCTGTGTAGTGCCTAACTGTGTCACTGAGACTCTGCTAACCAGAACATCAGTGTTTATGCTCTCTCTGCCTTTAAATGTGTCACTATAGGCTAGTGACCACTTTTACCAATTTCAATTGGCATACGGGAACACCCTTATAATTCCCTAGTATATGGTACCTAGGTACCCAGGGTATTGGGGTTCCAGGAGATCCCTATGGGCTGCAGCATTTCTTTTGCCACCCATAGGGAGCTCAGAGAAACCTTTACACAGGACTACCATTGCAGCCTGAGTGCAATAACACACAGGTTTTTTCACAGCCATTTTCACTGCACTTAAGTAACTTATAAGTCACCTATATGTCTAACCCTCACTTGCTGAAAGTTAGGTGCACAGTTACTAAGTGTGAGGGCACCCTGGCACTAACAAAGGTGCCCCCACATAGTTCAGGGCCATTTCGCTGGACTTTGTGAGTGCAGGGACACCATTACACGGGTGCACTACATATAGGTCAATACCTATGTGCAGCTTCACAATGGTAACTCTGAATATGGCCATGTAACATGTCTAAGATCATGGAATTGTCCCCCCATTCCAAATCTGGTATTGGGGAGCCAATTCCATGCATCCTGAGGGCTCCACTATGGACTCCGGGTACTGCCAAACTAGCTCTCTGTGATTTTCTCTGCAGCTGCTGCTGCTGCCAACCCACAGACAGGTTTCTACCCTCCTGGGGTCTGGGCAGCCCAGCCCCAGGAATGCAGAACAAGGGATTTCCTCTGAGAGAGGGTGTTACACCCTCTCCCTTTGGAAATAGGTGTTAAGGGCTGGGGAGGAGTAGCCTCCCCCACCCTCTGGAAATGCTTTGAAGGGCACAGATGGTGCCCTCCTTGCATAAGTTGGCCTACGCCAGTTTAGGAAACCCCCAGTCCCTGCTTTGGTGTGAAACTGGACAAAGGAAAGGGGAGTGACCACTCCCTTGTCCATCACCACCCCAGGGGTGGTGCCCAGAGCTCCTCCAGTGTGTCTCAGACATCTGCCATCTTGCTTTCAGAGGTGTGGGGACACTGTGGAGGCCTCTGAGTGGCCAGTGCCAGCAGGTAACGTCAGAGACCCCTCCTGCTGGGGGAAAACCTGACTAGGTGGCCAATCCTCCTCTGAGGGCTATTTAGGGTCTCTCCAGTGGACTTTTCCTCAGATTACGACTTGCAAGAATTCATCAGAGTTCCTCTGCACTTCTCTCTTCGACTTCTGCCAAGGATCGACCGTTGACTCCTCCAGGACGCCTGCAAAACTGCAACAAAGTAGCCAGAAGACTACCAGCAACATTGTAGCGCCTAATCCTGACAACATTATCGACTGTTTCCTGGTGGTGCATGCTCTGGGGGCTGCCTGCCTTCACCCTGCCCTGGAAGCCACAAAGAAATCTCCTGTGGGTCAACTGAATCTTCCCCCTGCTTCAGCAGGCACCAAACTTCAGCTTCACAGGTACTCTGGGTCCCCTCTCAGCCTGACGAGCGTGGCCCCTGGAACACAGGTGGTGGACCCAACTGACCCAGACTGTTCAGTGGTCCAACTGTCCGAATTTGGAGGAGGTTAGTCCTTGCCTCCCCTCCCCAGACAGTAATCCTGTGCACCGCATGTTCTGCAGCTACAATGGCTTCTGTGCACATTTCTAAGACATCCTGCATGCACAGCTGAGCCTAGGTCCCCAGCACTCCGTCCTGTAATGCTCATCTCCCCGAGTTGATCTCAGGTGTTGTGGGACCTCCTTTTGCAGTGTTGAGATGCCTGCCGTGTTCAGTCTTCTTGCACCCCTGTTCAAGGACTTCTGCGGGTGCTTCCTTCTTGTGTGAGTGCTCTCTACGTTGCTGAGGGCCCCCTCTGTCTCCTCTCCCAAATGGAGACATCCTGGTCCTTTCTGGGCTCAGGCAGCACCCCTTTTCTCCAGCTATGGCTCTTGCAGCTAGCAAGGCTTGTTTGCAGTATTTTGCCAAGGAAATAACTCTGCATCCTCCAGCACGCCATGGGACATCTTCTGCATGAAGAAGAACTTCCTACCTCCTTTCTTTGTTGCAAATCCTGCAGCTTCTTCCAACCGGAGGCAGCCATATTGCACCTTCATCCAGGGTTTAGTGGGCTCCTTCCCCCCCTGGACACTTTAGCGACTCTTGGACTTGGTCCCCTTCCTTTGCAGGTCCTCAGGTCCAGGAATCCGTCTTCAGTGCTTTGCAGTCTATTATGGTCTTTGCAAAATCCTTTTTCACAACTTTAGGGTGTTTCTGGGGAAATAGTAGAACTTTACTCCTACTACTTTCCAGGGTCTTGGGGTGGGGTATCTTTTACACCCTTAGTGTTTTCTAACACTCCCAGCGACCCTCTACACACTACACTAGCCTATGGGTCCATTCGTGGTTCACATTCCAATTTATTAGTATATGGTTTGTGTTGCCCCTTGGCCTATTACATTATATTGTATTCTACAGTGTTTTCACTACTTTTCTAACTGTTTACTTACCTGATTTTGGTTTGTGTGGATATTTTGTGTATGTTACTTACCTCCTAAGTGAGTATTTCCTCTGAGATATTTTTGGCACATTGTCACTAAAATAAAGTACCTTTATTTTTAGTAACTCTGAGTATTGTGTTTCTTATGATATAGTGCTATATGATATAAGTGGTATAGTAGGAGCTTTGCATGTCTCCTAGTTCAGCCTAAGCTGCTCTGCTATAGCTACCTCTATCAGCCTAAGCTGCTAGAACACTACTAATCTACTAATGAGGGATAACTCGTCCTGGCACAAGGTGTAAGTACCATCAGGTACCCACTATTAGCCAGGCCAGCCTCCTACACTCGTCCACACAGAGACTCACACGCCCACTCACTCACCAGTACAGCTACTCGCACAATCACTCACTCACCCATAGAGCTACTCACATATTCACCCATACAGCTACTGGCACACCCACTAATCACCCATACAGCCACACACACCGACTCACTCACCAAAACAGCTACTCACACAGTCACTCACCCACACACCGACTCACACAAATTCAGACACTCACACAGCCACTCAGGTGCCATATGTTAGAATAGTATAGTTTATATTCAGTTAAAAAACCAAAGGTTACAGGTTGAGAAAGGTGTTACTGCCGAAACGTGTCCTGTTTTCCCATGTACTTGAGTAAACCTTGCCAGCAGGTTTCCGGGGTGCCTGTCGTCGTCTTGGAAGGAGCGATCACGTGACAACAGCACCAGCTCAATCCAATCTTGAGTACAACTGAAGATGTTCCTTCTGCAGCTCTCACAGGGAAAGGGGACTTATTTCACAGCAGGTATAGAAATATAGACCATTTCCCTTTTACACGTATTAATATATTATTTACGTATGTAATTCTTTCTTTATAAAATATATTGCATTAGTTATTAATTGCTTTATGTATGTGTTTGTTCGTTTCTTTCTTTATTTAATTATATAGGTACGCAGTATTTATTTCAGTAATCCTTTTTTATTTGTTTTTTTTCAGCAAAATACGGATTTGTTTGTTTTCAGAGTTTTTCCCGCCCATAGCATGTTGTTTCCCTGCCTTAACAGGTGGGGGCTTGAAGAGGGTGTGGGGGTCAGGATGGACTCAGCACTGGGATGCAAGTCCCGAAATATAGATAATGTGGTTTGAGTCTTCTCTAGAAGGGAGAACTTGCTCATGCAGAGGAGCTCCCTGGACAAACATTCTGCGAAAACTCAGTTTTTGGTGGTCAGAAAGCAAGAACAGTGGCTTCTCAATGCAGGACCTTTGTATACGTCTTTGAGCACAAGGCTCCCCTTCGATGGTAACAGATGTTGTGGGAGAAATGTCTTTTGAGAAAGCTAAGAGGTTAGCAACATTTCTGGAAAACATTCTTGAGCCATTTGTAGCAAAATTAGTGCATACATAATAATTAATAAATGACACAATAATGACTTTTTGTAACTATTTTCATGGCTATACTTTTTAAAAGATGGCCTTTTCAACAAAATAGACGTACTGTCAATTGTAAATTAGATTTCTAGAGTCAATTCATTTCAACTCATTGCAACTTGTAAAGGGCATGGCTACCCAGCAGGAGCTTCCCAGTGCTAGGAGGAAGTTCATTCCCCACTACATCCGATTACAGAGACATGTCTTCCGCTGCTTCCTGAAACAACTCCAATATTCCACCTTACTTAACCTAGTGGGTATTCCATTCCATAATTTTGCCACTAGGTATGAAAAAGTCCGACCTCCACTTCTCACTTTCCGAACCCGCGGAATCGCGACCGAATGTAAGGCGGAAGAGCACAAGGAACAAGGACTATACGGTCACATCATGTACTGCCGAAGGCGCTTTTTTAATAAGCTCGATGAGTAATACGGAGAGACTTGGGGACATATTTACAAGTGGCTTGTGCCTCTGAAGCGTCACTTTTTTTTATCTCCCGGCAGCGCAAGTCTTTCACCCATATATGTGCGGCCACACAAAGCTGGCTTGCACAGCCTTTCATGGCCTTCTAGATGTGAGGTAAGGCCAGACAGCGCACGTCGCTGCGTTGCCTTACTCTGCATCAGGGAGGCATTCCATGGGCGTTGCGGTGGATTTTCCCACAATACACCTATGGATTTCGATGCATTGCTAGATTAATAGTCACTTGTAAACCTGGGAATGCATCAAAACCTTATGTCTCCCCAGGGGAGGTGCAACAATGTGAAATATGTTTCTTTGTTCTCATTTTTCCCTCTTTCTTTGTATGCCGCATAGAATTAAATTCTCTGTTTGACTGGAAGCCAATGCAAAGAAGCCAAAGTCCTCAAGACTGGACGATACTCCGATACCTCTAATGTCAGACCTGGCCCTGCCGCTAAGAGACAGTAGCAAAGATTAAGCTGTGAGCCAACCCTATCATCCTAAAGAGAGTAAAGCCAAGTGTTCAAACCTTTTGTGAACGTCAGAAGTTGTTTAAGAAGATGTAGATTGCAGATGTTCAGGGAGGCTCCACAATAATGCTGTTCGAACAGAGAATGCTCAAGAGGTCACTCTTGAGTGGCTGAATCGAGGCACTACTAGTGGGTTGGCGGAAGATGATCTAAGGTTGCCCAGGGGAACATAGTACATTTCTGCTGTAGGTAAGCAGAGCCATATCGATGAATTGCCTGAAACCAATGGCAGAATGCAGTTCTCCTAGATACTGGCAGCCAATGTGAAGTGCCCAAAGCCAATGAGGTTGCAGAGCCTGGTTGCTGCAACCTGAATATGTTTGTCGAGAAAGTAGCCCAGAACCTGAGCTCAAAAAAAGAGAATTATAGCAAGGACGATGGCTTTGGAGTGTGGCCTGCACAACCGAAGGAAAGCTGAAAGGATTTTTCCATTGCTTAATTTGTAAAAATATCAGTGCCAGGGACCTCTTCAGGTGCCATGCAGCTTCACAACCCGTTGTCACTGCCAGTGCTGCCAGGTACAGTAACAACACAACTACTGACCCTCACTCTTCTACAAATGTGACAATTCAGACTATTCCGGTGCCCCAAAACTATAAGAAAAGCTTTGGAGAAAGGTATTAGGATTTTTTAATGTATATTGAGGTAATACACAGCAGTTGTTATGCTTGTCTCTAAATGAGACAAACAGCGCCACCAAGTGCCAGACTGACAAAAGTGCCGGTATTGGCAATTAAGTGCCTGGCTGAGCACCGGAAACCACTGAGTCAAATTAAGTACTGGAATTTTCACAATACCCTCATCTGGTGAAAACACAATGACCATTCATTTGTTTGTCTATTTAGAGAAAGATCTGCATCCATGTGGAACCCCAGGTTGTAAACCTTGCCAACTGGAGGGTAGAATAGGATTTCAAACCTGGCCACCTGGCACATACCGCACCATGGTATTGTTCGGGTTCAATTTCGTTGAAGGCACTTCATACCAGTGGTTACTGCTATCATACTCTTGTGAAATTTGACCAGGGTGTTGGTGGACACAGTGATCAAATGAAATAAAGGTTTGCATATCATCTGCATAACTAATAAAACTGAAACCAAGTCATTGAATCTGCAACGGCAGGGAGTGAAAGTACAGATTAAAAAGTGTCAGACTCAAGGATGAGCCCTGCAGGACATCTTGATGCAGTAGTTTGAATTCAGAACAAAAAGAGACCACGTAGACTGCTTGTGACCAATGTTGCAAATATGACAAAACCCAATCCAAGACCGGGCCTCAAAGTCCTAACTCTGATAACCTGAGAGTTAATTTATCATCAGGGGCGTATCTTAGTCAGTAAGATTGGGGGGCTGTAGGCTTTAGATTTCCTAATAGTCATGTTAGTTAAAATACATTATATGAGAAGCATTATATGAGAACCAGGGCAGGAAGGAGGCTTAAAGAGTAGTAAAAATGGAGATGAGTGTGGATTCTGAGGGGTACTTAAAACTCAATATTTTGGAAAATAACCATTTTTAAGACATTTAAAACAGAAACAAGATTGTGGGGGTCATTCCTACCCTGGCGGTCCGAGACCGCCAGGGTAGGGGACAGCGGGAGCACCGCCAACAGGCTGGCGGTGCTCCCAAGGGCATTCTGACCGCGGCGGTTTGGCCGCGGTCAGAAAGGGAAAACCGGCGGTGTCCCGCCGGTTTTCCGCTGCCCAAAGGAATCCTCCATGCGCCGCCATGGGGATTCCGACACCCCATACCGCCATCCTGTTCCTGGCGGTTCGGCCGCCAGGAACAGGATGGCGGTATGGGGTGTCGTGGGGCCCCTGGGGGCCCCTGCAGTGCCCATGCCAATGGCATGGGCACTGCAGGGGCCCCCGTAAGAGGGCCCCACAAAGAATTTCAGTGTCTGCTTAGCAGACACTGAAATTCGCGACGGGTGCAACTGCACCCGTCGCACCCTTCCCACTCCGCCGGCTGCATTCGGAGCCGGCATCCTCGTGGGAAGGGGTTTCCCGCTGGGCTGGCGGGCGGCCTTCTGGCGGTTGCCCGCCAGCCCAGCGGGAAACACAGAATCACCGCGGCGGGCTTCTGACCGCGGAGCGGTGTTCTGGAGGGGGGAACTCTGGCGGGCGGCCTCCGCCGCCCGCCAGAGTTAGAATCACCCCCTGTGCGTGTGTTAGAAATGGGGTTTTTGGTTGGCAGTCAGGTTACCCTCTGTCTAAGCAAGAACCCTCACTCTAGTCAGGGTAAGTCACACACAATCCAAAATTAGCCTGTGCCCACCCTCTGGTAGCTTGGCACGAGCAGTCAGGCTTAACTTAGAAGGCAATGTGTAAAGTATTTGTGCAATAAATCATACAATACCACTATATAGCACCACAAAAATACACCACACAGTGTTTAGAAAAATATATAATATTTATCAGGATACTTGTAGGTCAAAACAAAGTTGCAATGGGAATTTGTAAAGATATCACTGAAAAGTGATATGAAGTGGCTTAAGTCTTTAAAAAGCAAACAAAGGGGGTCATTCTGACCTCGGCGGTAAAAGGCACTTACCGCCGGTCAGAAGACCGCCATAATACCGCCGCGACCGCGGTAAACCGCCACGGTCATTCTGACCCACAACTGCCAAACCTCCAAAAATCCGACCTCCACTGCAGTCCGCCACATCAGCGGTCAGCGATAAACTGGAGATGACCAAACCTCCACCGTCACGCCAACAGAAATACGCCCATGCCATTACGACCCACGAATCCACGCGGCGGTCATTCAAACGCGGTATTCCATTGGCGGTACACACCGCTGCGGTCAGAATACGCACCCAGCACTAAAACACAGCCACATTGGACAATTTGAAATACACACACCTGATACACATACATGCACCACTCCCACACATCCAATCAACTATAAAACACATACCCACATCACCCACAAACCCCTACGACCACAAATCAGAGACGAAGGACAGAGAGAGAGAGCACAGCAATTGACAACCCCATCACACAGAGGCACACAACACCATCACCCACACCACATCTACGCACAAAGCACCACACATCACCACACTCATCACCACATACACCACCCCACACCTCATCCACACCACCCCATGGCAGCCCAAAGGCACCCCCGGTTTTCGGACCAAGAACTCAGGGTCATGGTGGAGGAAATAATAAGGGTAGAGCCCCAGCTCTTCGGCACACAGGTGCAGCACACCACAATAGCCAGGAAGGCGGAGCTATGGCAACGTATCGTAGATAGGGTCAACGCTGTGGGACAGCATCCCAGAAATCGGGAGGACATACGCAAACGCTGGAACGACCTACGGGGGAAGGTGCGCTCGATGGTGTCAAGGCACAATATCGCTGTGCAGAAGACTGGCGGCGGACCCTCACCCACCCCACCCGAATTCACAGCATGGGAGCAAGAGGTCTTGAACATCCTGCATCCTGAGGGCCTCGCTGGAGTAGCCGGAGGAATGGACTCTGGTAAGTATAATCTCAACTACTTCATCCCCCCCCAACCACCAGCATGCCAACCCACACCCCCACCCTCACCCCCAACCCCCCAACACACATCCTCCCTGCAAATGTCTCACCAGCACAACCCACCCAACCCAACACCAACCCCTGAATGCCAACACTAACAATGGACACCCATCACCTAAGCATGACCACTGCACATACCCACCCCCCCCCACAAACCACCCTCACAACTCCTCCCACAAGGGAATGGCACCACTGGGGGACAAGGGCACACACAAATCGCACGCCATGGCACACACAGAACCAATAACCATACTCTTTTACCCCTGCAGGACCCGAACGCCAACACACCGGTCAGGAGGGTCCAGAAATGTCCATCCCACCCCCGGAACAGGCCCCCAGTGATGACAGCAGCTCTGTCGACCTGGAACCTGATGACCAGCCCGGACCATCGGGGACCTCTGGGCAGTCGGTTCCCCTCAGGCAGCCACAGGCCACAGCAGACCTACCCCCCTCTGGGAACACCAGCACAGCACCCACCCAGCGGGCCCATGCCTCTGTCTCCAGGACAGGTCAAGCAGCGGTGTGTCTACCACTACAGGACACCCAGGGTAACCCACCACCCCAACAACAAAAGGGACCTGGGGGCAGTGGTAGTGGGCACACCGTCCAGGGGACAGAGGCCCAGGAACAAAGGGGAACTGGGAGGGCTGCTGTGCGACAGAGGGAGGACAGGCCTAGGGAACCCTCTGTCCAAGAGGTCCTCACCACCATCATGGGAGGCTACCACCACTCCCAAGAGACGATGGCGACGGTCCTGGCCAGGTTCCAGGAGATCCAGGCACTGCAGGAGGAACGGTACATGGGGTTCCGGGACGAACTGCGCACCATCAGTTCCGCAATGGGTACAATCGTGGTGGCACTCAACCAGATTGTTACCACATTGCGGGACCTTGTGGCCTCCCAAAGGGCCCCTGCCACTAGCATGGAGGAAGAACAGCCCACCACCTCCGCCGGCGCTAGTGGTCAGGAGGCCCCCACACAACAGCTACGGGCCACCCGGACCCCACCCCCTGCAGAACAGGAACCACCCCGCAAGAAAGGCCTGAGATCCAGGAAGAAGACAGAGTAGGATGTCAAGACCCCCGCCAGGAAAGGATCCCCCGGATGTCATCCCACTGTCCCACTTGTTCACCCTGTCCAACCTAGAACTGCCCCTGCTCCACCTTCCACAGGCATATGGACAATGCACCTGTGCAAACGAGAGTCTGGACTCTGCCAAGGACATGCCTCCACCATCTCCCATCACCCTTCTTTAACTAATCACCCATTTCTTCACTTTAATAAACACAATTATTGCACCAAAACCATCTGGAGTCTGTAATTTATTTACGTTAAAGCAAATGTAATAGACATAACCAACCCAAAAAGTCCAGTTACATTGTGATGACAACATACCAGTGTCACATAGCGGTACTCCATGGGGAAAGAAACCAGAGGGCCCTCCGTGGGGATCAGATCCCTGAAATAGGAAGGGAAATCCACAACTAAGATACCATACATTGGGGGGAAAGGTCAGACAGTAGAGAGCCTGTACTGTTACAGATAGTTTGAAATGCTGGAGTAAATTCTTACCTGTGTGTCACTGGAAATACTGCTCTATCACTCTGTCCCTGTTGTCCTCTTCGTCTTCCTCCTCTTCACTCTCCGCAGGCTCCACAGCTGCAAAAACACCACCATCTGGACCATCCTCCTGCAGGAAAGGCACCTGGCGTCGCAAAGCCAGGTTGTGAAGCATGCAGCAGGCCACGATGATATGACACACCTTCCTTGGTGAGTACATCAGGGATCCCCCTGTCATATGCAGGCACCTAAATCTGGCCTTCAGGAGGCCAAAGGTCTGCTCGATCACGCTCCTAGTACGCCCATGGGCATCATTGTACCGTTCCTCTGCCCTGGTCCTGGGATTCCTGACTGGGGTCAATAGCCAAGGCAGGTTGGGGTAACCAGAGTCACCAATTAGCCACACACGCTGTCTCTGTGGCTGTTCCATCACATAAGGGATGCTGCTATTTCGCAACACGTACGCGTCATGCACTGACCCTGGGAACTTGGCATTTACATGGGAGATGTACTGGTCAGCCAAACAGACCACCTGCACATTCATCGAATGATAATTCTTTCGGTTCCTGTACACCTGTTCATCGTCTTTTGGGGGGACCAAAGCCACATGGGTACCATCAATGGCACCAATGATATTGGGAATGTATCCAAGGGCATAGTAATCACCCTTCACTGTAGGCAAGTCATCCACCTCAGGGAAAATGATGTAGCTCCGCATGTATTTCATCAGGGCAGACAACACTCTGGACAATACCTTTGAAAACATAGGTTGAGACATCCCAGAAGATATGGCCACTGTAGTTTGAAAAGATCCACTAGCCAAAAAATGGAGTACTGACAGCACCTGCACTAGAGGGGGGATCCCTGTGGGTTGGCGGATGGGGGACATCAGCTCTGGCTCCAGCTGGGCACACAGTTCCTGTATAGTGGCACGGTTGAGTCTGTAGGTCAGGATGACATGTCGTTCTTCCATTGTCGACAGGTCCACCAGCGGTCTGTACACAGGAACATTCCTCCTTCTCCTCGCAAGTCCCAGCGGACGGTGCCTAGGAAGGACAACAGCGAGCACAGAGTCAATCAACCCACAGGTAAGTTCCCACAGCTTGTACAGTACAGATTTCTCTCTGGAATGAATGGCTTGTATGAGTGTCGATGCAAGGCCTAGGCATGTGTGACGCAGTAGGAATTAAGCCATGTGGGCCCTTGAAATGGCGGCTGCCTGACCTGTGAAGTGTGACAATGTGAAGTGAGGTCATTGCGCTGCCGTGGCACACCGTGGCGGTAGGCGGTCGAAGACCGCGGCGCAAAGGCGCATTGGATAATATTGAGCCCTATGGGTTTCAGGAGCCAATGGCGATGTGCGCCAGCGGTCGCGGTACGCACCCCCGTGGTACGCACCGCCGTGGCCGTAACCGCCATTTTCTCTCTGCTTAATCACTCGAGATCTGATCATCCGCAGGAGAGGATCTATACTGCAAGTGCTGCTGTGACCTCGGTCTGGAAGTGACAATGGCTGCTGCTACTGGTAAAAGGGCCCCCGCCTTCAGTTCCGAAGAGTTGGAGAAGCTCGTGGACGGGGTCCTCCCCCAGTATGCGCTACTCTACGGTCCTCCAGACCAACAGGTAAGTACACTGGGACCATGCTTAGTGGGCTATGCCTGGGATGAGTGGGGTGGATGTACGATGGAGGGGAGGGGAGCGAATGAGGAATGCATGGCACGACAGATGGGAGCATGTGCCACATGGCAAGGTTGGGGAGGGGGGGCCACTCACACCCACCATGCAGAAAACTGATGATGTTTTTTTTCCCCCCGTACATGTCACATAGGTCAGCGCCCATCAGAAGATTGAGATTTGGCGTGCCATCGCCAAGGACGTCCGGGCCCTGGGGGTCCACAACAGACGGGGCACCCACTGCCGCAAGAGGTGGGAGGACATCCGCTGCGGGAGCAAGAAGACCGCCGAGGCTCTGCTGGGGATGGCCTCCCAACCTAGGAGGGGTGCCAGTCGTACCTTGACCCCCCTGATGTCCCGGATCCTGGCGGTGGTCTACCCCGACTTGGATGGGCACTTGAGGGCATCACAGCAGACACAAGGGGGTGAGTACCAGCACTTAATGCTATCTTTGCGCGCAGTGGAGGTGCCTGGTTGGGGGAGGAGGGCTGTAGGTATCCCTAGGCCAGGGCGATTTCTGTAGGCTAGGCCCCTCCGTGAGCTATGGTCCTGTGCCCCGGCCCCCCACCTCTGTAGGGTGCCTAGTAACGCTATTCATGGACCTGTGTATTCTGTGTGGGCAGTTGTCGCCCATAGGCATGTTGGCCATGTCCCAGTGAATGAGTAGTGTACCCCAAGTGCGCAGCGTAGTGCAGGGGGCTTCTGTGTCTGTCCTCTCCGCCAACGGTGTCCACAATGCATGCACTCAACTTGTCTTTATTTCTCCCCCCCCCCCATTTTCTTTGTTTTTCTGGGAATGTGTGCATTAGCATCATCAGGCGGAGGAGAAGTGGCATCGGCGCAAGAGGGAGCTGCATCTCACATGGCCCCGGAGGACCATGCAACGGACTCCGCGGTGACCAGTGAGACGGGGGGCGAGGGGGGCTCCACAACGGGGACCCGTGCAGACGTCAGTGACAGCGACACGTCCTCGGATGTGAGCCCCCTTGCGGTGGTGGCACCATCCGTGCCTACCTCGACTACAGGTACAGACGCCACCCAGCGCACCAGCTCCGCCCTCCTAGCAGCCCCTCGGTGTTCGGCCCGTGCCCGCACGGCCAGGAAGCCGGCCATCTCCTTCGTCCCAGGCACCTCAGGCCCTGCCCCAGTCGCCCCTGCTGCCCTCAGTGAGGAGGTCATTGACCTCCTGACGACCATCATTGTTGGGCAGTCTACCCTTTTGAATGCCATCCAGGGTGTGGAGAGGGAGGTGCATCAAAGCAATGCATACCTGGAAGGCCTTCATTCGGGTCAGGCTGCCCAGCAACGATCGTTCAACGCTCTGGCCTCAGCACTGACGGCAGCGATTGTCCCTGTCTCCAGCCTCCATCTACTAACTGCCTCCACCCAGTCCCACTCCCCTGTTCCTCTGCCTATCCCATCCACACCTACAGACCAGCCTGCACACACCTCAACACCCAAGGCAAGCTCATCCAAACATAAGCAACACAAAACACACAAGCATTCACCCAAGCAACATCCAGATGCAGACATGCCAACAGCCACTACCTCCTCTGTGTCCCCCACCTCCTCGTCTCCCTCCTCCCTCCCTGTGACGTCTACACTCACACCTGCATGCACACCACCATCAGCCAGTACACCCATCACCAGCACTCCCTCCAGAGCAGTCCGCACACGTGCAGTCACCACCCCCACTGCCATGTACACGTCCCCTGTGTCCTCTCCCAGTGTGTCTGTCACCCCCGCTTCCCAACCACACAAACGCAGGCAGGCACCCAAACAACAGCCATCCACCTCACGACAGCCTCCAGCCCAAGCACCTGCACCCAAAGACAGCACACTTGACTCTCCTACAACCACATCCTCTTCCTCCACTCCCATACCCACTCCAGCTACCCTTTCCATGGCTCCAAAGAAATGTTTCCTCTCTAAAATTGACCTCTTTTCCTCACCTGACCCACCCCCTCCGTCCCGTAAGAGTTCCCCAAACACCTCAGCCACCACCAGCCCAGCAACTCCCAAGCACGTTGTGTCTGGTTTTTGGAGTCCGCCCTTTCCTTGGTCTGGGACATCGACCATCAGCAAAGGCACAGCCAGCCCCCCCCCGGGAAGAGGAGCAAAAAACTGAAGGGCAGGCGCGACAGGCCTGATACGCCTGCCCTCAAGGAGGTAGCCTTGCACCGTCACCTGCCACATCGGGGAAGGGAGCCAAGGGCCACGGACAGTCTGCCAAGGAGGGCAAGGGTAGCAAGGAGCAAAAGGCAGGGAGCAGCCGACCTGGCCATGAAGGCCCCACCAGCCCCATTCCGGGGGTATCAGAGGAGACCCAGGGCTCCATCACAGGAGGGCCCCGCAACGGAAAGGTCCGATGCAGACTGAGCGGAAGGTATTGGCCAGGTGTGGTTCACTCCAAACACAAGACAGGCACCGCTGAAGAGGGGCCGCTGTGAGAAGCACCGCTGAACAGGGCCCCGCCGTGAGGAGCACTGCTGAACAGGGCCCGCCAAGACAAGCACCGCTGAAGAGGGCACCGCCAAGACAGGCACCGCTGAAGAGGGGCCGCTGTGAGAAGCACCACTGAACAGGGCCCCGCCATGAGGAGCACCGCTGAACAGGGCCCCGCCAAGACAAGCACCGATGAACAGGGCCCCGCCAAGACAAGCACTGCTGAAGAGGGCACCGCCAAGACAAGCACCACTGAACAGGGCCCCGCCAAGACAAGCACCGCTGAAGAGGGCCCCGCCAAGACAAGCACCGCTGAACAGGGCACCGCCAAGACAGGCACCGCTGAAGAGGGGCCGCTGTGAGAAGCACCGCTGAACAGGGCCCCGCCGTGAGGAGCACCGCTGAACAGGGTCCCGCCAAGACAAGCACCGCTGAACAGCGCCCCGCCAAGACAAGCACCGCTGAAGAGGTTCACCGCCAAGACAAGCACCACTGAAGAGGGCCCCGCCAAGACAAGCACCGCTGAAGAGGGCACCGCCAAGACAAGCACCGCTGAAGAGGGGCCGCTGTGAGAAGCACCGCTCCGCTGGGCCCTCCTGTCAATTACCGCTCCGCTGGGCCCTTCATCTCAAGCACCGCTCCGCTGGCCCTTCCTGTCAAGCACCGCTCCGCTGGGCCCTCCTGTCAAGCACCGCTCCGCCGGGCCCTTCATCTCAAGCACCGCTCCGCTGGCCCTTCCTGTCAAGCACCGCTCCGCTGGGCCCTTCATCTCAAGCACCGCTCCGCTGGGCCCTTCTTCTCAAGCACCGCTCCGCTGGGCCCTTCATCTCAAGCACCGCTCCGCTGGGCCCTTCATCTCAAGCACCGCTCCGCTGGCCCTTCCTGTCAAGCACCACTCCGCTGGGCCCTCCTGTCAAGCACCGCTCCGCTGGGCCCTCCTGTCAAGCACCGCTCCGCTGGGCCCTTCATCTCAAGCACCGCTCCGCTGGGCCCTTCATCTCAAGCACCGCTCCGCTGGGCCTTTCATCTCAAGCACCGCTCCGCTGGGCCCTTCATCTCAAGCACCGCTCCGCTGGGCCCTCCTGTCAAGCACCGCTCCGCTGGGCCCTTCATCTCAAGCACCGCTCCGCTGGGCCCTTCTTCTCAAGCACCGCTCCGCTGGGCCCTTCATCTCAAGCACCGCTCCGCTGGGCCCTCCTGTCAAGCACCGCTCCGCTGGGCCCTCCTGTCAAGCACCGCTCCGCTGGGCCCTTCATCTAAAGCACCGCTCTGCTGGCCCTTCCTGTCAAGCACCGCTCCGCTGGGCCCTCCTGTCAAGCACCGCTCTGCTGGGCCCTCCTGTCAAGCACCGCTCCGCTGGGCCCTCCTGTCAAGCACCGCTGGCCCATTGGCATCCCCGGATCTGTGTCGGGCAGGGCTTAACGAGGCACTCTGCCCACCATGCCTCCTCCATGACCAGTGGAGTCTGTAATCCACCTGATGGACGGTGGCTTTGCACTCCCCAGGATGGCACAGTGGGCAGCCCACCCACTGTAGAGACTTGAGAGACTGTGGCTTTGCACTCCCCAGGATGGCACAGTGGGCAGCCCACCCACTGTAGAGACTTGAGAGACTGTGGCTTTGCACTCCCCAGGATGGCACAGTGGGCAACCCACCCACTGTAGAGACTTGAGAGACTGTGGCTTTGCACTCCCCAGGATGGCACCGTGGGCATGGAGGAGCTTTGTGGATCTGGCGTCGTGGACTCATGTGGCTGAGGTAACCCCCCTTCCCTTCCCCCTGAGGTGCCTGTATTTAATTTTCTTGATGCCCCTGCAGTGTTCTCTCCAATGGAGTCTGTCTCGTGTGTGGGCTTTGCCCGTGTGTTACTGGACATTGGCCCACGTACATTTGCAGTTGGATAACTGTGCCGGACTTTGGCTCACTGTATATATTTCGTTTCAGATGTGTAAATATTTATTTTTATATTGCTAAGTTCGCTATACTTACTTACTGATTTAATATAGTTCTATTTTTCCAATCATGGCCTTTTGTCTTTGCATTTATTTTTGAGGGGTTTGGGGGTGTCACTCTGACTTTTTAATCTGCATTGGTGTGTAGGTATTTGGGTGGGGTTGAGGGTGGCGGTGGGTGTGTCGTGTATGTGTGTGCCCGTAACCTTTCCTCCTCCCCCCTCCCCTGTGTCGTAGGTGCCGTACTCACCATTGTCGTCTGCGGCGACGTTCGTGATCCTGGAAGAAGAGCAGGAAGGCAATGGCTGGGAGGATGTGGAGTTCGGGTTCCATGCTGTCCGGATTCCGCGTGGAGTGTCTCGAGGTGAGCGTTTTCCATTGAAAATGTCTGTTTCCGCCGTGTTTTTATCGGCGTGGCTCCCGCCCCGGAAAAGGTGGCGGATTGGTGGGTCGTGATAGTGTGGGCGGTACATTGTCTGCCGCCTGGCTGTTGGCGGTGACCGCCGCGCTGTTTGTTTGTGCCGCCGTGGCGGTCGGAGTGCTAAAGCGGCGGCCTGTGTTGGCCAGGGTCAGAATTCCAATTTTTGGACCGCCAGCCTGTTGGCGGGTTGGCCACCGCTTTATCACCTACCGCCAGGGTCAGAATGACCCCCAAAGTCTCTTTCAAGCACCAAGTACCTGGTTTGGAGTGGGAAATCTCTGCAGAGGGCCGCAGAAGAAGAGATACTTGGAAAAGTGGTGTGTGCGTTGATTTCTCCCCAGCACACACGGACTTGCGTCGTTATTTTTCATGTGGGGAAGTTGTGCGTCGTTTTCCGGTGCGCGGACAGTCTCTTTCTGTGGATCGCGGGGATTACCAGATGTCCCGGGTCTGTGCGTGGATTCTCCTGCTTGCTTTCCGGCTGCGCGTCGTTCTGCAGGGCTGTGCGTCGAAGTTTCGCTCTCACGGCAGGCGTCGATTTCTCCTCTGGAGGTCGTTCCGGTCGTCCCGAAGGCGTCTCGTCGATCAGCGTCGGTTTGCGGCGTTTTTCTCGCCGCAGAACAAGTTGTGCGTCGAAAATTTCGGCGCACGAAGCGTCCAAGTGAAAAAGAGAAGTCTTTTTGGTCCTGAGACTTCAGGGAACAGGAGGCAAGCTCTATCCAAGCCCTTGGAGAGCACTTTCGCAGCCAGACAAGAGTTCAGCAAGGCAGCAGGCCAACAGCAGGGCAGCAGTCCTTCGTAAAAAGCAGACACGTGAGTCCTTTGAGCAGCCAGGCAGTTCTTCTTGGCAGGATGTAGTTTCTGGTTCAGGTTTCTTCTCTAGGAAGTGTCTGATGAGGTAGGGCAGAGGCCCTGTTTTATACTCAAATGTGCCTTTGAAGTGGAGGAAACTTCAAAGAGTGGCTAAGAAGTGCACCAGGTCCCCTTTCAGTTCAATCCTGTCTGACAGGGTCCCAGTTAGCGGTGTGGCAGTCCTTTGTGTCAGAGCAGGCCCCCCACCCTCCCAGCCCAGGAAGACCCGTTCAAAATGCAGATGTATGCAAGTGAGGCTGAGTATCCTGTGTTTCGGGTGTGTCTGAGTGAATGCACAAGGAGCTGTCAACCAAGCCCAGCCAGACGTGGATTGTAAGGCACAGAAAGATTTAAGTGCAAAGAAATGCTCACTTTCTAAAGGTGCCATTTCTAGAATAGTAATATTAAATCCGACTTCACCAGTCAGCAGGATTTTGTATTACCATTCTGGCCATACTAAATATGACCTTCCTGCTCCTTTCAGATCAGCAGCTGCCACTTCAACAATGTATGAGGGCAGCCCCAATGTTAGCCTATGAAGGGAGCAGGCCTCACAGTAGTGAAAAAACGAATTTAGGAGTTTTACACTACCAGGACATGTAAACTACACAGGTACATGTCCTGCCTTTTGCCCACACAGCACCCTGCTCTAGGGGTTACCTAGGGCACACATTAGGGGTGACTTATATGTAGAAAAAGGGGCGTTCTAGGCTTGGCAAGTACTTTTAAATGCCAAATCGAAGTGGCAGTGAAACTGTACACACGCCTTGCAATGGCAGGCCTGAGACAAGGTTAAGGGGGCTACTTAAGTGGGTGGCACAACCAGTGCTGCAGGCTCACTAGTAGCATTTAATCTACAGGCCCTAGGCACATATAGTGCACATTACTAGGGACTTATAAGTAAATTAAATAGTCCAATCAGGTATGATCCAAAGTTACCATGTTTAAAAAGGGATAGAGCATAGGCACTTTAGCACTGGTTAGCAGTGGTAAAGTGCGCAGAGTCTAAAAGCCAGCAAAACAGGATCCAAAAAGTGGAGGGAGGCAGGCAAAAAGTTAGGGGTGACCACCCTAAGGCATGTCAGGTCTAACAGTGTGTTTTTTTTGTGTGTATGTAAAAATCCTAAGTGAAATCCAACAAACACATCACTATACCCGACTTAAAGCACCTATACCCAACTATTTACTACAGAAGACATTTATTAAGGGGGTGTAACACCCCAAACACCACCCCTAAGGCTATGCCCCTGCTTATCATGTGAAACCATATCAAATGCAGCCAACAAATCTAGCAGTACCAAGGTCGATGGCAAGCCCCAGTCAGCTAGAACTAGCAGGTCATCGACGATGGAAATGATTGCACTTTCTGTACTGAAGGATAGCCTAAACCCAGAGTGAGCTGTACACAGAATCGTGTCTTCCTCAAAGTAAAATGACAAATGGCTATTAACAAACCTAAACAGAATTTGTACTGGTAAGGACAGCAAGGAAATTGAATTATAGTTGCTCAAGCAACTAGGGACCACTACGGGCTTTTTCAAGAGTGGTGTTAGGAAGGGCTTTTTGAGGTAATGGAAACTCTACTGTCAGAATGGATTGGTTACAGGTCTGTAGAAGTGGATGAGACAGGATTGCAGCAGCAGATTTTCAAATTCTCGGGGGAATAATATTTAGTGGTGAGACAGGATGAGAACAGTTTGTCCAGCCCTTCTTCAGTAAGACGGTTTAAGTTACAAAATGTAACAGGCTCAGAGCTTAAACTAAGGCATATCAAGTCCTTATCAGTAAGATTAGCATTCGCTTTTCCAAGGTGTCACAAATGTTTGCAGCTGTATGGTGAAAAAAGCTGGACAGTCTATCTTCTCAGAGTTCTCCCAAGTGGACATTTGTGCACTAAGACTTCTGTTGGCATAACAAACAGACTTTCCTGTCAAGGTTTATGGTTTTTTTTACCAGCTAGCTTTGTTTCTTTGTTGCAATTGAAGTGTCATGTGTGTTCAACCTTTTTACAACTCAGCTTGGACACTTCAAGCGAAGCTTCAGACCAAGGCTGAGAAGGCTGAGGCCTGTAATGTTTGAATTAATCTCAGGACCTGGCCTGGCAGTTCCGCTGGTCTGTCATTGGAGCAGGGTCCAGACTGATTTGCATACAAGTGGGTACAAACATGTGGCATGGTGTGCAAAATATCAGTGGACTGGGGTGAGGCACTGAGTATTTACCAGTGACTGAGATTATTTCAAGCATTCCAGGCATCCCTTGTTTGTATATTTTAGTGTGTCGCCCTAGATGCGCTGGGTATGCCCTGATGTGGGTCTCGGTACACGGTGTCACTGGAACTAAGCTATACCTGGCTAATGAGCCCTAAATAGGGGTAAAAACCATTCCTGTGTTACATGTGTTGCGTTTCAAATAGGCCCTAGTCTAGCAGTTCAGGCTGGACTGTTCCCACTGGAGCACGGACAAGAATGATTTGCATATGGCTGGGATGAAGCAGACGGCACATTGTGCAAAATAACAATGGCCTGGGGCCAGGCTCCAAATAGTTACCAGTGGCTTAGAATAATTCAAGCATTCAATGCATCACTTGTTTTTAAGCCCTAAGTGGGGCAGGTATGCCCTGACATAGGTCCCGGTACACAGGCATTCAGTCCATCACTTTTTTTGTACACTTTTCGTTTACTTTTTGCATACTTTTTTGCATAGTTTGCTGAATATTATGCAGGGGGATCTTGCTGCTTCAACCCACACTTACACCTGCCGTAAATAATAACAGGATTATTAATTAAATGTAAAAAACTCAAACTTTACATCCTTAATGTCTAAGGCACATTTTTACTAAACATATGTTCTGGGTGATGGCAACACATGGGTGACAACAGACTTGCTACAGACCGGGAGAGTATTTAGGTTTTATACAGCCACCGTACTTTCTGCACAGTTTCCTTGGACCTCTGCAAAAGCCAGATATGCCAATGACATTGTTAAAATAACTGCCAAGTTTAAGGGGAAAGGAATGTGGAGTTAAAGCTGTTTAGTTGCCTTGCATTGCAAAGAGGTCCAAAATGCCAGCAGCCCTGGTACATAAAGTAAACAAATCCAGAAAGAACATTGGAAAATTGAGCTTTTCTAAGGGCACCTAAGTTTGATTGCATGGGGAAGCATTCAAGTACAGATATCTATAGACTGCACCCAAATACCTCCAACTGTAATAATGGGTATCACTAACTCTTCCTATATTTTCTTGCTGGGGTAATATCTTACAACACATTTGTAGGAAAGTGCCTTTGTTGGCATGGTTACCCCCCACACACACTCTTTGCCTGATATTTATGCCAACTTTGATTGAAAGTGTGCTGGGATCCTGCTAATCAGGCCTCAGCACCAGTGTTCTTTCCCAAATTCTGTACCTTTGTTTACACAATTGGCACACCCCTGGCACCCAGATAAGTCCCTTGTAAAAGGTACCCATGGTACCAAGGGCCCTGTGACCAGGGAAGGTCCCTAAGGGCTGCACATTGTATTATGCCACCCTGGGGAGCCTCTCACTAAGGACATTCGCACTGCCACTGCAGCTTGTGTGTGTTGGTAAGGAGAAAAAGACAAATTCAACACGGCACCCCTCACAGGGTGCCATACCCACAAACCACTGCCTGTTGCGTAGGTAAGTCACCCCTCTAGCAGGCCTTATACCCCTAAGGCAGGGTGCACTATACCACAGGTGAGGGCATAGCTGCATGAGCAATATGCCCCTACAGTGTCTAAGTCCATCCTTAGACATTGTAAGTGCAAGGTAGCCATCCTGAGTATATGATCAGGGAGTTTGTCATTACGAACTCCACAGCTCCATAATGGCTACACTGAATACTGGGAAGTTTGGTATCAAACGTCTCAGCACAATTAACCCACACTGATGCCAGTGTTGGATTTATTGAACAATGCACTCAGAGGGCAACTTAGAAATGTCCCCTGTATTTTACCCAATCCTTTAGTGTAGGACTGACTGGTCTGTGCCAGCCTGCTGCTGAGAGACGAGTTTCTGACCCCCTGGGGTGAGGGCCTTTGTGCCCTCTGAGGCCAGAAACAAAGCCTGCTCTGGGTGGAGGTGCTTCACACCTCCTCCGGCAGGAACTGTAACACCTGGCGGTGAGCCTCAAAGGCTCAGGCCTCTTGTTACAATGCCCCGGGGCACTCCAGCTCTGTTCTGCAGAGAAATGTTGTGTTCATGTTTGATGCAACATCCGTAAAAAAGTTCCATTTAGATCAAAACAGGACCTCAGATATGAGAAGTGGGAGAGTGTCACAGAGATTATTGGCAGTAATATTAGTGCGCTGCTCCTGGGTTACAAGGTTGAAAACACACCTCACTGTCCCTGAACATTAGATGTAAACACATTTAGAATTTGGACTTGAGCGTCAGTGTAATGTCAGTGACCTGGCCAAAGAGGGCCTGAAAGAGCTGAAATCGGATCATAAATTCAAAGCTTTTCCGGACAGGGGCCCCTAAATACATTCAGCTCAGAGCCCCCAGAACCCTTCAGATGTCCCTGCAGGAGGCTGGCAGACCTACTGGCTTCTTACTGAAACTTCCCGCCTCCTCGTTCCTGGATTGACAGCTGTCCTCCCACAGGGCGGTGCCTCAGCTCCTCACCTTTCACACGTGCTGCTCTTCACTGGAGGGCCAGAGCCACGAGCCCAGGTTCCACAGCACTGGATTCAGGCAGCACCCGTGTGGCAGCCCTCTGTCGGTGCTGTTGTTGATTTGTGTTATCTACGTGGTGCCATCGCCCACCCCTACGCGCAGCAAGGGCTGCCTTGGAGTCTGTGCTCAGGACCTGCAGCAGATGCCTGGGTTTCCTGGTTGCCATGACTGCTGACCACTTGGTCCTCTTATGTCCATGAATGTCAACTCACCAAAAGGCCAGGGGGAGAGGAAGTGACGTCACAAGATACTTGCCTTGTACTTTCACTCACGGACACATGTTCACACATACACACCCACACACTTTCTCACCTAACCACGCCCTCCTCGCAAGCATGCACACAACCTACATTTACAGGCATTGTTTACTTACCTCAGCTGCCTGGGAGGGTCATTTTCCAGCTCACTGTACTCCAATATTTATTACACTAATAGTGAATAATATAATTAAGTAGTAGTGTAATAAAAACTGACAAAAAACAAGGAAAAGTGAATTCCAACTGGCGTCTATAAGGAGGACCTGCCCTTGTGTTCCTGGCACTGACTTGCCACATCCGAAGTCAGGGGTCGCAAAGGCAGTGCCAGGGTCGCTAGGGGCAAGCCAGGGGTTGCAGTGCAAACCCTGGTTACCCCTAAACGATGTGCATGCTTATACGTCCCTTAGTGCCTGGATGCCCCCCAGGGTGATAAGCCACGCTTTCCAAATTGATTGATTTATGTTGTCTTCACACCTGGCACAACTGCCAGCCCCCACCATTAAATCACACATTTAGAGGGTCAGTTAATTATTTAACAATCATAGAAAACTCACCCGTTGCAAACGCAGAACTACAAGCATCGGAGTGATGTTTGAATCCAGCCACCCTCCGGCTTATGCGGGAATCCGTGGTAATGGGGCAGGTGGTACCAGACACTGGTGGCACCAACAGGTTCTCCGCACTAATGATAAAATGTATGTTGTAAATACATCTAACGTAACACTGCTGTCCGGGGTAACAAGTGAGAGTGTGCCTCATCTGCGGTGCTTCAGGGTGACCCCTAAAAGATCCTCCCTAGTATTCAATTTACAAGACGGGAAGACCAGGGGCCTAGCTTGCTCAGTAAGATTTGGGGGGTGGGGTTGTTGAACATTCGAGGTGAAATCCGAAAGACACGTCACTACATCCCACAGAAAGCACTTGTACCCAACAATTTACTACAAAATACATTTTGGGGGGTGTAATACTCCAAACGCCCCCTCCCCCACCCCCTTCGAAGCTACGCCCCTGCTCCCCACTAGCAGCTGGCATCTGGTCTCAGCAGGTTCGGTTTCCACTGCCCGGCTCTCGGCAGGCACAAGGAACACTCCCGCACATTCCCTTCCACTGCACTACAGCTCGGCAGACACGGAGGCGTAGCCATGATGGCACAGACTACACTGGGCATGGTAGTAGGGTAGGCCTTAGTGGGAGGCCTGCCATACCCTACAGTGTCCTACAATACTGCCCAGCTGGCAGCAGGGGCAGCCAGGTACACGGGAGAGTGTGTGGCATAAGGACCTGAGCTGCCAACTCAGAGCTGGGGGAGCCCGGTTCGAATCTCAGCGCTGGCTCAACATCCTGTGATTCTGGGCAAATCACGTAATCTCCCCGTGCCCACAGTGCAGCGCCTTGAGACCCTCACGGGTGATTTGCCGCGCTTTACAAACCCTGGATATTTTGGATCCGGGTATTATGGACGCCAGTCCCACTTCTTAGGATGGGGTGCCCACTCTTCAGCGGGTGGTGGACTTCCACAGGAAGGAGGGCACTGGAGCCGCCCGTGGGGGAGGGACTGTCAGGGATCTAGCTCTCTGCAATGCAGCGAGTGCAGCAGCACCGGGGCCCAGGGAAATGAGAGGCTCATTATACTCCTATGGTAACTGTGTTTTACTACCAGACCAGGGGTGGGAAGCCAGGACACCCTTACCAGGCCTCTGGGCACTGCTGGGGAAGAACAGGTGAGGACAGGGGGTCATGGGGGGGGGGGGGGGGTCAAAGAAGTAAAGAATGCTTCGGAACGGGTGTGATACGAGGGCGCCCAGGCGGGGGCGCAAGCAGGGGCATTAAGCTGGGATGAGGGGGCACGTGGATGAAGAAAGGTGGGGTCAGCGGAGAAGAGATTTAAATCTGCCAGGACAGAGCAGAAAGATGAGAGAGAAGGGCGTGAAATAAAGGCGCGTGGTGGCGAGGGAGGGGGCATGGGGAGCGCATGTAGGGCGAGAAATGAACTATCTCAGCTGTGCAGTTCCTTCCCAACAGCTGCTCTTTGGCAGTGGGCACCTCCCCACTTCTGTGAACGGGGGGTGTTGTATACATTATTAGGGCATTACACACTTGGCATCGGGCGCTGCTGGGGGCTACATACATGGTTGTAGTGATCACACAGCATGTCACCACAGATCTGCTGTTTGCCCCAGACTGCTCGGGGGTTCACGTGCGCTGCCGGCAAGGGGGCTGCTGTTCCGTAAGGAGCATCCCACCCGTTCATTCGGTGCCTCGTCCCCTGCACCCCGCTGGAGCCGGGGGCTCAGATGCCAACCTCGGGCTGCAGGTTCGGGAGGATGAAAGGAGGAGCGCGCAGCTCCGGGATACAGCTCGTTATGCCCGCGCGTGCCCGAGCACTGGGACGGGCATGAGTATTGCTGGGATTAATGCTAACGGGGGATTTGCCAAGATTACTCGTTATTACAATGGTCCCTGCAGAAGGAGAGCATTAGCGGGGGGCTGCGGATGCACAACTGAGGAGCAATACGGAGGGGCGAGGGGACACCTCCCTGAGCATGGGGCGTTCCTGAGGGGGCGGGCTAGGACGCCAGCTCGAGAGAGAGGTGGGCAAAGGAGGGGTGAGAGAGAGAAGCAACAGGAGTGGGCGACCAGCGGAGAGGTGGGCTTTCAGCACCGCGGAGGCGTGCACAGCTCACAGGGAAAAAGGAACCTGTGGGAGGGACTTTTGGGAGCTGGACATCTGAGATCCAGGCGATAGAGAAACAGCGGGGCAGCAACAGGTGGTGCCGGGGAACCGCGGAGCAGCAGCCGGGCGGAGCAGCCAGCGCCCGCTGAGCAGTGCAGGAACCGCGGAGCAGCAGCCGGGCGGAGCAACCAGCGCCCAATGAGCAGTGCAGGAACCGCGGAGCAGCAGCCGGGCGGAGCAACCAGCGCCCAATGAGCAGTGCAGGAACCGCGGAGCAGCAGCCGGGCGGAGCAACCAGCGCCCAATGAGCAGTGCAGGAACCGCGGAGCAGCAGCCGGGCGGAGCAACCAGCGCCCAATGAGCAGTGCGAGGAACCGCGGAGCAGCGCCCAATGAGCAGTGCAGGAACCGAGGATCTCCAACCTTTTTAAACACCCCCGGAAGAGAACAGCAGCTGGTGCCGAGGGACAGCGGCACACCCCTCCAGCTCAGTACATTCGGGACGTAGCAACAGGTGGTGCCGAGGAACAGAAAACACCACCCGGGCCCATCACAGCCGGGAAAGAGCAACAAGTGGTACCGACGAAAAGCGAAACACTAGCCGGACTTACTTCCGGAACAGAGCAACAGGTGGTACCGAAGAGCAGCGGACATCAGCCGGGCTCAGCACCTTCAGAGCAGTGGAGGAACCGCAGAACAGCGCCGGCTCAGCATCTCCGCGACAGTGCACCAGGTGGTACCGAGACAAAGAGCCACTCTACCTCCGGAGCACAACAACAGGGGGTACCGAGACATAGCGAAACACAGGTGGTACCGAGACATAGCGATACACAGGTGGTACCGAGACAAAGCGATACACTGGTGGTACCGAGGAGCAGCGAAACACAGGTGGTACCGAGACATAGCGAAACACTGGTGGTACGGAGACATAGCGATACACTGGTGGTACCGAGACATAGCGATACACTGGTGGTACCGAGACATAGCGAAACACTGGTGGTACCGAGACATAGCGATACACTGGTGGTACCGAGACATAGCGAAACACTGGTGGTACCGAGACATAGCGATACACTGGTGGTACCGAGACATAGTGAAACACTGGTGGTACCGAGACAAAGAGCAACTCTACCTCCGGAGCAGAACAAAAGGGGGTACCGAGGAGCAGCGAAACGCAGGTGGTACCGAGACATAGCGAAACACCACCTCCGGAGCAAAGCAACAGGTGGTACCGAGACATAGCGAAACACTACCTCCTCAACAAAGCAACAGGTGGTACCGAGACATAGCGAAACACTACCTCCGGAACAAAGCAACAGGTGGTACCGAGACATAGCGAAACACTACCTCCGGAACAAAGCAACAGGTGGTACCGAGGAACAGCAGAACACTAGCGGAACTGAGCATTCCCAGAACAGGGCAGAGCACAGGTGGTACGGAGGAAAACAGGAACAAAGGAGAACAGCACCAGGACCAGAGCAGCGACCAACCAAAGGAGTAGCCCATCCCGAGAGCAGGAGGAGCAGACCCAACGGCTCCGGGCAGGGACAACGGGTGGTGCAGAGGAGCAGCGGGTCCTGGGCACGGCTGCACACCTGGGGCAGTACCACGGGCGAGCGCCCAACAGAGCGCCATTACCTGGGCACAGGAGCAGCGGGTGTTACAGGAATGCGACCCACGCCCAGAATAAAGGTACAGTCGTCGATGGGCCGGAGCAACTGAGCAGCCGCCCCCCCCCCCCCCCCACCCCAGCACCCAGTAGCTTCAGAGCAGGTAAAAGAGTCCGTGAAGGGGCTGACAGCGTACCCAGCAGTAGAGGGCATCTGCAGCCCGGGCCCAGGGGCGTGACAGGGAGGCATCAGGTGAGCTGCAGCTAGGAGGGTGGACAGCTCCCGCCAGAGACCTCAGCATAGAAGACTCTGCCCCATACAGAGGCATCAGGTGAGCTGCAGCTAGGAGGCTGTTTCAGCACCGCGCTTGGGTGGACAGCTCCCGCCGGAGCCCTTAGAGTATAAGGCTGCCCCATACAGAGGCATCAGGTGAGCTGCAGCTAGGAGGCTGTTTCAGCACCGCGCTTGGGTGGACAGCTCCCGCCGGAGCCCTTAGAGTATAAGGCTGCCCCATACAGAGGCATCAGGTGAGCTGCAGCTAGGATGGTGGACAGCTCCTATTAGAGCCCCTAGGGTACAAGACTCTGTCCCATACACAGGCATCAGGTGAGCTGCAGCTTGGACGGTGTTTCAGCACCGCGCTTGGGTGGACAGCTCCCGCCGGAGCCCTCAGCATAGAAGACCCTGCCCCATACATAGACAGCAGATGAGCTGTAGCTAGGAGGGTGGACAGCTCCCATTAGAGCCCTTAGGGTACAAGACCCTGGTCTAGGAGCTGCAGCTAGGAGGGTGTTTCACCACCGCGCTTGGGTGGACAGCTCCCGCCAGAGCCCTTTGGGTAGGAGACTCTGCCCCATACAGAGGCAGCAGGTGAGCTGCAGCTAGGATGGTGGACAGCTCCCGCTAGAGCCCTTAGGGTAGAAGACTGCCCCATACAGAGGCAGCAGGTGAGCTGCAGCCAGAAGGGTGTTTCAGCACAGCGCTTTGGTGGACAGCTCCCGCCAGAGCCCTTAGGGTAGGAGACTCTGCCCCATACAGAGGCAGCAGGTGAGCTGCAGCTTGGACGGTGTTTCAGCACCACGCTTGGGTGGACAGCTCCCGCCAGAGCCCTTAGGGTAGGAGACTCTGCCCCATACAGAGGCAGCAGGTGAGCTGCAGCTTGGACGGTGTTTCAGCACCACGCTTGGGTGGACAGCTCCCGCCAGAGCCCTTAGGGTAGGAGACTCTGCCCCATACAGAGGCAGCAGATGAGCTGTAGCTAGGAGGGTGGACAGCTCCCACTAGAGCCCTTAGGGTACAAGACCCTGGTCCGGGAGCTGCAGCTGGGAGGGTGTTTCAGCACCGCGCTTAAGTGGACAGCTCCCGCTACAGCCCTTAGGGTACAAGACTGGCCCATGAGCTGCAGCTAGGAGGGTGGACAGCCCCCGCTAGGGCCCTTAGGGTACAAGACCCTGCCCCATACAGAGGCAGCAGGTGAGCTGCAGCTAGGAGGTTGGACAGCTCCCGCTAGAGCCCTTAGGATAGAAGAATGCCCCATACAGAGACAGCAGGTGAGCTGCAGCCAGAAGGGTGTTTCAGCACAGCGCTTGTGTGAACAGCTCCCGCCAGAGCCCTCATCATAGAAGACCCTGCCCCATACAGAGACAGCAGGTGAGCTGCAGCTTGGGCGGTGTTTCAGCACCACGCTTGGGTGGACAGCTCCCGCTGGAGCCCTCAGCATAGAGAACTCTGCCCAGGACAACAGGTTTCACCACTCAGCAGCCGGGATTCCATCAGAGCTCAGCGTTGGAAACTGGGAGCGACGGGCTTTAAAGAGGGGCCACAGGTCACCAGCAGAACTCAGCCACTACTGAGCAACAGATTGCGCAAAAGGGCAAAACACCCGGCGCACACAACACTAAACAAAGCCCAGCAGACCAAGAACCTGTACAGAAGGGCAACACACCTGGCGCACACAACAGTACACAAAGCCCAGTTGAACAGGCTGTACAGAGGAAACGTGCCCAGGGCACACAACAGTAAACAAAGCCCAGAACAACAGGCTGTACAGAAGGGCAACACACCTGGCGCACACAACAGTACACAAAACCCAGAGCAACAGGCTGTAGACAGGAACAACAGATCACAGAAGAACTCGGTTAAAAACTGAGCAACAAGGCGAAGAGCAGCGGGCTACACTTAAAATCAGGAGTTCCTAGTGCAGAGCACAGCAGAGCACAGCAGCTTTAGACCAGAACTAAACAAAAAGGCAACAAACCGAGCACCGAAAGCAGCAACAGGCTGCTGCGAGCTCCTGGCGAGTTCATTCTCTGCAGCAAAGAAGCCACCGCCTGTACAGACCAGGAACATCCCAGCAGAGCTGAGCCCCAAGGACCAGGGTCAACTGGATGGAGATGGGAAGGAGGCCACATAATCCTAGCAGGGGCCAGAAACTCCCGTAACTGAAGCAAAAGGCCGAACAGGCGAGCGGAAGATCTGAAGTATCCCTCAGCAACTAAAGCTAGAGACAGAGGAACAAGAGCCCACCAGCAGGGCTCAACAACCAGACACAAGGAGAAACAAGCTGTAGAAAGGAACAGCAGGCCAGCAACAGACCACATCAGAGTTCAGCAGCCAGAGACAAGGACGAAAAGATTGTAGCGAGGAACAGCAGACCACCAGTAGAGCTTAACAACCACAGACAAGGAGCAACAGGCTGTAGAAAGGAACAACAGCCCACCAGCAGAGCTCAGCAACCAGAGACAATGAGAAACAAGCTGTAGAAAGGAGGAGCAGGCCAACAACAGACCACGGCAGACTTCAGCAGCCATAGACAAAGACTAACAGATTGTAGAGAGGAACAGCAGACCACCAGCAGGCCTCAGCAACCAGAGACAAGGAGAAACAGGCTCTAGAAATGAATAGCAGGCCTCAGCAACCAGATACTTGAAAAGAACTGCAGACCACCAGCAGAGCTCGGCATCTAGAAAAGGCAGGAGAAACAGGTTGAAAAAAAGGAACAGCAGACCACCAGCAGAGCTACATCACTAGAGTCCAAGAACAACAGTTTATAGAAAGGACAGCAGAACACAAGCAGAAGTCAGCAACAAAAAAAACAGGAGTAACCGGCTTTAGAAAGGATCAGCAGACCACCAGCAGAGCCCATCAATTACAGACCAGGAGTAATGGGTTGTAGGAAGGATAGCAGACCATCAGCAGAGCTCAGCAGCTAGAGACCAGCAGCAACAGGCTGTAGAAATCAACAGCAAACTATCAGCAGAGCTCGGCAACTACAAGAGACCAGAAGCAAAAGAAAAGGCTAAAGAAAAGAGCAGCCAAGAGAAAATAAATCTCTGGACATCAGGCTGCACCAGCCACTGCGGTGTGACAGAGGAAACAACAGAGCTATCAGACGCCGTGTGCTAACTCCGTCCCTCTCCCACAGTGGGTAGGTGTGTGCCCCTGGGGACTGCCAGGCGGCTTGCCCTCCCGCTTATGTGGAAGCTGATTTTTAATTGGTTGGAAAATAATCTAATTTGATTTTATGTGATTTCTCCAGCGCCCTGAATCCTAGAATGCCTATTTAGGTCCTGACAACATGGGACACTCCTGGAATGTTGGGACACACTAGGATCTGCGGATTTTCACATTGCGCAGTGATGGGAATAGGGCGAGCCTGAGGGTTCTCAGGAGTGAGTGTGGCGGCTCCAGAGCCCTTCAGCATTGGCACAGGAGACGGAACACCTATGTCGAGGCGTGTGATCTTGGGCACAGCTCGGGCTGTGAGAAGCTAGCATGAAGTAACACATACTTGTTGCTGCTGAGGCAGGAGTGAATGTACTACCGTTTCCATACCCGGGATCCTCTCAACTCATATTGTACCAGACGTGGGAAGCTGCATCTGAGGGTCCCCCTAAACCTTCCAAACAGAAGCTAACCAGCCATGGGTGACCACCAGTTCAGAACCATGAACAATTCGCAGACCATCTACTTCGCCGGGGGCGCGCAGTCCCCCACAGAAGCCCCAGTGGAGCTGACTGTGGTCCTTCCACTAATCTTGTCCGCCATCTTCCTGGCTGGACTGGCCGGAAACCTGCTGGTGGTGGCCATCTTGGCGCACGACTTCCGCCTGGGGAAGGGCTCGGCCGTCAACGCGCTGGTCATCAACCTGTGCGCTACAGACCTGCTGCTGGTCTGCTTGTGCATTCCTTTCCGCATGGTCACCTACGCCCGGCACTCCTGGGTGCTGGGAGACTTCGTGTGCCGGACCACGGACTGGTTCCTGCAGGGCTGCTGGGTGGTGAAGAGCTTCACCCTGGCCGCCATCGGCCAGGCCCGCTACAAGGAGGTGGCCACCCCTCCGAAGCTCCTGACCCTCAACCTGAAGCACCTGGGGGGGACGCTCGCCTTCATCTGGCCTCTGGCTTTCCTGCTCCCCCTTCCACACCTGCTCTTCACTGGCATCCAGGAGACCCAGAAAGGCCTCTTCTGCGTCTTCCAGGCCCCCCCGCACGCCTTGAACTTCATGGAGGTCTTCAGCAAGCTCTACCCCCTGCTGGCCTACGTGGTGCCCATGTGCGTGGCCTTCTGCTGCTACATGCGGACCCTGAGGCGCCGGAAGGAGCGCAGGCCCCGCGGGCCCAGCCCGCACCACCTCAGCCGGAAGCTGACATCCATGCTGATGAGCGTGAGCCTGGCCTTCGAGGCCATGTGGCTGCCCGAGTGGGTGGTCTGGGTCTGGGCCCGGCACAGCGCCTCGGACGGCCAGAAGCCCCCCGCCGCCTTCTCCGTGCTGGCCCAGGTCATCATGCTCCTGAACAGCACCCTCAACCCGGGGGTCTTCATGGCCGTCTCCGACGACTTCCGCCAGGGCTTGAGGGACATCTGGGTGATGCTCAGGTGCCAGGCCTGCCTGAAAGGGGGCCGCCCCCAGGCGGGGGAGAACGGGGCGGAGATGGCCACCAGCACCATCCAGTCCCTGCAGGACCTGCAGAGCGCCTCTCGGCCCGAGCCCTCGGAGGCTGACCGGCTGAAAGAAGAAGCCATCCTGCCAGATGTGGAGCACTTCTGGCAGGACCGTAGGAACACCACCGCCGGGGAGGACAACGACCCCACGCCCTGGGAGCACCAGGACAAGCCGTGAGGGCGGCTGTTGGCATCGCCTGGGCATGCCACAAGTGCAGGAAGAAACCAACAGACACTCATCTGATGAACTGCCCATCACCTGGAGGCATCTTGTTTCACATGGTGCCCTGTGGAAGGCCTCTGGCCACTTTCAGTCCGAAACATTACTGACACAGATCCACTGTGCTTCGGGCAGACGGCTCTCAGAGGGTTAAACCACACTGGGATTTAACAGCGACCCTTGGAAGACAGCCTTAGTGGGTACAAATCTGCAATCGGCGGGATGGGCAATGCGCAGAGCATTTGTGGGGGCAGGGCTGGGCACCCCCTCCAGCCGTGTAATCCCACTTCCGTGCGTGGCACTCGCTGTAAACCGCTTTGTTCGCTAAAGTGCGCCCTGTTGTCATGTTTCTTATGTGCAGAGCCGCCCCGCCCCTTCCAGGGATTAAAGGGGCCAACAATGTTTTATAATGTGGCTAAGTAACTTGAGGATGTCCAGTGGATGAGTAGAGCGAGCTGGTTCTCTTAAAGGTACATTGTCTGTTTTTTGGAAAGGGTGCATTTCATGTGCCAAGAAGTAAAGAAGTGGTTAGAAACGAACCTATAACCTGCCTTTTGTGAAGAGCCGGTCCCTGGTCCATTGTGCGGCGTCCGCTGATACCAGCTGGGTTTGGGCTTTACAAGCACCACATACATACATATATACATTATCCTGACCCAGGAGGAAAGGTTCAGCCCAGTGACAGCCTGGCTTCTGAGCATTCTTTCAGTTTTCATTATTTGCCTGTCCCTGATTATCAGCAATAGATTGATATAACTAAACAAATGAACTTGACATCAGCCGAGGGTCACACAGTTGGGATGCGTTCACCTTGCAGAATTCACATCGAATACTGCATGCTTCAGGGACCTGGTTGGGCTAGACTTTCACCTGGTTGGGGAGCTCCGGGGCAGGGATAAATGAGTTTTTACCCAGAGAATGTGTTGGACAGTACTTTAAAAAGACACAACCGCCTCGCGGCCATGTCTGTCTGAGTTAACTTAGAAACTGCAAATAGGCAGCAGCAGAAAGGCCTGCGACAACATCTGTAACCTATAGGAGCTTCTCCGGACAGCATTTCATTCCATTCTTTTTAGCTCTTCTGTGCCATTACTGGAACCAGCTGACCACATGCAAGGCGGACTTGGCCCTGTCTCCAAGAAGTGGTTCAATTTGACTTGTTGGTAACATTGACTCCGCATAGGAAGGCAAGCGACCCCAAACGTCACGCCTTGTACCCCTAGATACAGTGAGCTCGGACCCTCGTCTGGGCATGCACTATTCACTGAGGGAGACTCATAGAGACGCTTAAAGTGTGACTAACTGAATTGGTCAGCCGGCACTTCTAAGCACTAGGAGCTCCATTGGTGTCATTCCATGCCGTTGTTTTTGAGCTCGTTTGTGCTGCTATTGCACACCAGTCCTGACCCAACTCCTAAGCATCAGTCACCCTAAACTTCTTGGCCAAAGGTCACCTGCTTTAAAATGAACATTTTCTGTAACTGCAGCAGGAATGCACTTGCCGTGGTAGTTGGAGGGGGCGGGGGGAGTAGAAACTTCTTTCCTCGAAGGAACCCTGTGTTTCCAAGAGATGCGACCACTAGAACTGAACAAAACTAGCGAAATTTCATTTTACTATTGAAAGGGTACATTTTCAAACAATGTCTTCTTTGACAACGCCACAAAGTTGGGAAAGCTTGTTTAAAAAAAAACACCACATATACGAAGCCCTACACAAAGTTATTGTTGCTTGAGGCAAAAACAGCAGCATCCTGTTGGAAGGCTTCTCTTCACGTTTGTTCGAAATATCTCCAATAAACATTGATTTGTGGGAAATATGACCCAAAGCAAAGTGACAATGTATTCAGTTCTGTGCCATGAAGTTTGCTCCACTCACAGGCCAGCGCTTTCACCGTTCACACACTCCTAGACACCGCGTGCAGACCCCAAGGCGCTGATCCATAGTTTTAAAGCAATGACAGGCTTTGTAAAAAGTGTAAAACAAATCCCTTGTGCTCTGCCATCCTCCACCTCAGGAGAGCCAGACAGGGAAGGAAGCCAGGTGCAGCCCTTACAAGCTGCTTGTTGCTATGGCAACCACCCTGACCTCTTTCACAGCCCCAGGGATTCGGGGATCTCACTACTGGCTTTTAAAGATTAGTGCATTTAGCGTTCACTAGTGTTCGTGGCTGGATCGAGTCGCACGTCTGAAAGACTTTCCATTCACGTGCTAGAATTTCACGTTTCCAAAATTTAGATTGTGTAAAGTAGAGTGCGAGAGGGTCATAGTTCACGTGTAGTTACTTCCTGTGATGTCATTAGGGGTTAAACATGTAGTGTGCCAAGTGCTGTATGTCTATAAGTGTGTTACTTTATACCACTGACCCTGCAGCGCTCATCAAGGGGATGTCACTCCAGGGTCAAGGGATAGACAGAGTAACTCAGTTTGCAAAACAATGTACAAGAAACACCCACTTTTGTGAGCGGATTTCTAGCTGTGTTTTCTGCTGTACTACAGAGTAGATGATTGTGTTGAAGGTGCAGATTTGTGGCTACGTGTGGTCGGCACAGTGTACAAGTGGAAGTAAGTGTACCTGCCTATGATGTGCCTGTAGTGTGTAGAACTAACTTGTCTGTATGTAAGTTATCACCCATGACCTCCCGTTGGCCCTACAGAGATGAGAGAGCGTGTCCAATGAGAAGCGAGTTCTCCTGGTCTTAGCCAACAGTGATGTCATTAGTGTGTGATTTCTTGATGAGGGTGTCCAAGGGTGCAAGGCATGGCTGCTGCAGGGGAGCAGTGCTTAATTTGAGCCGGTGGTGTCTGGTGCTCGGCACCACTGATACTTAGGAAAGTCTGCCACATGGTGGCATTGTTTGTTAATTCAATATGCTTTATACTAAGTAATACCTACATCCCAAGTAATTCTTATAGCTTTGGGGGCCTGGAATAGTCTGAATTATCACACTTACAGGAGCGTGATGGTTAGTAGATGTGATGATTCTGTCATTGGCAGCATGGCAGGGGCAATGTGTGCTGCAAACTGTGGTGTCCTCCTGCCAAAGGCCCCTGGCACTTATTTTCTCACAAATTAAGCACTGGAGGGAAGGCGTTGATTTCACTGCCAGCCCATCGGGTGCACATTTGAAAAGTGCCCGTGGTCACAGTGATGAGAGGGCACGACTGCCTAGGCGAGGACAGTGGCACCGTGGGAGACAAGCCTGCCCGCATATGGGTAATTTAGTATTCTGAGAGACATACCTCCTCTGTTACTGTGTCTAGAGAGCTGGAAACTAGCCCACCCCAATCCCTGTGAAATTATGGCATTCATTTCAAACTGTTTTGCGGAAGAGAAGTTCTTGTTTGCTGGGATGACAGGCTATCGAAAGAGGCACTGATTGCTTTTAAGTGTGATACTTTAGTCTGCTGTCTCTGCTGAGCTTGGGTGCCTTGTTTACGGAGTTTTGGCATAGGGCAGGAATGCACCGTATTTATGCAATACAGCGCATTCCATCCTTTCCTCCTGTGCTGGCTCCCAAGCACCAACCCAGTTGCCCTTGCACCATGGTGCAAGGGTGCCTGCATTGCAAGCAGGATTGTTTTTTTCTGCACGTAGAGGAATCTTCCTGCACAAAAACAACCCAGAGTGGCATTTTCCTCTTTCTACATGTGCTGCTGAATTCAGCACACATGGAAAGAGTTAAAAACGAGGAGAAAGAAATATATCATCTCACCCCGGGAGACATGAGGTTTTGGCACTTACCCAGGTTTGCATGATTAAGTAACTCTGGGGCAGCGTCAAAATCCATGGGTGTTGCATCATAAAACCCACAACAACACCCATGGCACGCCTCCCGGCACACAGTAAGGCGACGCAGTTGCTTTGCCTTACCCCGTATCTATGAGGCCCTGCAAAGTAGCTTTGCGTGGGCTCATAGATGTGATTATGTCGCCTGGGCAACCACAGCATGACAAAAAGTGATGCTCTGGCAGCGCACGGGGCTCATAACTATGCCCCAAAGTACCTTCTTATGCTGTGCACCCTGAACATCGAACCCACAATATCAGCGGGACAGAATATCAAGGACAAAATATGGAAAAGTAATACCGACAGGTAAGGAAGTCTAGATTTTCTGTACCTAATGCAACTTATTGGTACCGTCGTGGTACATATATCTTCAAGATACATCAATGTGGAGTTAGGAATAGTAAATCTATACTTCCCTGTATGCACTTAGCATTCAATACTTTATCCCTCGATATTCTGTCCTCAGTATTCTAGTATCTCAATAATGTTGGTGTCAATATTCAGTGGTACAACTTTCTTACACAGCTGCCTCTAAACAAGGAGTGCTCTAGGACCTTGTTGCTGTCCTTGTGCCACTTTAAGAAAACCAGCAAGCTACTGAAGTTTTAAAAGATGAGCTGCTTTAGCGGCCCTTGATGGTAGCAGGAAGCTGTTTGCAAAGCACCTTTGATGCACATGGTGCAATGGGAGGATGTCTAGTGCTCAGCGGCCACTCTGCAACCCATCCTTAGAGACGCCTTGCTCCAGTACTTTTTACCTTTTGGTGACTTACCGGAAAGCCCAGCACGATTTCCTGCAGAAGGTTGCCCCACCCTCCCTGTGAAGCACAACCTGTAATAGCAAACTATCACCACTAGGGGGCCACAAGTTCAGCTTCATCCTGGGGTAAATTAGGGTAAAATCATATACTATCACCCACCTTTGTGAAGGATGAAGTTTTCTAACCTTGACTGAGGGAACAGGAAAAACCTAACCCACACCTGCAGTTACATGCCACTTGCATAAGATCACAATGTAACCAAAAGTACATCTGAAGGTTTAAATGATGCTAAAAGCAGGCGTAGATAAATGGGTGGAGCCGGACTATATTTTCCAGATGGATGTCAGCATCGCTGTACACCTAAACACATTCCACAACAGCGTCTCAGGAGGCTGTTCATCGAGCTCCCTAGTCTAACTCACCCCCACCACCTAATACAGGTGGACAGTTTCCAACTGAGTGCTAACTACATCATAGATCAAGAGCCAGGGACACACAAAGACACAGAAAAATGACTCAACCCAAGGTCATTAGGTTTTGAAAATGGTGACCGCTGGATGATATCTATAAATGTTCCCTTTTCAGCCGTCCAAAACGTAGGTTGCTTCCAAAGCACAAGTCAGAGCGAAATCTAAGAATTTAAACCATTATTAGACTTAATGGGTCCTCCAAATATTGATTTCATAATAGGTCACATAACCCAAGCAGGCATCATTAAGCAAAATCATATTTTGGAACTCAAAACTCAAACATCATGAAACAAAACTTCATTCTAGAATCCAAGATCTCAACTGAACAGCATCAAGCTAAATTTTAATTTAGAATCCAAAATCTCAATCTGACCTCATCAAACAAAATTATCCAAAAATTTCAATCTGTCATTATCAAACAAAACTTTAATTTTGAATCCAAAATCTCAACCAGACATCAACAAATACACTTTTAATCTAGAATCCAAAAATCCAAGCAGACACCCTCAAACAAAATTTTAACCTAGAAACCAAAATCTCAACCACACTTCATCAAACAAAACTGTAACCTAGAATCCATAATCTCAATCTGACATCATCAAACAAAACTTTAATCTAGAATACGAAAAATCAACCTGACATCACCAAACAAAACCTTAATCTAGAATTGTAAAACCGAGAAGATATCATCAAGCAAATTTTCATTCTAGAATCCAAAATCTCAAACAGACATCACATAAAACTTTAATCTAGAATCCAAAAAGCCAAGCAGACATCATCAAGCAAATCTTCATACTATAATCCAAAATCTCATCCAGACATCATCAAATAGAACTTTACTCTAGAATCCAAGATTTCAACCAGACATCATCAAACAACATTTTAATCTAGAATCCAAAATATCAACTAGACATCACCAAACAAAACTTTAATATAGAATTCAAGATCTCAACCAGACATCATCAAACAAAACTTTAATTTAGAATTCAAGATCTCAACCAGACATCAGCAAACACAATTTAAATGTGGAATCCAAAATCTCAACCTAACATCATCAATTACAACTTTAATCTAGAATCCAAAATCTGAACCTGACAACATCAAACAAAACTTTAATCTGGAACCTAAAATCTCAACCTGACATCATCAAACAAAACTTTAATCTAGAATCCAAAATCTGAACCTGACATCATGAAACACAACTTTAATCTAGAATCCATAATCTAACCCTGACATCATCAAACAACACTTTTATCTAGAATCCAAAAACCCAAGCAGACATCATCAAGCAAAAGCACATTTTGGAGCTCAAAGAAGATCTGTGCCTCACCCAAGCAGCTGTATAAGCGGAGAGTGTTAAAGGTACTCTGTATAAGATTGTGCCTGAAAACAAAGTGTATTGTACACACAGGTGTGTCATTGACAGCTTTCTTCCCATCTAAGAGTGCTTGGTTATTACACTGGGCAAGAGGCTCCTGAATTTGTATAATCTGTGAGGAGCTGAGAGGTCCGGTTGGTTGACACGTAGATACAGCGATGCACATATACCCTAAGGACTATATGGGGCTTCCTTGCAGGGTATATTGGCAAAGAGATGCAGAGCTTTACGCCCATCATACTGGGTAGGACCTGATGACATAGGGGATTGGTCAACACAGTAAGGGATATTTACTTAAAAGCCAAAAACGCCTATAGGCATCTGTGTGGTGGGAAGGCTCAATGGGCTGACACATAGGACTAGCAACAAGTTGTGTGGGCCAAGACTGGTGAGGAGATTAGAACATGGATGCAGAGCTTTACACCTGTGAGCACCTCCTTGCCCATATGGTGCTGGAGAATGAGACATATAGATATACATTAATGGATGTGTTTCACTGGGCAGACTTAAACGTGGATTCAGAAAGGAAGCTTTGTACCATATGCACCCAAGTGCCTGAAGGCTCAGTGCACATGGCACGGGTATACACAGAGACCTTCATATGGGAATACACAAACACCTGTAAGTCCCTGTGTGAGCTGATCACAACAGATTTAAAGGACTGCCCCCTTCTTGGTCTGATGATTGAATGGGCAGGTGGGTTGGCTGGCAGAGGATGTGCCTTCTTCAATCCTCTTCATGATAGACAGGAGGGAGGACAGGCTGGCAGGTGATGCCCCTTCCTCCTCAGTCCTCTCAATGGCAGACAGGAGGGAGGACAGGCTGGCAGATGACACTCCTCCCTCAATGGCAGACAGGAGGAAGGGCAGGCTGGCAGGTGATGCTCCTTCCTTCTCAGTCCTCTTCATGATAGACAGGAGGAAGGCAGGGAGGACAGGCTGGCAGGTGATGCCCCTTCCTCCTCAGTCCTCTCAATAGTAGACAGGACGGAGGGCAGGCTGGTGAATGCAGCCCTATACTCTGCAATACTCTGCTGTTTCTATGGACAAATGGACTCAGTGGAGGGCTCTCCTCCCTCTTCAATTCTCTGAGTGATTGATGACAGGTGGGCTGGATGACACTCCTATCTCCTCAATGCTTTGAGTGATTGATAGTTTGGCTAACTGGATGACACTCCGACCTTTTCAATTCTCTGTGATATTGATAGACAGGTATTCTGGCTGGATGATGCTCCTACCTCTTCAGTTCTCCGAGTGACTGATAGACATACGGGCTGGATGATGCTCCTACCTCTTTGGCTCTCTAAGTGACTGATACTTGGGCCGACTGTACAATGCTCCTACTTCTTCAGTTCTCTGAGTGATTGATAGGTGGGCTGGATGATGCTCCTCCCCCTTCAGTTCTCTGAGTAATTGATAGACAGGTGGGCTGGTTGGAAGATGCTCCTACCTTGTCAGTTCTCTGAGTGATTGAAAGGTGGGCTAAATGATGCTCCTACTTTTTCAGTTCTCTGAGTGCTTGAGAGGTCGGCTGGCTGGATGATGCTATCCCTTCAGTTCTCTTAGTGATTGATAGACAGGTGGGCTGGCTGGATGATGCTCCTACCTCTTCAGTTCTCTGAGTGATTGATAGGTGGGCTGGATGATGCTCCTACCTCTGAAGTTCTCTGAGGAGTGAATGATAGACACGTGGGCTGGCTGGATGATGCTCCTACCTCTTCAGTTCTCTGAGTGATTGATAGGTGGGCTGGATGATGCTCCTACCTCTGCAGTTCTCTGAGTGATTGATAGACAGATGGGCTGGTTGGATGATGCTCCTACCTTGTCGGTTCTCTGATAGGTCGGCTGGCTGGATGATACCCTTACTTCTGCAGTTCTCTGAGTGATTGATAAGACAGGTGGGCTGGCTGGTGAATGATGCCCCTTGATAGTCAATCTGCTGCTGGAATGCCTTCTTTGTAGAGACTTTGGGCCCTGAGAGCCAGTCAGCTGAGTGGACCCCAGGGGATACATGACCCCTGCAGAAGGTAAATGGTGTTAACAGGTCCCTTCACACATGACCCCACAAGGGATTCAGGACCTCCGTGGCATCTGCAGGGGGGTATATGAAGTCCACAGATTTAAATGGCTCGAGTGGGGGTACATGGCATCTACAAGGGTACATGGTTCCCTCTGTTATACATGCCCCGCAGGGGATGCATAGCCTCTGCGGGGATACACAGCCTCCACTGTAGTTACATGGCCTCCACAGGAGGTCCATGGCCTCACAGCTGATACATGACTTCCTTTGGGACACATGACCCCTGAAGAGAATTCATGGTTCTGAAGTCAACACACACTGTACAATTCACTGCTTCAGCAGCACATGCATGGCCACCGCAGGGGATCCACTGATACATCACTCCTGTGTTTGGCACTGCATGCAGTGGCTTGCTGAGCACTGTAGTCTCAGCAGGTGCAGAGCAGACATCAAGGCAAGGATGCATCATCAAATTACATGAAACAAGTGAATGGTTGTTAACTGGATTCTGGTGCACGCGAGAGGTTGTATCCATCAGGTCCAATTGAAGACCCAACACAAGTTAGTGCCTGGATCACAAAGGGTGGAAGGGAAAACTGCTGCAGAGCTAACCTAGCTTGAATGTGTGCTATCTCTTCTACTCAACCTATGCTTTGCCATTGCTATCCATCTCAGTCATAAGCAGTGTAGCACAGGGACATTGGTGCTGAAGAAGGCCTGAGTCCGGTTAGAGGCTCACACTCAAGGTAGAAACATATTGATCATACGATAAGGTTGAAAATTCCACTGCCCTTTTACCTACTTACCGGAGCGTAGATTAAAACTCATAAGGTTCATTTATTTTCCTTTGGTCCCTCCATGCACATCGGAGAGGTCCCACGACAGTCCATCACGCACTGTAAGATGATTCTTAAATTCTAGTGCCTCGATTGCCAGTACTTTATGAGTATTAGGAAGAACTCCCTTGTTGCAGCGCCTTAGCAGGGGTGAGGAGCGAGCCCAATGATGAAGCATGCCACTGAAGGGTGGGTAAGGACTGACAGTCCTTTGAAGTGAGGAGTCCATCGCACCCCTCCTCCTGGTTCCGGAACAATGTGAAGGCGCATGGACGTCTGACGTGGGTGTAAGACGTTCCACTCACTGGCTCCTAACTTCTCCTTGACTATTGTTTGAGCATTCGGCTTCCGCCCTCCCACTGCTAATAGCCATCACCAACACGTCCATTGGAAAAGTTGACCACAAGAGCAACCAATCATGTTGCCTGAAGTACCATTCCCCGTAGAGATGCACACTTTCACAGGAGACCACCGACATTTTAGAGGGACAGGAGAGTGGGAAGCATGACAGCCCCAGCCCACCCATGCTAAAGAACTATTGACCTTGGAAGCTGGTCAATGCCACTGTTTATCAACCCATAACCTCATTATACTCCCATCTCTTCTGGCCCTGGCCCATGAATCAGGCGAGGGCCAATAACAAGCGTAATTGACTGTATCCACGGCCAATAATTTAACAGAGCTCTCTTGTTGAAGCTTTAGTGTTGTGGCTCAAAGCCCTACATAATACATCACAGTGCGAGGCCTCATTCCCTGCTCATACATTTGGTCAAACAGATTTCCACCAGTTACTCATGGTAGGAGCTGGGGACCCACCTGGAGCACTGCATAGAAATGCAATGCAAATATTGATGCAACATTCCCCACACCGGGCCAGTTCACTAAGCTATCAGTAAATGAGCACCAAATGTTTTCTTTTTCAATAACATATTTTTTTTTTGCAAGAGAATTACAAATCGCCCAATAATCCTAAAAGGCAGCCCTGGGATCAGGGCTTGAGTCCTGCTGCAGATGACAGGGGGAGGGCAGGGCACAGAGATTTATCCATCAGCCTGGAGGCATTCTCATTTTAAAGATTAGGGTCTCGAGTGCAGCAGGATGGCGATTTACTAAAACCACACAGTGCGTCACCTGACTGCGCCGGGAATTAGTAAAAGGGGGCCACGTGATCCAAGAGCAGCACCATGACCTTTTCTGCGACCCCGAAAGGGATGAAATTTGGGGGGGGAGGCAGGTGTACCCAGGGCCTGTGCCAGGGGCTGAGACAACACATTCTGTGCCAGTTACTTACCCAGTGCGAGGCTGCGAGGGACCAACTTGCCGTCTGTGTTCAAACCCCTCTTTACCTGTAAAACACGTGATTTGTGGTCAGTTGTCCGGATGTAAGCGTCAGTGTACTTTTGAACACATGCTCTGTGTGCAGTTTCTTAGCAGGATGTTGACTGTTCATCATAGTGAGATCTGAGCGGTGGAGCTCAGTTTATGTTTCTATGTTAGTCTGGAAAGACAATATTAAAAAATAAAAAAAACGCATCTTGTAAAATATTCCTATTTATTCATATGTATGTGTGTGTGTGTGCATATGTATGCTAAGTTGTGTTTTGCTTACAAAGACAATAGTGAAAAGCCTTTGAGAAAGCCACGTGTTTGGGGTTTTATAAAATGAAAGCGTGTTTGTTGTACAGCGTGGGAGGGAGGGAGGGCGGGGAGAGATGCAGTCATCCTCTGGGGAGGAGCAGGTGAGGGAGGGAGAAGGAAAGAACATTTATTCTTCAGCTCAGTGTAATACCAGACCCCTGCCTTCTGAAAGGATGTCTCAAGGTCTTAAACCGGGCTAATTAGCAGGGCGAAAGCATACTTCCTAGAGCTGGTGACACACACTGGCTACGATTACAACCATCTCTCACTTTCTTCAAAGCAACATCACTTTAAATATGTTATTTTACTCGTAGAAAAACGTCTCTTTTCAATAAATCAACCAAACTCATCCTTCCTTTGTTGTAAAATGTTCACATTTTTTGTAATGTACAATGTTAACGCATGTGTGGAAAAACAGATGTGATTTACAAAAGGCAAACAGCTTTCAAACTTTATTTTCGTATTTCTAATTCTGATATTATCTAATTTTAAACGGCCCTAAAAGGACATATCGACACATGCTCTGAGAGCCCGCATATACAAACTGCACCCTTGCCTCTTGGCACACTTCCAATGACTGCTCCGTAAAGCAACACTTGCATTCTTTAGAGTGCTTTATTGTGTCACATGTGTGTTCACAGGCTTTTAGGTGCATCAATTTGTAAATATGTCAGTCTATTCTTTCAAACATTCACTGCTAAATGTGCAGCTTATATGTGAACCCCAAGCAGTCCAGCAGAGGGAAATCAGGGTTCACACCCCATAGCTGCAGATAATTTACACTCAAAAAATTCTGCCTGGTCATGCACAAGCCAGATAACTCAGTGAGCGCATAACGCAGGCAATGCACAAGCCAGATAACTCAGTGAGCGCATAACGCAGGCAATGCACAGGCCAGATAACTCAGTGAGCGCATAACGCAGGCAATGCACAGGCCAGATAACTCAGTGAGCGCATAATGCACAGGCCAGATAACTCAGTGAGCGCATAACGCAGGCAATGCACAGGCCATATAACTCAGTGAGCGCATAACGCAGGCAATGCACAGGCCAGATAACTCAGTGAGCGCATAACGCAGGCAATGCACAGGCCAGATAACTCAGTGAGCGCATAATGCACAGGCCAGATAACTCAGTGAGTGCATAACGCAGGCAATGCACAGGCCATATAACTCATTGAGCGCATAACGCAGGCAATGCACAGGCCAGATAACTCAGTGAGCGCATAAGGCAGGCTACACACACAAGCCAAATAACTTAGTAAGCACATGAGGCAGGTGATGCACAAGCCGAATAACTCAGTGAGCATATAAGGGAGGCAATGCACAAGGCAAATAACTCAGTGAGCACATAATGCAGGTGATGCACAAAACAAATAACTCAGTGAGCACATAAGGCAGGTGATGCACAAGCCAAATAACTCATTAAGGGCATAAGGCAGGTAATGCGCAGGCCAAATAACTCAGTGAGCACATAAGGCAGGTGATGCACAAACCAAATAACTCAGTGAGCACATAAGGTAGGCGATGCACAACCCAGATAACTCATTAAGCACATAAGGTAGATGATGCACAAGCCAAATCGCTCTTTAAGCGGCATAAGGCAGGTGATGCACAAGCCAAATAACTTAGTGAGCACCTAAGGCAGGTGATGCACATGCCGAATAACTCAGTGAGCATATAAGGGAGGCAATGCACAAAGCAAATAGCTCAGTGAGCACATAAGGCAGGTGATGCACAAGCCAAATAACTCACTAATGGCATAAGGCAGGTAATGTGCAGGCCAAATAACTCAGTGAACACATAAGGCAGGTGATGCACAAACCAAATAACTCAGTGAGCACATAAGGTAGGTGATGCACAAGCCAAATAGCTCTTTAAGCGGCATAAGGCAGGTAATGCACAAGCCAAATAACTTAGTGAGCACCTAAGGCAGGTGGTACACATGCCGAATAACTCAGTGAGCATATTAGGGAGGCAATGCAGAAGGGAAATAACTCAGTGAGCACATAATGCAGGTGATGCACAAAAGAAATAACTCATTAAGGGCATAAGGCAGGTAATGTGCAGGCCAAATAACAAAGTGAGCACATAAGGCAGGTGATTCACAAATCAAATAACTCAGTGAGCACATAAGGTAGGTGAGTCACAAATCAAATAACTCAGTGAGCACATAAGGTAGGTGAGTCACAAGCCAAATAACTCAGTAAGCACATAAGGTAGATAATGCACAAGCCAAATAGCTCTTTAAGTGGCATAAGGCAGGTGATGCACAAGCCAAATAACTCAGTGAGCTCATAAGGGAGGCAATGCACAAGGCAAATAACTCAGTGAGCACATAAGACAGGTGATGCAGAGACTAAATAACTAGGTACGTGCAGAAGGCAGGCCCTACGCAAACCAAATAACTCAGTAAGCACATAAGGTAGGCAGTGCAGATGCCAAATAGCTCAGTTACTACATAAGGCAGGTGATGCACTAGACATATAACTCAGTGAGCACATAAGGCACGTGATGCTCTAGACAAATAACTCAGTGAGCACATAAGGTAGGTGATGCACAAGCCAAATAACACATTAAGGGCATAAGGCAGGTGATGCACAAGCCAAAGAACTCAGTGAGCACATAAGGCAGGTGATGCACAAGCCAAATAACTCAGTGACCACATAATTCAGGTGATGCACAAGGCAAACAACTCAGTGAGCACATACGACAGGTGATGCACAAGCCAAATAACTGAGTGAGCACATAAGACAGATGATTCACAAGCCAAGTAACTCAGTGAGCACATAAGGCAGGTGATGCACAAGCCAAATAACTCAGTGAGCACATAAGGCAGGTGATGCACAAGGCAAATAACTCAGTGAGCACATAAGGTAGGTGATGCACAAGGCAAATAACTCAGTGAGCACATAAGGAAGGTGATGCACAAGCCAAATAACTCAGAGAGCACATAAGGCACGTGATTCACAAGCCAAATAACTCAGTGAGCACATAAGGCAGGTGATGCACAAGGTAAATAACTCAGTGAGCACATAAGGCAGGTGATTCACAAGCCAAATAACTCAGTGAGCACATAAGGCACGTGGTGCATGTAGGAAAGTACCATCTTGCCTGGCATGTTACCCCCATATTTCACTGTATATATGTTGTTTTAGTCTATGTGTCACTGGGACCCTGCCAGGCAGGGCCCCAGTGCTCATAAGTATGTGCCCTGTATGTGTTCCCTGTGTGATGCCTAACTGTCTCACTGAGGCTCTGCTAACCAGAACCTCAGTGGTTATGCTCTCTCTGCTTTCCAAATTTGTCACTAACAGGCTAGTGACTAAATTTACCAATTCACATTGGCATACTGGTACACCCATATAATTCCCTAGTATATGGTACTGAAGTACCCAGGGTATTGGGGTTCCAGGAGATCCCTATGGGCTGCAGCATTTCTTTTGCCACCCATAGGGAGCTCTGACAATTCTTACACAGGCCTGCCAGTGCAGCCTGAGTGAAATAACGTCCACGTTATTTCACAGCCATTTACCACTGCACTTAAGTAACTTATAAGTCACCTATATGTCTAACCTTCACCTGGTGAAGGTTGGGTGCAAAGATACTTAGTGTGTGGGCACCCTGGCACTAGCCAAGGTGCCCCCACATTGTTCAGGGCAAATTCCCCGGACTTTGAGAGTGCGGGACACCATTACACGCGTGCACTGTACATAGGTCACTACCTATGTACAGCGTCACAATGGTAACTCCGAACATGGCCATGTAACATGTCTAAGATCATGGAATTGTCACTGCAATGCCATTCTGGCACTGGGGGGACAATTCCATGATCCCCCGGGTCTCTAGCACAGAACCCGGGTACTGCCAAACTACCTTTACGGGGTCTCCACTGCAGCTGCTGCTGCTGCCAACCCCTCAGACAGGTTTCTGCCCTCCTGGGGTCCAGGCAGCCCTGGCCCAGGAAGGCAGAACAAAGGACTTCCTCTGAGAGAGGGTGTAACACCCTCTCCCTTTGGAAATAGGTGTGAAGGCTGGGGAGGAGTAGCCTCCCCCAGCCTCTGGAAATGCTTTGATGGGCACAGATGGTGCTCATCTCTGCATAAGCCAGTCTACACCAGTTCAGGGATCCCCCAGCCATGCTCTGGTGCGAAACTGGACAAAGGAAAGGGGAGTGACACTCCCCTGACCTGCACATCCCAGGGGAGGTGCCCAGAGCTCCTCCAGTGTGTCCCAGACCTCTGCCATCTTGGAAACAGAGGTGTTTGTGGCACACTGGACTGCTCTGAGTGGCAGAGGCTCCTTCTGATAGGCTCTTACCTCTCTTGGTAGCCAATCCTCCTTCCTAGGTAGCCAAACCTCCTTTTCTGGCTATTTAGGGTCTCTGCTTTGGGGATCTCACCAGATAACGAATGCAAGAGCTCACCAGAGTTCCTCTGCATCTCCCTCTTCACCTTCTGCCAAAGAATCGAACGCTGACTGCTCAGGACGCCTGCAAAACCGCAACAAAGTAGCAAGACGACTACTAGCAACCTTGTATCGCTTCATCCTGTCAGCTTTCTCGACTGTTTCCAGGTGGTGCATACTCTGGGGGTAGCCTGCCTCCTCTCTGCACCAAGAGCTCTGAAGAAATCTCCTGTGGCTCGACGGAATCTTCCCCCTGCAACCGCAGGCAACAAAAGACTGCATCACCGGTCCTCTGGGTCCCCTCTCAGCACAACGAGCGTGGTCCCTGGAACTCAGCAACTCTGTCCAAGTGACTCCCACAGTCCAGTGACTCTTCAGTCAAAGTTTGGTGGAGGTAAGTCCTTGCCTCCCCACGCTAGACTGCATTGCTGGGTACCGTGTGATTTGCAGCTGCTCCGGCTCCTGTGCACTCTTCCAGGATTTCCTTCATGCACAGCCAACCTGGGTCGCCGACACTGTAACCTGCAGTGCACAACCTTCTGAGTTGTCCTCCGGCGTCGTGGGACTCCCTTTTGTGACTTTGGGTGGACTGTGGTTCACTTTTCTTCTAAGTGCCTGTTCAGATACTTCTGTGGGTGCTGCCTGCTTCTGTGAGGGCTCCCTACATTGCTGCCCCCCCCCTCTGTATCCTCCACCAAGTGGCGACATCCTGGTCCGTCCTGGGCCACAGCAGCAGCCAAAAACCCTGACCAAGACCCTTGCAGCTAGCAAGGCTTGTTTGCGGTCTTTATGCGTGGGAACACCTCTGCAAGCTTCTTCATGACGTGGGACATGCATCCTCCAAAGAGAAAGTTCCAAGTCCTCTTCTTTCTTGCAGAACTCCAAGCTTCTTCCAACAGGTGGCAGCTTCCTTGCACCCTCAGCTGGCATTTCCTGTGCTCCAGCCCACTCTCAACACTGTCGCGACTATTGGACTTGGTCCCCCTGTCTTACAGGTACTCAGGTCTGGAAATTCACTGTTGTTGCATTGCTGGTGTTTGTTCTTCCTGCAGAATCCCCCTATCACGACTTCTGTGCTCTCTGGGGGTAGTAGGTGCACTTTACACCAACCTTTCAGGGTCTTGGCGTGGGACTTTACATTGCTTGCATTACTTCCTTTTGCTATTACCTGCATAATTTTGGTTTGTGTACATATATCTTGTGTATATTTCTTATCCTCATACTGAGGGTACTCACTGAGATACTTTTGGCATATTTTCATAAAAATAAAGTACCTTTATTAAGTACCTTTATTTTTAGTACTTCTGTGTATTGTGTTTTCTTATGATATTGTGCATATGACACCAGTGGTATAGTAGGAGCTTTACATGTCTCTGAGTTCAGCCTAAGCTGCTTTGCCATAGCTACCTTCTATCAGCCTAAGCTGCTAGAAACACCTCTTCCACACTAATAAGGGATAACTGGACCTGGCACAAGGTGTAAGTACCTCTGGTACCCACTACAAACCAGGCCAGCCTCCTACATTGGTTGTGCAGCGGTGGGATAAGTACTTGTAACTACTTACCACTTTGTCATTGTGTACTTTTCATAAGAGAATAATATACAAAACAATTTCAGTGTATGTACACCTAACCAAAAAGTTTTGCTTTTCTCCTCTTACACTTTCTAGTAAGTGCTGAAAAGTACTCTAAAACTTTTAAAAGTTTCCAAAAAGTTAGAAAAAGTTTTTTTTTCTCTGTTCTTTAAAAAGCTCTGAAACTTTTTCTTTCTTCTCACTGTCTCTAAACCTTCTTCTATCATGTCTGATGTAGAGTCTGCTCTTAAAATGGTCAATACTACCTATGACAATTTGAATTACAAGAGCCTAAGGAATCTCTGCTTAGATAGAGGTTTAGTGATAGGAAAGAACTCCACAAAAGAGTTTCTATATAACATGCTGATTGTGAATGATGAGTACCAAGCAGGCACTTCAAATGAAAAGTTAATAGATGGCTCCAATTCTGACTCAGAGGATCACCTTCAGGGAGGTGGGGAGGGTTCTGTTCCCAATCTGCCCCTTAGCAGACCACCTAGCAATGCTGGTAGTAATAGGAGCTCCCATCATAGTAGGGATGTTTTTATTCCTGGAGGCCAGGTTGTTAGAATCCAGTCAGGTCGGGACAGATCTCCCTCTGTTGTTTCCAATTTATCTTCTGTGTCCAAGCATTCCCAACCCACCCACCCTGAAGACAACATGTTAGAAAGGGAACTTAAAAAGTTGAGAGTGGAAGAGACCAGGCTGAAGCTTAAACAGCAACAGCTGGCTCTAGACAGGGAATCCCTAGACCTGGAGAAAGTGGCAGCAATAGCAGTATTCCTGATAGTAATCCTGTTAGAGAGGATGATTCCAGGAATCTGCACAAGATAGTCCCCCCTTAAAAGGAGGGGGATGTCATCAACAAGTAGTTTGCTGCACTTGAGAGGGCCTGTATGGTACAGGGGGTCCCTCAAAGACAGTGGGCTGCTATATTGTGGCTATCTTTCAATGGAAAGGGTAGGGATAGCCTCCTTACTGTTAGAGAAAGTGATGCTAACAATTTTGCAGTTTTGAAGGATGCACTCTTGGATGGATTTGGCTTAACCACTGAACAATACAGGATTAAGGGCCAGATGTAGCAAAATATGCTTTTGCGAGTCTGAAACTGCGAGTTGGTGCGACTCGCAATTTCAGACTCGCAAAAGCATATGCAGAATGGTGTCTCAGATACCTTCTGCCACTCGCTATGGGGGTCGCAAAAACCCACCTCATTAATATTAATGAGGTGGGTCGCTTTTTGCGACCCCATAGCGAGTCCCTGCACTGACAGGGATGGTGGCCTGCTGAAGTCAGCAGACCTCCATGTCTGGGACTGCTTTTTAAATAAAGCAGTTTTTTTTTCATTTTGCAGCCCGTTTTCCTTAAAGGAAAACGAGTTGCAAAATGAAAAAAATACCAAAACCATTTGGTTTCGTTTTTTCAGAGTAGGCAGTGGTCCATAGGACCACTGCCTGCTCTGAAAAAATATTTTTGTCGACATTCACAAAGGGGAAGGGGTCCCATAGGGACCCCTTCCCTTTTGCGAATGAGTTACCACCAATGTGACACTGGTGGTAACTGCGAGTTGCTTTGCGACCGCATTCGCGGTCACAAAGCAAGTCTGAATTGGGATGCGAGTCGCAAATAGGAAGGGAGCACCCCTTCCTATTTGCGAGTCGCATTCCCAAATTGCGAGTCGGTACTGACTCGCAATTTGGAAATGAGCATCGCGGGAGGCCGTTTGCATGGCGCAAACTGCATTTTTCGCAGTTTGCGACATGCAAACGGCTTGCTACACCTGGCCCTAAGTTCAGAGACACCAGAAAAGAGTCCTCACAAGACTGGATAAACTTTGTTGACTGTTCAGTGAAGGCCTTGGAGGGGTGGTTACATGGCAGTAAAGTTTCTGACTATGAAAGCCTGTATAATCTTATTCTGAGAGAGCATATTCTGAATAACTGTGTGTCTGACTTGTTACACCAATATCTAGTGGACTCAGATCTGACCTCTCCCCAAGAATTGGGAAAGAAGGCAGACAAATGGGTCAGAACAAGAGTGAACAGAAAAGTTCATAGAGGGGGTGACAAGGATGGCAAGAAGAAGGATGGTAAGTCGTCTGACAAGGGTGGGGACAAAAGTAAAACTGAGTCTTCATCGGGCCCACAAAAATCCTCTGGTGGGGGTGGTGGGTCCAAATCTTCTTCAAATCAACTTAAAAAGCCTTGGTGTTATTTGTGTAAAGTCAAAGGCCATTGGACAACTGATGCCACTTGTCCAAAGAAAAACACCAAACCTCCCAATACCACAACCCCTACTGCAAACTCTAGTGCCCCTGTGTAATAGCAGTGGTGGTGGGAGCAAAACTACTAATAGCCAATCCAAGGGAGTAGCTGGGCTCACTTTTGGTAATTTAGTTGGGGTTGGTCTTGTTAGGGAGACCACAGAGGCTGTGTTAGTCTCTGAAGGTGCCATTGATTTGACCTCCTTGGTTGCTTGTCCCCTTAATATGGATAAGTACAATCAACTTCCCCTAATAAATGGTGTTGAGGTTCAGGCCTACAGGGACACAGGTGCCAGTGTTACCATGGTAAAAGAGAAACTGGTACACCCTGAACAACACCTACTTGGTCAGCAGTACCAAGTGACAGACGCTCATAACAACACTCTTAGCCACCCCATGGCTGTTGTGAATCTCAGCTGGGGGGGGGGTTACTGGTCCAAAGAAAGTTGTGGTTGCTTCAGATTTACCTGTAGACTGTCTACTAGGAAATGATTTAGAGACATCAGCTTGGGCTGAAGTGGAGTTGGAGGCTCAGGCAGCAATGCTGGGCATTCCTTGGCATATTTTTGCTTTGACAAGGGCTCAGGCCAAAAAGCAAAGAGGACAGGGTAACTTGGATCCTGGAACAATGGACCAAGTGCTCCCTAAAGCTAGGGGTAGCAAGGGTAAATCCCTACCCACTATCCCTCCCTCTACAGATGATTCTCCTTCTGAGGAAGAAGAATTTCCTCCCTGTGTAGAACCTTCACCAGATGAGCTGGCAGCAGACACTGCTGAGCTTTTGGGTGGAGGGGGGCCTGCCAGGGAAGAGCTGAGTGTGGCACAGCAATCCTGTCCCACATTAGAGGGTCTCAGACAGCAAGCTGTCGAGCAGCAAAATGGGGATGTCAGTGACTCACATAGAGTTTACTGGGAGGACAACCTCTTGTACACAGAGGCAAGGGACCCAAAACCTGGAGCAGCCAAGAGATTGGTAATTCCCCTGCAGTACAGAGAGTTCCTCCTAACTCTGGCACATGACTTTCCTTTGGCTGGGCATTTGGGCCAGATCAAAACATGGGAAAGGCTTGTCCCCCTGTTTCACTGGCCTAGGATGTGAGAGGACGCAAAAGATTTTTGTAAATCTTGTGTCACCTGCCAAGCCAGTGGCAAGACTAGTGGCACACCAAAGGCTCCCCTCATTCCACTGCCTGTGGCTGGGGTCCCCTTTGAAAGGGTAGGGGTTGACGTAGTTGGCCCCCTTGAGCCTCCTACTACTTCAGGCAATAGGTTTATCTTGGTGGTTGTGGACCATGCCACAAGATATCCTGAAGCAATTCCTCTAAGGACCACTACAGCACCTGCAGTGGCAAAAGCCCTCCTGGGAATCTTTTCCAGGGTGGGTTTCCCAAAAGAAGTTGGATCAGACAGGGGTAGCAACTTCATGTCTGCATACTTGAAAGCAATGTGGAAGGAGTGTGGTGTTACCTAGAAGTTCACCACTCCTTATCATCCACAGACTAATGGACTGGTAGAGAGGTTTAATAAAACTCTCAAAGGTATGATAATGGGACTCCCTGAAAAACTCAGGAGGAGATGGGATGTCCTGTTACCTTGCCTCCTTTTTGCTTACAGGGAGGTACCCCAGAAAGGAGTGGGCATCAGCCCCTTTGAAATCCCCTGTAAGAGGTCCGCTAACACTTGTGAAGGAGGGTTGGGAACAACCTTTAAAAGCTCCCAAACAGGACATAGTGGACTATGTACTTGGCCTAAGATCCAGAATGGCTGAGTACATGAAAAAGGCCAGTAAAAACCTTCAGGCCAGCCTATAGCTCCAGAAGCAATGGCATGACCAGAAGGCTGTTCTGATCCAGTACCAACCAGGACAGAAGGTGTGGGTATTGGAGCCTGTGGCCCCAAGAGCACTCCAGGCAAATGGAGTGGACCCCATCTAATTGTTGAAAAAAAGGGCGAGGTCACCTACTTGGTTGACCTGGGCACTGCCAGGAGTCCCCTTAGGGCGATTCATGTCAACCGTCTAAAACCCTAATATGACAGGGCTGATCTCACCCTGCTCATGGCAACAGATGAAGGACAGGAAGAAGAGAGTGACCCTCTCCCTGAACTCTTCTCCTCCAATGAAGAGGATGCTTTAGTGGATGGAGTAGTTTTGGTAGACTGTCTGACTGCAGAACAGAAAGACAACTGCATAAATCTCCTTAGACAGTTTTCTGAACTCTTTTCAACTGTGCCTGGCACCACATCTTGGTGTGAACACACAATTGATACCGGAGACAGCTTGCCTGTCAAAAGTAAAATCTATAGGCAGCCTGACCATGTCAGGGACTGCATAAAAGAAGAGGTTCAGAAAATGCTCAATCTAGGAGTGGTTGAACCTTCTGAAAGCCCATGGGCGAGTCCTGTGGTGCTTGTACCAAAGCCTCACTCAAAAGATGGTAAAAGGGAGATGAGGTTTTGTGTAGACTACAGAGGTCTCAATCAGGTAACAAAAACTGATGCTCACCCTATACCCAGGGCAGATGAGCTCATAGATACACTGGCATCTGCCAAGTATTTCAGCACCTTTGACTTGACTGCAGGGTATTGGCAGATCAAATTGGCAGAGGATGCTAAACCTAAAACTGCATTTTCAACTATAGGAGGGCACTACCAATTTACAGTGATTCCCTTTGGTTTGAAAAATGCACCTGCCACTTTTCAGAAGTTGGTGAACACAGTCCTGCAAGGGTTGGAGGCTTTTTGTGCAGCATATCTAGATGATATAGCTGTTTTTAACTCCACCTGGGATGAGCACCTAGTCCACCTTTGGAAAGTTTTGGAGGCCCTGCAAAAGGCAAGCCTCACTATCAAGGCCTCAAAGTGCCAGATAGGGAAGGGAAAGGTGGTTTATCTGGGACACCTGGTAGGTGAACAACAGATTGCACCACTTCAGGGGAAAAACTAAACAATCATAGATTGGGTTCCCCCTACAACTCAGACCCAGGCAAGAGCCTTCCTAGGCCTCACTTGGTATTACAGGAGATTCATTAAAAACTATGGCTCCATAGCAGCCCCTCTTAATGATCTCCTAAAAAGGTATTGTGGAAAGCTAGCTGTCAGAAAGTGTTTGAGGAGCTCAAACAGGCCATGTGCTCTGCACCTGTCCTAAAAAGCCCATGTTACTCCAAGAAATTCATTGTTCAAACTGATGCATCTGAATTAGGGGTAGGGGCAGTCTTATCACAACTGAATTCTGAGGGCCAGGATCAACCAGTTGCTTTTATCAGCAGAAGGTTGACCCCTAGAGAAAAGCGTTGGTCTGCCATAGAGAGGGAGGCCTTTGCTGTGGTCTGGGCACTGAAAAAGTTGAGGCCATACCTGTTTGGCACTCACTTTATTGTTCAGACAGACCACAAACCTCTACTTTGGCTAAAACAAATGAAAGGTGAAAATCCTAAATTGTTGAAGTGGTCCATATCTCTACAGGGAATGGACTATACAGTGGAAAATAGACCTGGGAGTACCCACTCCAATGCAGATGGACTCTCCAGATATTTCCACTTAGACAATGAAGAATTATCAGGTCATGGCTAGTCTTATTGTCCTTCGTTTGGGGGGGGGGGGTTGTGTAGGAAAGTACCATCTTGCCTGGCATGTTACCCCCATATTTTACTGTATATATGTTGTTTTAGACTATGTGTCACTGGGACCCTGCCAGGCAGGGCTCCAGTGCTCATAAGTCTGTGCCCTGTATGTGTTCCCTGTGTGATGCCTAACTGTCTCACTGAGGCTCTGCTAACCAGAACCTCAGTGGTTATGCTCTCTCTGCTTTCCAAATGTGTCACTAACAGGCTAGTGACTAAATTTACCAATTCACATTGGCATACTGGTACACCCATATAATTCCCTTGTATATGGTACTGAGGTACCCAGGGTATTGGGGTTCCAGGAGATCCCTATGGGCTGCAGCATTTCTTTTGCCACCCATAGGGAGCTCTGACAATTCTTACACAGGCCTGCCAGTGCAGCCTGAGTGAAATAACGTCCACGTTATTTCACAGCCATTTACAACTGCACTTAAGTAACTTATAAGTCACCTATATGTCTAACCTTCAGCTGGTGAAGGTTGGGTGCAAAGTTACTTAGTGTGTGGGCACCCTGGCACTAGCCAAGGTGCCCCCACATTGTTCAGGGCAAATTCCCCGGACTTTGTGAGTGCGGGGACACCATTACACGTGTGCACTGTACATAGGTCACTACCTATGTACAGCATCACAATGGTAACTCCGAACATGGCCATGTAACATGTCTAAGATCATGGAATTCTCACCCCAATGCCATTCTGGCATTGGGGGGACAATTCCATGATCCCCCGGGTCTCTAGCACAGAACCCGGGTACTGCCAAACTGCCTTTCCGGGGTCTCCACTGCAACTGCTGCTGCTGCCAACCCCTCAGACAGGTTTCTGCCCTCCTGGGGTCCAGGCAGCCCTGGCCCAGGAAGGCAGAACAAAGGACTTCCTCTGAGAGAGGGTGTAACACCCTCTCCCTTTGGAAATAGGTGTGAAGGCTGGGGAGGAGTAGCCTCCCCCAGCCTCTGGAAATGCTTTGATGGGCACAGATGGTGCCCATCTCTGCATTAGCCAGTCTACACCGGTTCAGTGATCCCCCAGCCCTGCTCTGGCGCAAAACTGGACAAAGGAAAGGGGAGTGACCACTCCCCTGAACTGTACCCCCAGGGAAGGTGCCCAGAGCTCCTCCAGTGTGTCCCAGACCTCTGACATCTTGGAAACAGAGGTGTTTGTGGCACACTTGGATTGCTCTGAGTGACCAGTGCCAGCAGGTGACGTCAGAGGCTCCTTCTGATAGGCTCTTACCTCTCTTGGTAGCCAATCCTCCTTCCTAGGTAGCCAAACCTCCTTTTCTGGCTATTTAGTGTCTCTGCTTTGGGGATCTCACCAGATAACGAATGCAAGAGCTCACCAGAGTTCTTTTACATCTCCCTCTTCACCTTCTGCCAAAGGATCGACCGCTGACTGCTCAGGATGCCTGCAAAACTGCAACAAAGTAGCAAGACGACTACTAGCAACCGTGTATCGCTTCATCCTGTCGGCTTTCTTGACAGTTTCCAGGTGGTGCATGCTCTGGGGGTAGCCTGCCTCCTCTCTGCATCAGAAGCTCTGAAGAAATCTCCTGTGGGTTGACGGAATCTTCCCCCTGCAACCGCAGGCAACAAAAGACTGCATCACCGGTCCTCTGGGTCGCCTCTCAGCACGACGAGCGTGGTCCCTGGAACTCAGCAACTCTGTCCAAGTGACTCCCACAGTCCAGTGACTCTTCAGTCCAAGCTTGGTGGAGGTAAGTCCTTGCCTCCCCACGCTTGACTGCATTGCTGGGTACCGTGTGATTTGCAGCTGCTCCGGCTCCTGTGCACTCTTCCAGGATTTCCTTTGTGCACAGCCAAGCCTGGGTCCCCGACACTCTAACCTGCAGTGCACAACCTTCTGAGTTGTCCTTCGGCGTCGTGGGACTCCCTTTTGTGACTTCGGGTGAACTCCGATTCACTTTTCTTCTAAGTGCCTATTCAGGTACTTCTGTGGGTGCTGCCTGCTTCTGTGAGGGCTACCTACATTGCTGGGCGCCCCCTCTGTCTCCTCTGCCAAGTGATGACATCCTGGTCCCTCCTGGGCCACAGCAGCACCCAAAAACCCGAACTGTAACTCTTGCAGCTAGCAAGGCTTGTTTGTGGTCTTTCTGCATGGGAACACCTCTGCAAGCTTCTTCATTACGTTCCACATCCATGCTCCAAAGGGGAAGTTCCTAGTCCTCTTCTTTCTTGCAGAACTTCAAGCTTCTTCCAACAGGTGGCAGCTTCCTTGCACCCTCAGCTGGCATTTCCTGGGCTCCTGCCCACTCTCAACACTGTCCCGACTATTGGACTTGGTCCCCTTGTCTTACAGGTACTCATGTCCAGAAATCCACTGTTGTTGCATTGCTGGGTTTGTTCTTCCTGCAGAATCCCCCATCACGACTTCTGTGCTCTCTGGGGGTAGTAGGTGCACTTTACACCTACCTTTCAGGGTCTTGGGGTGGGCTATTTTTCTAACCCTCACTGTTTTCTTACAGTCCCAGCGACCCTCTACAAGCTCACATAGGTTTGGGGTCCATTCGTGGTTCGCATTCCACTTTTGGAGTATATGGTTTGTGTTGCCCCTATACCTATGTGCTCCTATTGCAATCTACTGTAACTTTACATTGCTTGCATTACTTCCTTTTGCTATTACCTGCCTAATTTTGGTTTGTGCACATATATCTTGTGTATATTTCTTATCCTCATACTGAGGGTATTCACTGAGATGCTTTTGGCATATTGTCATAAAAATAAAGTACCTTTATTTTTAGTACTTCTGTGTATTGTGTTTTCTTATGATATTGTGCATATGACACCAGTGGTATAGTAGGAGCTTTACATGTCTCCTAGTTCAGCCTAAGCTGCTTTGCCATAGCTACCTTCTATCAGCCTAAGCTGCTTGAAATACCTCTTCTACACTAATAAGGGATAACTGGACCTGGCACAAGGTGTAAGTACCTCTGGTACCTACTACAAGCCAGGTCAGCCTCCTACAGTGCACAAGCCAAATAACTCAGTGAGCACATAAGGCAGGTGATGCACAAGCTAAATAACTCAGTGAGCACATAAGGCAGGTGATGCACAAGCTAAATAACTCAGTGAGCACATAAGGCAGGCCGTGCAAATGCCAAATAGCTCACTTAGTACATAAGGCAGGCCGTGCAAATGCCAAATAGCTCACTTAGTACATAAGGCAGGTGATGCACTAGACAAATAACTCAGTAGGCCCGCAAGGAACTTGGCTAGCCGCCAGTCACTGCAGACACAGTTATAACATACCTAATTATCAACAACAAACTTAACCTCTTAACACAGTACACACTTTGTACTACCTCACACAAGCTCTACCAAACCAGGATGAGAAACTACCAAACCTGCTCAGTGCAGTGGCAGAACCGGCCTCATTATATATGTCTGTAGCCTGAAACATGTATGATAAAACAAACTTAGTATATTATATATTCACATATATTGCATAGCAAAATATCTGTATGGTACGACAAGGTTGTAACAACTCTTCCTATCTTGTTGTGACCTAATTTCTAATAAATAGTCACCCACCTAAATTCTTTGGAAGTCTTCCAAGCTTCTCTGGGTCAGGGAAGGACTTCTTGGGGGTCCAGGGCAGGCTTATTAGCGCAATATTAATAAACTAGCGGTTTATCCATGATCTGGAGACGGGCGCATCTGCTCATGTAGGGATCCTTTTCATGGACCATCGTGCACAGGATAAGGCGGTTCAGTGGGCCATGCTCTGCATCTTTCCTTGGTGGAGCTGCTCATGTGGTCCGGGGACAGGCCATATCTTAGAGGCTCAGATAGCAGATCTTTCAGTCTCTTTACACAGATGTTAGAGCTCAGTGAGAAGAGCTCACCTTCACGTTGAACAGATGGTAGAGGCTCACATTGAAGAGTTCGACTGACCTTATACAGATGTCAGAGGCTCATACAAAAGAGTTCATACTCACTTTACAGAGTTGTTAGAGGCTCATAGCAAAGAGTTCTGTTGCATAAACTGAGCCCCTGGCTCAGCTCTACAAGGTTGGCTTCCACACCCACAGGTGACAAGAGTAAAGTTAGTTACATGCACCAAAGCTTGACTGTGAAAGACAGGTTTTTATAGCCTCACAGAACTCCACCCAATACATAGTCAAAGTGGCCTCAATGCTTTTAGGTTACTAACAATCTCCAAACAGGGTTCCAGGGAAACCGTGGTGATCAGAAACAAACCTTGTGTGTTGTCTTTAATCGCACGTGCACAATACGCTAAGAAAAAGACACTTTAACTAAAAAGCATGTTTATTTCAACAGGTGCACCCTGGTGGTCAACAAATCTAACACCACCACACAGAACACTATTAAAACAACACAAATACAAATGAACAAGAATAAAATGAACTTTTTAGCATGGTTAAAATGTCACCCAAAAACACCCTAAAACCTACTTCTATGTGCTGCGTTATGAGAGCATGGAGAGCAGAGTAACTTGCAACTGCATTTTGTGAGGGAGGATGAGTGCACTGCATACCTCGTTTACAGCAGGGCGGTTTTCAATTATCAGGAGTCAAGGAGGCCCAGTTCCCTGTGAACAGCAAACACACATTCAGCATCAGCATCAGCTCCTCCCGGTTCGGGCTTAGTTTAAGCTGTCAGTAGTAAATATGACACAGAGGCATCATCTCTAGCAGGCAGAATCTTTTCTAACAGAATCTTGCACAATATTCTGGGAGGAAGGACCTCTCCTGAAAGGCGGCCAAGTGGCAGTCCCTTTATACTGTATCTTATCCGAGATGGAATTCCTAACATCACCTTAGGAATGTTTGATACAAGCAATGAGCATCAAGATGTCAGTCTAAGATGTATTCCTTTGAACACATAAGGTACAACAATTCAGACTACATTGTTTTGGCTATCGTTCCCTGTTTGGCCGTGAAATTGAGATAAAATGTACTTGCTCCAGACTGATGTTATATGAAGTGTTTTGATGGTATCTATATCTGAATGAATTGAAACTTTTACAGTCCTTAGAAAGACAAGGTCAGACAACATCTATGTCAAAGGCAGACATGTTGATGATTTTACACAAATACAGAAAATGTAGTCTATTTAAAATGGAGTCAGGCCTTGTGTCTTCATGTCAGTTCATCCTCACTTTAAACATATTTGAGACTCATAGAGAATGTGAGAAAGTAGCCTCTTTCTAGCCTTGTTACCCCCACTTTTGGCCTGTTTGTGAGTGTATGTCAGGGTGTTTTCACTGTCTCACTGGGATCCTGCTAGCCAGGGCCCAGTGCTCATAGTGAAAACCCTATGTTTTCAGGATGTTTCCTCACGTTAGACATATCCTAGAAGTTCAGACAGTGGAGAAGTGCACAGATTCTATAGGCTTATTCAGAAAAGTTAAATTCCGCTTTACACTCTTTGATCCTCACATCACAGAACACCCACCATTCATAGTATTTCAAGTGAAACAATTGGACCTACAACCTCGGCAGCCGGGGCATTAAGCCCACCTCCTGCTTCAGCCATTTGTTCCCAGTTGTGCCCACCACGCCTCCCCCAGACTCACCTCCTGAGCTGAACTAGTCACAGGCACCAAACACCCAATCACAATCTTCATTGTATCTTCATGCAACTCCTATATATACAATTGAAAGCATGTGCTCTTTAGGCAGAAAATAAAGCTAACTTTAACCACAATAATCCTAAGGTCTACACACAGAGAGGCTCAAGTGCCACTGCAGCCAGAACCAAAAATAATGAGCATAATATAAATCATGCAATGCATTATGTAAGACAGAGGAACACTTCATGTATACAAAAAGAAAGAAGAGAAGTTAGATCTTTTTCCACTATCTGTACATATATATTTACCTCCAATAGGGGCAATCAAAATTAGGTAGTAATTCACTCTTTTCTTGTCAAAAAATTCCTTTCATAGAGAATCTCTGCTAATATCTCAGAACCATAGTATACCCTCATAAAGTTGCAAACTCAACCAGGATAAGTATGCCACTCCATTACCCTGAAAGATGGGCAAAACGTTTGATGGAATACAAAATTGGGCAAGAATGGCCACAGCACACCGATAGTATAGTCCAATAGTGTGGCAGGGATGAGTGTCCCTTATCTTATGTTGCTATGAAGCAAAGTTGAAAGGAGTCTCAAGTCCTGTTTGTAGAGGGTGTCTTTTATTTGTAGATACTGGAAATCATTCTGTCATCAGCGTGATACAGCCAACACGTGTTTCGTCACACCAGTGACTTTATCAAGGCTGGGTCAGCCGGCCAGGAAGGTGCGTAACAAAGGTAAGTAATGGGGGAGCCGCGTGATCAGTTAAATGGGCTCAGGGACGTCAGTGGTAACTTCTTAGAGTGGAACTAATGAGAATATGGTTGAGTGAGAGAGCATGAATGCAGACCCTGGTAAGCCTGAGGTCGGAACCTGAAGTGGCGAGGGGACGTGTGTCAACGGGCTATTTTGGACGAGTACTGGGCACTTGATGGAATACGCCGCCATAAAGTTGCCATCCAATCCATGAGAGGTGCAACTGTACCATTGTCATTTAAAGATGGCACCCACATTTGTTTGATACATTTCATCTTCATTAAGTTGCCAACTATCTAGGATAGGTGGTCCTGTTGCCTTATCCTTTTAAAAATGGTCCTACCATTTGATGTATAATACCCTAATGAAGTTGCCATCCTGGATAGGCACACCGTTGGCATGCCATTTTAAAGATGGCTCCAAACTTTTATATATCACACTCTCATAAAGGTGACAGCCATCCAGGATAGGTCCAGGATAGGTTTGGTGCACTTTTTGTCTTACCCTTTTAAAGATGGCCCCCACATTTTATAGATGGAGTTTGCAACCGTTATTTCTCCTGTTCCACAGCCTGCAGCTCTTCATATTTGTGTAGCTTAAGTAATAATCAATGTCTAAATAGATGGGAAAAATTCACTGAATATTTCTCGTGCACAAAAAAAATCTAGTGCTTATATGTCATGTGCTCTATACATTGAAATTAATAGATAACCTGTCAGTCTATGGCTCAGTATTCTAAATTGAATCCTCATCTAAAATCCAACACAAAATGATTGTTTAACATGCTAGGTGCATAAGTAAGCAGTAAACAAGTTCATGTACCTTGTAGCTGTTAGACCTTTGTTCTGTTATTTGTTGAGAGAGGGTGGGGCCAGGAATCTACAAAATAACAAAATTTGCTCATGCAAAAGATATACATTTTTTCAAAAAGGTATTCAAATTATCCTTAATCGGTCACCCGCATTTAAATTGTACAAGCCATGCCCTTGTATACTGCTCAGTGTATTTTACACATTTTCAAACAGTTTCTCACATCATGTGAGGCCTCTCAAACAATGCATAATCTGACTTCCTCCCACATCCAGGCACATAAACTGCGATCATGATCATCGATGGAAGAGATCAGTGTTGGTTCTGTACATGAACCATCATGACCTTTCTCTCATTTAACATCAACATGTATAAGTAAGTGTATCAGAAGATCAATAGGCACGTACAAACTTTATATTTTCATTTTAATGATATATAAGTACATCTTAACCATATCCAGTGTTTTTTTTATATTATACCCAATATCTTATTTATTTAGGAGAATGACACAAATATTGTTTTACATGAATGAAAATTATCGTCATTACAAAAATATCAAGGAACAAAATATATTTAAATAACATTGTTTTAAAAATATATTGTATGATATTGTTTACTTGAATATAGTTGTATTAAATATCATTTTAAACTTAATTATATATATGAGTTATCATAGTTTTACGTGTTATTATAATTTATGCAATTGTTTTAAAAACCTTTAAGTATAGTTTGTAATTTTTAATGTGTATTGATTTCTGTACATTAATTAACATTTTTAATTAACTGCTAATTTATCAATAATTATATTTAATAAAACTATTTGTAAAAGGTATTATATATTTGTATTAGTTTTAGTTATTTTTGTTTTGATTAATGAATATTTTAATGTTATTATTGTTTTATTTTTGTTTGTTATTGGTTACTTTTTTATTATTATTATTTTTGCATTTAATTAAATTTATTTATAAAGTATAATTCTTATTTTGAATATAGTCTGATGATTTATTTTTGTTAGACATGTAAATGTTTAGAATTTGGAAATTCTAAATCCAATGCTTTCAATGTTTTCTCTTACATTGGAGTAGGAATAGTAAATGTGTCCTCTACAAAGTCCAACACTTTCTCTACTGTTGATCAGGTTGGAGAGGGAATAGTGAATTTAACCTTTTGTAGTTTATTTTTTACTGGATGTTAAAAAAACTTTTTTTAATATGTATATTTTTGTTTAATATTTTAAACATTTGTTTAATGAACATTGTCTTTTTAATATTTACGTGGCATTTTTATCATTTTCAGTTTTATGTTGTTATTATACTTAATTATTATTAGCCTTTGTATTAGTTGTGTTAAAATGTTATTGTTTTAATATTATTTTTAGTTTTCTGTGATTATTTTACATATTTTTATTTTATGTTTGTACGTTTTACATTTTAATGCATTTTTATATCATAAATATATTCCTTAACACATATTATTTTTAAAGTTAATATATGCTTTATAGTTAATATAGCGTATATTAAGTAAAATTCTATATAACTACATATTTTATGACAATATTGTGGTGTTCTATTTTTTTGTAATCAAAAAGTATGACTTTACAAAGTATGTAAAAAGTTAGTATTTGTGTCCTTGATGTTTTTTGGTGATATTTTTTTAACCAATATTTCTGTCTATGATAATTTATCACACAATCCTTTCCTGACATTATGATATTTTCAAAAAAGTATATGACTGTATTTGTTTATTGGTAAGAAAATGAACAAAATAAAATTCAACATTGGCAACTCCAGTAACAACACATTCTTGACTACCATCCTACACTCTGTAAACACACTTGTTTATTATGATAATATTAATCTACCATCTATCATTAAATAATTTCATCTGAAGGTGTTCACACCCATGTTAAATACCACCACATTTGTCTTCTCACAGGTATCTACCCCTTATCCTTCAGGATTAGTGAAATCCAGCCAATGCTAAAAAAAACAATCTTGATGCAGATGAGCTCTACAACTACTGCTCCATTTGACACTTCCCGTTTATTGGAACTATCCTTCAAACAGCAGTAGGTAACCAGCTTCGAGGACACCTTGAGCTACACCATGCCCTCCATGCCCATCAATCTATGTTTCACCCACGCTGTAATATAAATACTTTCACCAAAAGTGGTAATCCATTAAAATACATGTCTTGCTGCTTGACTCGTCACCAGTCTTTGATGCCATCAACCGCCTTCTGCAGTATAAGCTTAGGGTGTGGAAAACATTGTGACACAATAGGGTTAACTAGCTTAGGTAGTGTTGATGAGTGAAATGCAGAAAACCTGTGTACTGCTGAGATAGCAGATGAACTTGTGACAGTTGTTTTTGCCATTCCATAGGCAAAACTATCTGCCATGGTACCAGGTCGAGGCATGTGGATCGTGGGCAACATACTGTTGTGGTTGTACTGTCCCTGAACAGGCCTAGGAGGATGATTGATGGGTACCAGTAAGAGCAAGTATCTTGAGTTAGCGTGAACACTGATAACAACACAAGAACTACTGGTGCAACAAGGAGCTATGATGTTGTGTAAGCCACCTTTAGGATATATAAAAAGAAAGGAGGTGCAGATGCCTCTGGGAAGCTCACAGATGGAGTTGAGCAGATCTGACGTTGCTCACCACTGCTTTCTCTGCTGCACCTTCCCGAAGGAGGAACAGAGAGCTCAGAGCACGTTCCTGGTTTTAGACTAGGTTAAGTACCATTGGTTGATGGACCAGATTCATCTGCTTTATGCTGATTTATGGTAATATTTGTGTGCTTTGATTTACTGCATTGTGAAGAAATCAAAGATTGTTTCTTTCTTGTGCTATTACTGAGCTAGTATTTTGCTATCAACATTCATGTAACCGTACTGCTAATGTATAACCAGGATTGCCACAACATATTCTTGTGTTGGTGTTTCATTAAAGTTAGTTGTATTTGCTACCTGTGTGTTACTCCTTGCTGAGTGTCCTTATTGATTTGCACCTGATTGACATTGCTTGGGTTGGTTGCCAGCAGCCAGACCAGTACACATCTGGTCTTACTTGAAACTCTTCGTTCACACATGACCATCACCAACACTTTTGAAATGATGCAAACACACATCATACCTCAAGGGGAGAAAACAGAGGGCCTAATTTAGATCTCGGTGGACAGGTTACTCTGTCACACTGGTGACGGATATCACATCCGCTGAAATATAAATCCCACAGGATGGCCTTCACCGTGGTGATGGAGTAACCCGTTCACTGAGATCTAAATCAGGCCAAAAGTCTACAAATGTAATTCTCCAGAGCTCCACTTTAGTGTAGGAGTCTAATTGGTTAGGGACACCCTTAAACTCGGATCTTTCTTGGAAGTCATTCAGATCTGGATGTCTGCAGTACATCTGAACACCAACCCAACAAACACTGACGCCCTCATTACAAGTTTGGCAGTCTGAGGACCGCCACGGTGGAGGTGGCGGTCGCACCGCCGCAGACCCGGCAAAGAAGACCGCCATATTATGACCATGGCGGTTTTCCCAATGGGATTCAGCCATAGACCGCCCGTACCACCAGTGCGGCTGGAGCACCGCGGCTACCAGAAGGCATCTCCAGACTGGCGGGGACCATGTTACCGCCGAGCATATTACGAGGTTACACACAGCCAGGATTTCCGGCGCGGTCGGACCGCCACCAAAACCCTGTCGGAAACAACCTGTATTAAAGGAGACACTTACCATCAGGAACACAGACACATCCAGAGTCGCCATGGAACCTGAACTTGAAGTCTTCCAACTGCTCCTGATCGCCCTATGACTCCAGAACCAGCGACGGTGACGAAGACAACAACTGTAAATACAAGACAACAACCATAAGTACACCCACGTAACACACACTGGTGGAAAAGGCATTAGTACACACACACACACACAACACACACATCTGGGATGGCGAGCAAGGGCCACACAAGCAAACTAACACCCGTACCAACACACATACACACACCAACATACACACACGCACGCACACACTGCACACACCACGGGCAACGTACACATGCCATCTACACACCACGCCATGCACACACATCACCGCCAATATCTAAACCAAACATACACAACACCACAGACTCATACAACAACATCAGTACTGCAAACATACAAAGCCATTGGCAAGCAACAACACTGCAAACCTCGACATGAAAACACATACTGACAGCAACACGTAACAACCTCATACAACCAATTCATTTCAAAACATTGCCACTCAATGTGTCACATGTCACACCATGTCTACACATCACACAACACATATGACGAATCCATCAACATACACATGGACGCACACACAACAACCACACAATGCCACACCACGCCATCACAGCACATCACACTGAGCATAATGCACAAGGAAACCACACAACACATGCTGCAACACAATCATATCACATACACAAAACTAACACAAACCAAATTGCATCAACACAACACATCCAACACGAAGGAAAGGCAGGACAAGTATGTCTCACTTAAGACCAACAGGCTGTTGGCCCATATATATTATAAATAAAGATGGAAAAACATCCAGAAAGTTCAAAAAGGGCCTACTGGCCAGTACAAATAGTCCAAGTGCCACCAGGCACATATGGCCTTTGTGAATGCCCCAACTTGAGTCCTGACTGCAAAGTGGCCTCCACATGGTAGAGGTATCAAGGGCTCAGGAAGTCACCTCAGGGGTGATGGAGTGGTGGTCGAGGGGGGATTTGGGTTTGGGAGGGGGGTCCTTGGGTTTGGGGGGGGGTTTGGCTTGGCTTTTACCTTACTTTGTGGCTCCTTTGGTTTGCCCTTGGGTTGGGGTGATTTTGTGGCAGGGGGAGGGGCATGGGCAACACCAGGGAGGCAAGGGAGGACTGCAATGTGTGAGTCCTGGGGTTGGGGAGGGACACAGTGTGTTTTGGAGAATCACAGGGTGGGAGAGTGGTAGGGAAGAGGGAAAACACAAAATGGAATCTTTTCTTAGGGACACAAAGACGGTCATGGGAAACACGTTCAGGAGTGGGGGAAGAGGGAGTGGTTGTGAGGTGTGTCCGTGTAGGTGTCTTGGGTGCAGGTGTGTGGGTGGAAGGCATGTGTGTGCTGGGTGTTTGTTGGGTGTGTGACTGCAGGTGAGTATGTGTCTTGGGAGGAGCAGGGGAGGAGGTGTAGGGAGATGAATGGTGGATGGATGACTGTCTGTTGGGGTCGTGCCTGCAGTTGAGGTGGATGTGCTGCATGTGAGGGTGTTGGTAGTTGTGGTGAGTGTGCATGTGGTGAATGGGATGAATGTATGCGGGTCTGGAAGTGTGGTGACTGTGGGTATGATGGGGCTAGTGGCTGGATCAGGGAGTGTTGGTGTTGTGCCAGCAGGTGTGAGTAGTGTAGTGTCTGTAAAGGAGGGGGTGGTTGGGAGTCAGTGTAGGCAGTGGATGTTGTTGTGTGTGCAGGTGGGTGTTGCCTGTGTGCATGCTGGTGGTGGGTCTTCTGGTGCTTGTGTTTGTCGCTGAGAACTGTGTCTCTTGAAGTGGATGAATGGCGGTCTGACTGTGTGCTCTGGATGGGTGTGGGGAAAGGGGTATGGGATTAGGCAGAGGGAGGGGGGACGGAAGAAAAAGGGACACTGGCTGCCATCAGCAAGGAGGCCAGAGCCTGAGAGGATCTCTGCAGGCCATTCTGGGCACTGTGAATGCCTTTCAGGAACACATTGCTCTGCTGAACCTGAGCTGCCAGTCCCTGGATGTCTTTCACAATTGTTGTCTGACCCACAGAGATGGACCTCAGGAGGTCAATTCGCTCCTCACTGAGGGCAGCAAGGCTGACTGGGGTTGGGGCAAAGGAGACACCCACCCTCCTGGGGAGCAACAGGGAGGGTGTTGCTAGTAAGGGGGTGTGGCAGACAAGGATGGTGTTGACTGCCAGTGAGCTTCCATCGGAGGAGGAATCAGTAGATGATGCAGATGATCCCGTCTCCTCTGTGGCACTCCCCTCGCCCTCTGTCCCACTGGTCCCCTCGGTTCCACTGGTGTCAGCCTCCTGGGTCCTGTGGGCTGCTGCTACCCCACTCACCGGTGCCCCTTCTCCTTTGCCTGATTGCAAGGAAACACCTCCTTGGCATGGTTACCCCCTAACTTTTTGCCTTTGCTGATGCTAAGTTATGACTTGAAAGTGTGCTGGGACCCTGCTAACCAGGTCCCAGCACCAGTGTTCTTACGCTAAACTGTACCTTTGTCTCCACAATTGGCACAGCCCTGGCACTCAGGTAAGTCCCTTGTAACTGGTACCTCTGGTACCAAGGGCCCTGATGCCAGGGAAGGTCTCTAGGGGGTGTAACATGACATATGCCACCCTGGGGACCCCTCACTCAGCACATGCACACTGCTTTACAGCTTGTGTGTGCTGGTGGAGAGAAAAAGTCGACATGGCACTCCCCTCAGAGAGCCATGCCAACCTCACACTGCCTGTGGCATAGGAAAGTCACCCCTCTAGCAGGCCTTACAGCCCTAAGGCAGGGAGCACTATACCACAGGTGAGGGCAGATGTGCATGAGCGGTATGCCCCTACAGTGTCTAAGCAAAACCTTAGATATTGTAAGTGCAGGGTAGCCATAAGAGTATATGGTCTGGGGGTTTGTCAAACACAAACTCCACAGTTCCATAATGGCTACACTGATAACTGGGAAGTTTGGTATCAAACGTCTCAGCACAATAAATGCACACTGATGCCAGTGTGCAATTTATTGTAACATACACCCAGAGGGCATCTTAGAGATGCCCCCTGAATACCTACCCGACTTCTAGTGTAGGCTGACCAGTTTCTGCCAGCCTGCCACACACCAGACGTGTTGCTGGCCACATGGAGAGAGTGCATTTGTCACTCTGTGGCCAGGAACAAAGCCTGTACTGGATGGAGGTGCTTCTCACCTCCCCCTGCAGGAACTGTAACACCTGGAGGTGAGCCTCAAAGGCTCACCCCTTTTGTTACATCGCCCCAGGGCATCCCAGCTAGTGGAGATGCCCGCCCCTCCGGCCACTGCCCCCACTTTTGGCAGCAAAGCTGGAGGAGATATTGAGAAAAACAAGGAGGAGTCACCCACCAGTCAGGACAGCCCCTAAGGTGTCCTGAGCTGAGGTGACCCCTGCCTTGAGACATCCCCCATCTTGAGTTTGGAGGATTCCCCCAATAGGATTAGGGATGTGCCCCCCCTCCCCACAGGACATGGGCTACTGCCCTCCCAGACCTAAACACCCCCCTAAATTCAGTATGTAGGGGCTCCCCAGATCCCAGGAAATCAGATTCCTGCAACCTGAAGAAACAAGAAGGACTGCTGACCTACAAGCCTGCAGATAAGGAGGAAGACGACAACTGCTTTGGCCCCATCCCCTCCGGCCTGTCTCCAACTTTGAAAACCTGCTCCAGCGACGCATTGGACAGGGACCAGCGACCTCTGAAGCCTTAGAGGACTGCCCTGGACTAAAGGACAAAGAAAGTCCTGTGAACAGCGGCCTTGTTCAAAACCAGCTACTTCTTTGCAACAAAGAAGCAACTTTCAAAGACTGCACGTTTCCCGCCGGAAGCGTGAGACTTCACACTCTGCACCCGACGCCCCCGGCTTGAGATCCAGAGAACAAACACCTCAGGGAGGACTCCCTGGTGACTGCCAACCCGTGAGTAACCAAAGACGACCCCCCCTGTGCCCCCACAGCGACGCCTGCAGAGAGAATCCAGAGGCTCCCCTTGACCGCAACTGCTTGTAACAAGGGACCCGACGCCTTGAACCAACACTGCACCCGCAGCCCCCAGGACCTGAAGAAACCGAACTTCAATGCTGGAGTGACCCCCAGGCGACCCTCTACCTTTCCCAGGTGGTGGCTGTCCCGAGAAGCCCCTCCTGTGCCTGCCTGCACCGCTAGAGTGACCCCTGGGTCCCTCCATTGTTTCCTACCTGAAACCCGACGCCTGCTTTGCACACTGCACCCAGCCGCCCCTGTGCTGCTGAGGGTATGTTCTGTGTGCCTACTTGTGTCCCCCCCAGTGCTCTACAAAACCCCCCTGGTCTGCTCCCCGAGGATGTAGGTAGTTACCTGCTAGCAGACTGGAACCGGAGCACCCCTGTTCTCCATAGGCACCTATGTGTTTTGGGCACCTCTTTGACCTCTGCACCTGACCGGCCATGAGCTGCTGGTGTGGTAACTTTGGGGTTGCCTTGAACCCCCAACGGTGGGCTGCCTATGCCCCAGGACTGAGACTTGTAAGTGTTTTACTTACCTCCTAATCTAACCTATACTTACCTCCCTCAGGAACTGTTGATTTTTGCAGTGTCCACTTTGAGAATAGCTTATTGCCATTTTTACAAAGACTCCATGTGATATTGCTTTTCTTCAAAGTTCCTAAAGTATCTAAGTGAAATACCTTACATTTGAAGTGTTTACTGTAAATCTTGAACCTGTGGTTCTTAAAATAAACTAAGAAAATATATTTTTCTATATAAACCTATTGGCCTGGAATTGTCTCTGAGTGTGTGTTCCTCATTTATTGCCTGTGTGTGTACAACAAATGCTTAACACTACTCTCTGATAAGCCTACTGCTCGACCACACTACTACAAAATAGAGCATTAGAATTATCTACTTTTGCCACTATCTTACCTCTAAGGGGAACCCTTGGACTCTGTGCACACTATTTCTTACTTTGAAATAGTATATACAGAGCCAACTTCCTACACTGATGATGCTGATGCACACAAAAACAGAGGAGGAGAGGAAGAGAGAGAAAAATAGGGTGGAAAAGTATCAATACCTACCAACCATGAACACTGATTAACATGTACATCTCACCAGTTACCTGATGGAATGCCGTACCATTACAATAAAACTGCATTTCTGAAAAAACACATTGTGAATTGCAAGATGCAATGCTCGTAATCCAGCTATTCGGAGGACATTTTGACTTATTAAATTAGCAAGGCTGAAACACTGAATAGCAGCAATGTGATTGCCAGGGTGATGTCATGCATGACATTTAAACAATAGGGTTAGACACCAGGGTCCTCACAGGGGACTTACCACATCTACTACCATACCATAGTTGGAAATGCTAGACCATAGAATTGTAGTTGCTGCAATTGATTTTGCTGTGTTATTTGCACACATAGGCACATATTTATACTATTTTAGCGCCACATTTGTGCTGCTTTTTGGCGGAAAAATGGTGTAAACTTACAAAATACAATAGTATTTTGTAAGTTTGCGCCACTTGTGCACCAAAAAATGACACAAATGTGGCGCTAAAAAAGTATACATTTGGGCCATAGAGTCGCGTGTAGCAGAATGCCATGGTTGTTTCCCTACACATATCCTACACTCTTAGGGAAACATATGTCAGCATTGTAAGGACTCATGTCCAGAATATTGTCCCATTTAGGCCATCCATGTTGAGGACCACTGATGCCACCCCCGCAATCAGTCCATGGCAGCTACTGAGCAAGACAGAGATATCCTCAGACATAGTGGGAGACACATACTGATGTGAAAGCACTTACACCTCAGTCAGGTACATTTATGCAGATGGAAGAAGCTGGTCTGACACAATGTGTAGGGTATCCACCCTCACCCAACCTTCAAAATTGTCCATTGGATATACACTGACAGCATAGTCCAGACACACATGACCTAAGCTGGCAGGGTGACTGATACCCATTGTGGATGTGCATCGACCACTGATCACATGCACATCTGCACACATGTAACACACCCTAACTCAAACAAGGCCTATCATGTGGGATTGTGGAGCCTGTACTTACCCCCTTGTGCTGCTGTGCTGCACTCAAGCGCCCATCTACCTCAGGGTAGGCCACAGCCACAGCCACAAATTGGAGGTAGGCCCTCCAATGAGGGTTTGACGGATCCCCCTCCCTCATTGGGAGGATGTCCCCAGCTGGGCCTCCGCGGTCTTCTGTGTCCAGCGTTTCAGGTTCTCCCACTGCTTTCTACAGTGGGTGCTCCACCGGCTGTGGACCCCCAGGGTCTGCACTTGCTTGCCGATGGCACTCCATATCCCCTTCTTCTGATGGGTGCTGACCTGCATGGGTGACACAGACAGAAGGAAAAAGTCATGTAGAGGGGCAACTCATCAGCAGCAGTGGACTACTCACATCATACACCTTAGATGCCCACACCAAGGTGTCTTCACGGCACAAATGCGTGTACTCCATGGCCCCTGCATGCATCCACCCTCTGTGGGGCGTGGAAACACCTTACAGAGTCACGCACCACTATCACACAGGCCAGTGGAATTGGGCTCACCTGCTCCTCTGGTGCCCCATACAGGTGTCCTTACAGGGGTTAGACCCCGTCCACAAGCTTCTCCAGCTTCTCCAGCTCCTCCTGTGTGGAGGCTGGGGCCCTATCACCTGCAGGATGTGGCATTATGGCTCCTAGAGACAGTACACAGCAGCTCACGTAGTGGAGGTCTTGCTTGCACGAGTGTGAGGAGTCAAGTGAGCGAGGCAGCAGAAAATGGTGTTTACAGTCTTCGCGTACATGACCATCAATGCCGGCGGTGATCATCATTGGCTCCAGGTCCCCATAGGCAGCAATGTGATCCAATGAGGAGTTGCAAGGTGGTTGAGAACTCCTACTGCCATGACGACATACGCCTGAGGAAGTAGGTCACTTCCATCTGTCCAGTGCAGGCAGGAGAAACGACTGCCATTTTAGGCACATGTGATGGTCAGTGAAGTTATTATAAGTGCATCATGCTAGACATCTGTACTGAATGCACTGTAGGCCTATGTTAAGCCATCATGGCTCTGTCCATGAATGTGATTATCATGCCACAGTGGTGTAGGATGGGTGGGTGTCAAATCCAGGGCATGACCAGTGGCTCAGTACCTCATAGGCGGTGTAACCATATGAGGCAGTGGCATTTGTACATACATGGGATGTACTGGACTAATACGCAGCTTTTACATGGACCATTGGACGTGTGACATGCTGTTGTCCAGGTCCTGTAACGGATAGCTAGGTTTGTCTACATGGGCCCGCTACATGGCCATAATGCTATGTGGCAACTATTTGTGCCTGTCACAAGCGTATGCTGTGTGCAATAATGGTCTTGTTATGTAGCATGTGTTAAGTGGTCATCACGTTGTAAAATCTCTCCTCTCAATCCTAGATATCCGGTTTTGGGGAGAATGAGACATGCACCAGTGTACTGCCTCCTAGTCGACCTTTCAACCCTGGAGGAGTGACACATCATCCAGACCTATCGTCTGAATCATAACACCATAATGGAACTACGTACCCAGTTGAAGCCAGATCGATTGCCTGCTATATGTAATCCCTATGCCATCCCTCCCATAGTACAGGTATTGTCTGTGCTACATTTCTTTGCCTCTGGCTCTTTCAGATTACAGTGGGTTTGGCAGCAGGGACGTCACAGCCCATATTCAGTCTTGTGCTGACAGATGTACTATCTGCTTTATTGAAGGACATGGACAGCTCCATCAGGTTCCCGCAACGTGTGAATTTGCCTACTGCTAAGTCTGACTTCTATCATATTGGATGCATCCCTCAAGTGATTGGGGCCATAGATAGCACCCACATTACTTTGGTCCCTCCAAGGGCAAATTAACAAGTCTAAAAGAACAGGAAAAACTACTACTCAATCAATGTACAGGTGGTGTGTCTGGCGGACCACTACATTTCCCAAGTGACGGCCAAGTATCCAGGATCAGTGTATGACTCCTTCATTCCGAGGAACAGCAACGTCCAACACATGATGGCACAGCTACAGAGACAAAGAGCGTGGCTCATTGGTATGTTTGCAATAGGAATTGTGTCACTGTAATGTCAACTGTCATCCCATTCCACCCTGTGCCTCTACCTGTTTTGTGACAGGTCCTACCTTTGTGCACACAGGTGACTCTGGCTATCCTAACCTTCCCTGGCTGCGGCACCAGTAAGGAACCAAACCATGGAAGGGGAACACTGTTTCAATGAGGCCTACAGCACGACGAAGGCATGTAATGGAAAGAACATTTGAGTTCCTGAAGGGCAGATTCAGGTGCCTCCACGTCTCTGGAGGTGCCTCCTCTACAGTCCCCTAAAGGTATGCCAGATCATAGGTGATTAGCCATTACTGGCTAATGAGGAGGAGGCAGCCGGCGCAGTGGCAGATGAGGAGGCTGATGAAGAAGATGCAGCTGCATCTAGGACTGATCACTCATTACTTCTAGTAACATACAGGTATGTTGTGTGGGTATTGTCAGGTGCATTATTTCCAATTTGCCTTATGACAGTGCTGCTCATGGCCAGGTACATCATTGGAGATGTTCAGGGTACCTATTCCTCGGTGTGACTTGTGGTGTGAGACAGATAGCCTATCAGGAGCTGTGTTACTGATGAAATCTCACTGAAATATGTGGTGAATGCAGATTGGTAGGTTGAGAATTCCTATGTACAGGCAGGTGGAGTGTCATTTGTCCTGCAAGGTCCTGTGCAGATATTTCCCTAAATTAAGATTGTGTAGTGTGTCTCACTCCCTACCAAAACCTTTGGCTGTAGCATTAATGAACATTGTCCTTTCCTAACAGTAGTAAGTGTAGGTATTTACTGATCAGCTGTGATCTACTGCGTAATAGTTCCTGATCTTGTCGGTGTGACCTTGTACTGCATATGTGCTGTGGCTCCCACCATGCCTACTATCCTGATGTGAGTCTCTGTGTTTGCAGGTTGGATTTGTGGATCTACACCTGTGTGTGACTGGGCTAGTCCCTCGCTTGCTACTGGAATTTGGACTCTGTCGTCCAGTATAGAGTGTCACCTGCTTAGACTGGATCCCTCTGCTGTCCATGTGACATACGTTTGGTGGGCCTGCCACTGCTGCATGGTCTCCTAGTGGTATTGCCTCTGCAGCCTTTAGTTTTCCTCCAGAATGGTGAGTATTTGGTCCATTTTGCCCTGGGATTGCTGGTATGCTCCCAGGACTTGGGAGATGGATTCCTCGCCAGTTGAATCCCTTGGGGCCCCATTCCTGGCATACAGGTGCCCCCCCATGGCCCTGACCCCCTGTGTCTGTTCCCCTGGCACGGTGTGCCCACTCCCAGTTTCCCCTAGACCGTCATTGTCTTGGGTGTGAAGGGTCGTTTCAGGTCCTTGTATGGTGGGGCACACTGCTGATTGACCAGTCCTTGGGATACAGATTTGGGGAGCAGGGTTTGGCTGAGATTTAGATGCCAGAGGTTGGTGGGGTTGGATGTGGGCAGGGTGATGCTGGGAGTGGTCGACTGACCAGGTGTCCCAGATGGGCCAGGTAAGTTGACTTTGTCCAGACATCCTGTGGCATTGTCATCACTGGGGCCATAATCTTGGGGAGGGATGTCTGTCTCTGGCATCCTCTTGATGATGGTAGTGGCAGGGGTACATGTGAATTAAGTGGGAGAGTATCACATGGTGAAGAAGTGAATGTTGGTCTCTGTGTCTGATGCATACAGTGGCTTAACTCGATTCCCGGTTATGGCAATGACAGATGCAGCACTATAGACATTCTTTACATTGATATGGGTAGCATGTTCCATTGAGGGTTGCTGTTTGAGGATTGCATTTCTGTCATTGCCATGTATAGGTCCTCACTCAGAGCATCCTGTTGGTGTAGCAGGTGCGATAGTTGTACATGCAGGTGTTGCACTGTGACGTTGACAGATCAGCTTTTCAAGTGGATGCGCAGGTGCATTGTGGGAGTCGTAGTGATGGTGTTTGGCAGTGCTATCCGTGCAGTGGTCAGGGACTGCCTGGCCATTGTGGCTGTGTGGTGGCGTAACATGCAGGGAAGGGGGAAGAGAAGGTCATGGTGTGGGAAGCGTAGTGGAAGATAGGTTAACTTGGAGAGTGATAGGATGGTGGAGTAGCTTGCTGGTGGGCCGAATTAGTGCTAGGGGCATGTGGGTACATTACCAGTGTCCAGTCCTCCAGGTATTCTAGTCAGGCCCTCAGGATGCAAGATGTCCAAGACCTTCTCCTCCCACAATGCTAACTCTGGGGGAGGAGGTGGGAGCCTACCGCCAGTCTTCATCACAGCAATTTGGTACCTGGATGCCATGGAACACACCTTCCCCAGTAGGTTGTTCCACCTCTTCCGGATGTCCTCCCTTGTGCATGGATGGTTGCCAACTGAGTTGACCCTGTCAATGATTCTCTGCCATAACTCCATTTTCCTGGGTAAGGATGTTTGCTGGACCTGTGCTCACAGCAGTTGTGGCTCTACCGTGATGTTTGCATCAACCATGACCCTCAACTCATCGTCTGTGAGGCGTGGGTGCTTCTGACGGGACATAGTGGTTGTGTTGTGAGTGGGGGTGTGTGTAGTGTGCAAGGGTGCAGTGTTGGGTGCTTGGTGGTGTTGGGGGGCTTGGTTGTGTGTGGTGGTTGTTTGTGGTGTTTGTGTGCTGTGACGATGTGTGTATTGTGTCAACGGTACAATTGTGTGGTGTGTGCTGAGTGTTGTGTGTGATTGTGCGTATGGTGTACGTGCGTAGTGTCTCTGGTATGTGTGGTCGTCGCTGTCAGTGTATTTAATTTTGGTTGCAAAGGGTTGTGCATTGTATGGGGGTGTTTTATAGTGATGCATGTTGGTGTGCGTAATGTGTGTATATGTGTCAGGTGTGGGGTATTCAATTTGTCCAATGTGTGCTGTGTTCTGGTAGTGGTGTGCTTTTAGCTGCCGCAGTTCACACTGCCAATGGTTTTCCACCATGCAATGACTGCTGTACTGATTTGTGGGTTGTAATATGGAGAGTGGTGTTTGTTCAGCGTGGCGGTGCTGGTGGTGGGACCACCTCTATCCCACCCTCAGTCGTCTTGGCGGTGTTGGATTTGTGGCTGTTCTTAGGCGGTATACTTTGTGGGCGCTTAATACGGTGGGCGGGATACTTCCAGCACTGGTGGTCTTTTGTCACCCACAACCACGGCGGTCTTGCTGAAGGACCACTAAACTTGTAATGAGGGCCTGAGTTTGTCCTCCGGGAGTGGTTTAATAATGTAGACTAGAAGAGCTCTCCCACCACCTTTCATGCGTTCGCAATCCCTGAGCTTTTTATTTATCTAATTTCTGTTCTTCAAAGACCGTATTAAGAAAAAGGAGCAAAGTACTTGGTACACAACTTACATTAGTACACAAAAATCCCTTCTGCAAAGTTTGGAAGCAGTGCCAAGCCACGTATCTTGTCTTCAACACAAGCAACAATCTAATCTCAGTCACTGTAGACACCATTCAAAGCAGTTCTTTACCCATCTGCTTGAATATCAACAGCCAAAAAAGTTTAAGCACTTGAACCCTACATTGAAATACTACATTGATCCCTTTTGCATTTCAACGTAATGTTGTGTGATCTCCAAGGCAGTTCACCTGAGTAAACAAGACTACCTTGCTTCAGGACTAACATGTCTGGTGGAACCTGCACCACTAGGAAAACATCCCCAACCAGGCTGGAAACCCAAAAGAATGCAAACTTTAAAATGAATTTTCGGTGTGTGGAACAAGACTCTGGAAATACCTCAGCCTTCTCTTTTTTTTCTTTTTTTTTTAAATTGTTCTCATACACCATCAGATGTTTGGATTGGATACTACCTTTGTCCATTAGCCATCTGAACACTGATCCTGCTGAATGATGCCAGAGACAAAACTAGGTGCCTCAGAACAGATCAGCAATCAATGGCTTAATGATTGGACCTTCGCAGTTATCAACAGACTTCATACCACCAGAGATAATAGGACCATACCGCAGATGTTATGGTGCTGTTATTTGATAGCATGCCATGGACACAGACTCTGTCTGCTGACTTCAACCAGCCCAGCACCATGGGTGGGTTCGCTTGCAACCAGTACAGAGATATCTCCTTTCTTGCAAGAAGTAATAAGTAAAAAACAAGCCTCTTTTGATGTTGCCTTCTTTAAACTGTATGTTTGTCCCAAAGAAGATCAAAAAGAGGCCTACCTCTCCTCGGTCCACGGGACTCAATCACGGCTAGACTATTTTCTACTCAATCACCAGATGATACAATCGATTAGGTCAGCAGAAATACTGGTGGCCGCACTATCGGATCACTCCCCGGATTTAATAACCCTTGAACTCGGGAGGATTACGCCCTGCCACAAACCCTGGCGCCTCTCTAACCCCAGATACCGAACCCCGAAAGGGAGGGAACAACTCAAGACTCATGTAGACATATACCTGAATGATAATAAGGGCTCAGTAACCTCACCACAGTTTCTCTGGGTGGCGGCGAAGGCAACTATTAGAGGGCAGCTAATGAGGGACGCGGCCATCTCCAATGCCCATAGAAGGGACCAGCAGCGCACGTTAGAAGATAGAATAATCCATGCCACCAGGGAATACACAAGAAGCCCTACCCCTTCCAATCACCGCCATTTAGAACAGGCCAAAATTGAGCTTAACTCTATCTATACCTCACAAGGGGAATATGACTTACAAAGGTTGAAGGGCCAACACTATGAACACGGAGAGAAAGCAGGCCGCCTGCTAGCTGCCCAACTACGCCAGCGAGAAACCACACTAGCCATACCGGCAATATGAACCCACGATAACACACTTATCACACATCCCCAGGCGATCGCGGCTGAATTCGGTCGGTACCATCAAGCCCTATACACCCCAGAAACGGTGGAGGACACCACTCGGCTAGCCGCCTTCCTACAGAGGGCACACATACCCTGCCTCTCAGCTGATGGCAGGGCACTTCTAGAAGGCGACATTAGCAAGGTAGAGATACAACAGGCAATAGCCAACCTATCATATCACAAAGCACCAAGAGAGGATGGGTTCACATCGGAATTCTATAAATGGACAGGAACCCACACGTTGGACGCTTTATACGAGGCGTTCAAAGGGGCAGATCAGGAGGGCTCCTTACACCCTTTTTCTAATAAAGCCTCCATCACAGTTTTGCCAAAACCCAGAAAAGACCCACTTCTCAACGGAAGCTACCATCCCATCTCCCTCCTTAATGGAGATATTAAAATACTGGCGGGAATATTGGCTACTCGCCTCAAAAAAGTCATCCCCTCTCTAATCCACCACACTCAAGTAGGCTTTGTACCGGGCCGCTCCTCAAGGAATCATCTCTGCACACTCTTTCATGCTATCTGATCAGCACGAGATACGCGAGAGGAAGCCTTGGCCCTCTCACTGGATGCCAAAAAAGCATTTGATCGAATAGAGTGGTGGTTCCTCTTTGAAATTTTAAAATGCTTCCTGTTAGGAGACGGTTTCATTAATAAAGTGCATCTACTATATGATTCCCCGACAGCCCAGGTGAACTGTGGAGAGTTCCTCTCGGACACCTTCCCGATTCGTAGAGGGACACGTCAGGGATGCCCACTGTCCCCTCTCCTATTCCTACTTGCTGTAGAGCCCTTGGCAGCGGTCAGCCGTAGCGCCAACCTTATATCAGGAATTCCGCTACCAGGCAGAAACTCTGCCATCTATTTGTATGCAGATGACATTTTACTTACCCTCACAGATTTACCCAACTCCCTTATAGCCCTTAGAGAGATACTAACGGAATTTGAACACATATCGGGGTCCCGGATCAACTGGGATTAAAGCAAAGCTTTACCACTATCCCCAGTCACAGTCAGCACCTCAACACAAGGACTTTCGGTCAAGTGGAAACAATCCCGGCTCCAATACTTAGGTATCGACATAAACCCGTGGCAGAATAACACAGTGACAGATAATTTAGACCCCCTACTTAGTAATATGGAGTGGAATTTTGAGAAGTGGAGCCAGCTGTGCCTTTCTATGTGGGGCAGGTTGCAAGCGGTGCGAATGGTGACCCTATCAAGATTTCTATACTTCCTAGGTATGATCCCTCTACATATACCCCTACCTATGATCCGCGCTTTAGCCTGGGGATCCATGCGCCCGCGACTACCCAGAGCCACCCTGTTAGCCGGACGTGAATGTGGCGGGCTAAACCTCCCCTCAGTTAAGCATTATGCCTCTGCGCTACACCTCTCACAACTGGTCTTCCTACTCCTGAATGCAAGAGACCCACTGTTATGGGTGGAAGTAGAACGAGTACTTACAGGAGCTCCCTACGGCCTCCAGATGCTCCATGATACAGGCCAGATGGGCCTCCGACCCACCAATCCCATGAAAGGAGCCATGAGGAAAGTTTGGCGCCAGGTGCACCGATCCCTTAAAATAGATCCCCATTTACATGAGAGAGCCCCACTATGGGGCAACAAAGGGTTTCAGATTGGGGGGAAGACCATTGTCTGGAGGGACTGGCATCAAAGAGGCATCATACGAGTAGACCAACTCATATCGGGGGATACCTGGAAAACATTCAGGGAACTCCAGGCAGAATTCAATCTCCCGGAATGTTATTCATGGTGCTATCTCCAAATCCGACATTGTTTGACACAGCGACTAGGACCCTCCACCCGACGACTCCCACTCTCTCCAGTACTAAACTACCTGGAAACTTGGGGGCAACTGAAGGGAGCAGTATCAGGACTGCAGGCATTACTGAACCGACATCTCTTCTCACTCCCCCTCCTGAACTCCCTTAAGAATAAATGGCAGACAGTCCTACAGACTGACTATGACTTAGAGGACTGGGCTGATTTGATCGAAGTCAGAGATCGAGGAGCACGTGAGGCCCCCCTAAAATTCTGTCTCTTTAAGACCCTACATGACTGGTACTGGACCCCGCAGAAACTACGCACGGCAGGACTCCTACCCCATGCAACCTGCTGGAGATGCCCGCACCCACGCTGCAATCTAATTCACATCTTACACGATTGTCCGGCCATGCAACCTTTTTGGCGGTCAGTGGGAAACACTCTTCGGGAAGCCCTACCTCTTCCACTACTCCTCTCCTATTGCTGCACGATACTGGAGAACTCTAAAATATTTCACGAACACAAAGCCGACTACTACATACAGCACTGGCCACGGCAATACTATGTATTCTCAGACACTGGCATGCAGCGGCCGCTCCCTCCCATGACGAATGGTTGGTGGCAATGTACCAAGCAGCCACACATGAACAACTCATTTATAGCTTACAAGATAGAACAGAAGTATTCCTACAGACCTGGTCACCCTTCCTCTCGGGGCGACAGGACTAGACCCTCTTCAAAGAAATCTACACCAACCCACACAGCGGGAATGTGCCCCTTACAACACCAAACTATACACAGCCATCCCCTTTCCATAACCCAAAGCATGATCCCTGATAGTAATCTATCACACAGCTTCCTGTAAACCCGCTGACCCCTCGTTTTTATCCTTTTTATCCTTAGTGGCCTATTATCATCACCTATCTCCCCCCCCCCTTATCCCCTTGCCCCTTAACCCCCCTTAACTTTGTTCTACCATCTCCATGCTATCTCTACCACTATGATAATTTTCTTTCTGAATATGTGTGATTCCTCCCCCCTCAGTCACCGTTATCGTTATATCGTTATTTCCATTTTTGTTATCATCACTGATATTATCACAATCCCTATTGATATCTTCCCTAGCACCAACACTCTTTTTTCCACACCCTTGTTGATCTATATCCCTGTCCCTCTTTATCCCTCTCCTTTTTATTTTGATCTTTCATCCCTCCCTTTCCACTATCTTTTCTTATTTCTCTCAGTAAATCCGTACCGTTCTCCCCCGCATCCTTGATCATCTCCCATCTGTTTCACGCAACATCGTGAATTACATCTCCCAGCCGTTAGAAGTGAAATTTTTGAGAGGTTGTTAGACCTCAGAGTCTCGCACCAGTGTCGCTATATCAAGGTCAGCCCCCATATATCGTAGCTGAGGCGTCACCTCATCTTTTCTCATACCATGCTGGATCATCATATATTGCCCTTAACTTCTAGCCCACACGTGGAAGTTACTTAAAATCACCTCTTTCCCCCACTCACCTGCTGCTCTCCCACAATATACGTTTATCTTTACCCGTACCATATTTATTTTATTCACCAGGGGGAGGACCACCTTCCATTAAGAAAGACAACCATGACCCACCCCTGGAGATATGGGATGGGGCAATGAGAAGATTATTTGACTATTATTAAGCCCGACTACTATTATAACGGGACTGCATAACGAGAACATCATGGAGCAAATGGGTTCTTGGTTTCTTTTATAAGTCTGTCATAATAAGACGCAGATTGAGACTCTATGGGCCAGATGTAGCAAGCAGTTTTGCCCATTCTGTGTCTATGGGAAAATGTGTTCGTACATATGGCCCTATTTGTATTATTTTACGATGATTATTTCTACTTTGTCAAATAATGTTGACAACGCCAATTGATAACTAGAAATGTAAATATTTGCTCAAACTGTTTAGTAAGCAAACATGTGTATTTACAACAGACTACAGAATTTATACTTATATGTCAACCAAGCTAAGAGAAGTTACGATTAGAAATAAGAATGGTATAAAATATTCCTTGCAAACTGTGTAAAGTGGTGAAAACAATAAAAAAAATGACAACACAAAAAAAAAGAAGAGGCCTACCGTAATTCTTGAAGATATGATTTCTGATCATGTATTACCTAAGCCCATACAAAAATTATCAGGTGTCAGGCAAGATGCAAACCTTCATTTCATCATTAGAGTTCTCCATTGCAGACCTTTTGCAGCTAGATTCTGTGGAGAGTGGTTCTTTTTAAGGTAGCAGATGTTATCGTAGCATAGAGAAGAGTAAACAATTCTTGCCATAAATTTGGCTGCTCCGGTAAAAGCAGATGCTTTCCCATATGTGTTCTAGAGGCTTCAAATTCTTGTCTTCTGCATCAGTTAACTTTCGGTACCAGATTTATACTTTGTTTTTTAACTGCTGCGGATCTTCTACTTGTTCCTCACATTTATACCTCTTTGCCATACTCCATTTCTGTGCCGACCACCATGATGGAGGTACTTAAATGAGTAATTTCACCATTGGTGGCCCCAGTTAGTTCCTCCCAAGGAATTAAGGGCCAGATTAATGCGTTTCGCAGAATCAGGCCATTTGTGACGAGAAAAAAGCATTTTGGGAAGTACACTCCCAATTTTGTGATTCGGTAAACTATTTACCAAATCCCAAAATAGGTTTGCGAGTCACTATTAGGAAGGGCCGTGCCAAGGGTGTTCCTTCCTAATAGCGATTCACAGTGGTATGTGTGAATGATTTGTGACCGGAATGCGGTTGCAAAACATTCATAGATTACCACCAACTTCAAGTTAGTGGTAACCATTCGCATACATGAAGGGGTCCCCAAGGGACCTCATCCCCTTTGTGAATGGGACACCAATTTTTCTTCAGAGCAGGCAGTGATTGCATGGACCACTGCCTACTCTGAAAAAATGAAAAGGAAACTTTTCATCTTCTTTTTGTAATGCATCCCGTTTGCCTTTAAGGAAAACGGGCTGTATTTAAAAAAGTATTGCTTTATTTAAAAAGCAATCACAGACATGGTGGTCTGCTGTCCCCATCAGTCCACCAACCCTGGATCTGCAGCCATTCCCAAACGGGTTGCAAATTGTGACCTGCCTCATGAATATTAATGAGGCAGGTCCCTTGCGACCTATTTGGGAATAATTAACAGTGTCCGAGACACTGTTGTACATCAGGTTTTGCGACTCGCAAATTGCGAGTTGCTAAATCTTTCAATTTACGAGTTGCAAAACCTGACCTACGTACATCTGACCCCTAAGTCCAATCCCTGTTGCACCTCTCTCCAGTATTTCAAGTCTGCCTTTCTTAATGGGAGACTAAGGGCCTCATCACAAGTATGGCGGTCCTCAGACCACCAGCCAGTCCTGACACAGCCCTGGACTCCGAGGACCCAGACATCACCTTTCAGAGGACAGTGGTAGGAGTCCAGTGGGAGCTGGCCAAGCAGGTGCGGGTGGGGATGGAGCCCATGGCAAGCAGCCTAGAGGGAGTGCAGAGGTGCCTCTGTCCAAAAAAGGACAACTCGGCTGCCATTAGAGGCACCCACTACCCGCTACGTGACTTCAGCAGTCCCTCACTGACATAGCTGCTGTCGTGAGGCAGAGGCATCAACAACTGCCCTCCCAAAGTGGCAGCAGCATGATAGACAACAGGCTGGGGTCTATGCAGAATACCTTGGAGTCCATACAGCGGGAAGTGGCCTCCCTCAGGGAAAACATGGCTGCCTACCATTGTGATGTTGCTGCAGTGTTGAAAAACCAGCAGTTCCTCCTTGCTGCAGTGATGCCTTATGTGTTCCCACAAATATTATGTTACGTTATTGTATTTTATATAGCGCCAAACTACCCAGAGGCTTTGTAGCGCTGAGAAGGACACTGGCCTTATAGCAAGCAGGAAAATACTGGAACTTCAAAAATAATAGTTGGAATTAAATACTAAATTAGAATTAGAAAAGCCAGGTTTTAATGGCCTTCCGAAATTCCAACTCCTGTCTAATCACAGCTGCTGGGACTTAATGGCAGCTGCTGGGACCTTTGACTCCACACCTCCATCCCCTGAAGTGTATGTGGTCCCCTCATCCTCAACAACAGCACCACCCATCGCACAGGAGGCATCACACACTAGAAGATGAAGATGTGGCAGGAACAACATTCACAAAGAAAACCACCCGGTAGCACCAGTCTGTGCCACATGGACTGTATCTCCTTAGTTCTGGGCTTAAGATCATGTCAGCGCTGTGATAGTAGGAAATGTGCTCTCTTCACCCAACCACTATTGACTTGTCTGCTATGTACTGTCATTGTCTCCATTCTTACCTATTGGCAATGTGAAACCTCCTCACTAATGCACACTTCTAACCCTGTCTCATGATATGTCCCTCACCCCTGGACTCTGATTGCACAACAAATGGCTAACATTCACTCATGGGGTCTGTGGACTGGACATTGTATACAATTTTTAAATACACTTTCACCTGTAAATAAAGCACCTTTTTTACATGTAACATTTCTACGTTTACTGTGATCCGTCTACTCTGCTAAACAATTGCATTGTGTGAATCCATGTCAATGAGTACAGAACATCATTACATGAGTGCATTACTGTCAGACACAAAGCCACACACTAGGATCCTAACATGAGAAAGGTGAATGATGGTGTTGTCGGCTACAACCAACTTACTGGGTATTCTATACAAATATTGAACAGATATCCTTTAAAGTAGACACATGGCATGTGTGGCTCCGAACCAAGTCAATTGTAATTCACCCAGGTGGGAGTACCAGTACAACTAACTTGTGTGGTACACAAGAGGCTAACCTTATCAGTGATGGACACCTGTCAGTGCTGCAGGATACAGTACAAATTGTACCTGTTGCGATACATGCCACACTTGCCAACAATGAAACTGCAAGACCCCACCACTAACAGTTGATGTACCATACTTCCCTGTCCAAGATAAAGTATACATACGCAATGTGAATGGGTGGAACAGTTGATGGCAAGTGTATGGACTAGTTGATGTTATTTAGCAGCCATCCTGACAGCTGCCTGGTCATAGGGGACGCACATGGTAATCCATGGAAATGGAGACAGGAGGTCTACCCCAAGGCATTCCTCCTACGTGGCCAGTGCACACATGAGAACACCCAGGCACACAATCAACACGGAGAAAAAAAGTCTTATACAAAGAGGATTCATTATAAATTATTTATAACTACATCCCTAAAACTATCCGAAAAACTACACTAAACTACCCTAAACTAACTTAACTTACAACTACACCTATCTAACCTATTCTAAACTAATCTTACACATGTAACGCCACACTCTTAACATTGTCCCCGCACCTACCTTAAGAGACAAGATACAAGTATGAAAAAATATATTTTTATATATATATATATATATAAATATATCTCAAATATATTATTTTGGCATTTTTATATTTTTTACACAAATACCCCAACATGACCGTATTAAAAAAATACTAAAACCCACCCCCAAACTATACTTAATCCAACCTAAGCCTACCCTACACTACTTCACTAACCTAACACCACCCATCTAAAATTCAATCTAAAACTATTTGCCACATCACAATTTTTTAAGCTTTCTTTTGCAGTACTTCAATAGTTTCCTATTTTTAGCACTTTCCTCCTCTAACCTGTCCTGTCCAATCTGGCCATCATGGTGGCCATGTCCCTTCTCATGTCTCTTTCAAAGTTCGGTCTCAGTGCTGCGGCAGGAGGGTGCACTGGTGCCTGGCTTGTGACAGGTGCAGCAGGTAGGGATGGGGTTGGACCCACAGAGGCCCCCTTGACTCCTGATGGTTTTAGCAATGTCGGCTGCTTATCTTGTGGCTGCTGCGGAGGACCCCCATGTGGGAATGCATTGCATGCCCCTGTGGCCTTTTCCTTCAGGAACCCCCTCCCCATCCTCTGGTGCCCAGCATCTAGATCCAAAATATGGCAGTACCTGTCTGCTCTTTTGTGGAAAGCATGATGTTCCTCAGGTGCCATATTGGCAGTTGAAAAATGAGGAGAGTCATGCTTTTACTAAAACATTGGGTGGAGGTGGAACCGACATATAGGGCCTGATTACAACTTTGGAGGAGGTGTTAAACCGTCCCAAAAGTGACGGTAAAGTGACGGATATACCACCAGCCGTATTACGAGTCCATTATATCCTATGGAACTCGTAATACGGCTGGTGATATATCAGTCACATTTGGGACGGATTAACACCTCCTCCAAAGTTGTAATCAGGCCCATAATGTGCACTGCACCCGCAGATGACACATGCAGTCCACCACACATTCCTCAACAATGACTTACTCCTCATCTATGACTATTTCCTACCAGCCATCTACACTATCATGTACATGACACTGAGATGAAGGCTATTCATTGTTGACCATCAGGCCCAAGAGGTGAGTGGACCAATACGTCCTTGCTCAACATTTGTGTTAACAAACTTGTCAGGATCACATGGCCCTACAACTCTAGATTTCCTGAGCCCTTGTCAATATGGGGGGCTTTGTATGCAATTCATGTCCTTGACAACGCTGGGGCTATATCAAGGTTTGCCCAGGCATCATAGATGCAAGGTAGGGGTCATCAGATATGCGTTCTGGAAACTTCCCACCAGCTATTGTAAAGTTTTTTAAAGCTTCATTCATGTGTACTGGTTTAAGACCTGGTCTGAGCATATCTTACAAGGGGGCACTCCATTGCTCGTGATGTGCCCACATGCACAAATAATGCTACTGTCCCCATTAAGATTGGCCGAAGCATGACCAGCACATCAAAATTATCTACAGATTAAGTAAATTATGCCCCCTGCCCTGGGCTATGTTGTGCTTAATGTGTAAAGCGGCACACACATGGTGGCTGTATGGGTGCCCTTAGGGCCATAGTGAGTTTGGCACCGCACTCGGTGCTGTTACAGTATTCTTATATATTGAACATCATGTGCAAAGTATCAGGTACGCACGCAGCATTCATATCATATGCACATGTGCTGTGGCCAAGATCACTAACAAATATCATGGGCGCAGGACCATATTGGTAATTCTGCTGAGATCTAGCTTGGGACAATCCATAGACTTTTCTCACAACCATCTGGAGCTGAGTTGTCTACTAATTGTGTACCCTAGGGACTGTTGTCCAGCACAATATGGGTCCTTGCAGTAATGCGGCTTCAATTTACATCTGAAGGGTACTGAGGCACCTGTGGTGAATGTGTCTCCTACATAGGCCCTCTAGAGACCTCTATACATTTCCTCATCTGTACCGTTTTGGGAGTAAGTGTAAGCTATGTGTGGCACACAATGCTGTCAAAAGTACTGTGACAAAGTTGTTGTAAACAGGCATGCTAGTTACATAAACAGCTGCTCTGACACCTATCATGTTAGACATCAATGAATATGTGGCCATACATTCCATTTCCTAACACCCTCAATTCCATACCAGCACACGTTTCCACTTGTGCTACAATCAAGCCATCCTCAATGCTCAACATTCCAACAGACATGATGTCACCATCCTGAATCCAATGATATCATAGCATTGGTCAGGCAAAGGTTTTATTCATAGCATTGCACACATCAGAATGACTCACACCAAACCCTGGATTGGCACACATGACGCACAAGGTGACACTTACTGGCTGCATTGGGGTCTTTAAATCTGGCGACCTCTTCAATAGTGTAGGGTGGAGGTTCCCCTGCAATTCATGAAAGGAAAGCATGGCTTTGTGATATTTGGACTTTTCTGTTAAAGGCCATCATTGTTTAATATCAATTTGTTAGGCTGAGTGAGCAAGTCAACCTAGTGGTAGATCAGACCAACTGTCAAACATCTATGATCAGTCAATCACACATAGTCTCAGATAATGGAGACCCTGGCACCTACAGACATCACTTTCCCTGACTCTCCTGTGGTGCTTTTCACTGCACCACATATGCATGTCATTGTCATGCAGGTATCTGTTAACTCTACACTTCCATGACCATATGGGACTTCATGATACTATATACTGCATCTGAGCGGCATGCAATGGTTGTTGCAGTGGGCATCCCATTGTGACACCCATAGTGTTTGAGGCTGCCCAGATGTTGAAGACATCTACCTCATTGCCACCACAAACTGACAAATAACTGCCCAGGGATTGTGTGAGCATTCCAAAGTGTTGAGGAATGCTGTGATACATCCTTGTTTGTAGTTACTTATATATGTGTGCACAAGGCACACACAGGAGCAATAATGCCATGGGAGTTTACTTATGTTCATTTAGTAGTACCTACCTGCACATTGACTGATTTAAATTATGGATGTATTGCCAATACTGTGTGGCCAGCCATTGTTGGCATGGTATTCGATTACTTGTCCAGGAAGGAATAAGATCATGCACATAGACAGATGCCTCAACACAGACACACTTGCTCTGTGGTCCAAGGTTGCCTGTGTTGGTGCAGGTTTCTGAGTAATGTGCCAGTGATGGTACAGATGCAGGGCAGCCCGATACTGTCAGCAAGATGTGGCAGGCCTGTGGTACTGAATCAGCACATGTGTTTGGGGTAATAGACAAAGTTTGTAGTGTATGTGATACACAATGTACAGGAAGAGGAAAGTGCTAGTTGTCTGGATCCAGTGCAGAGTCAAGGTCCCTTAAATGGCCTTGGTCAATGACACAAAGGGGCAGATTGAACGAAAGTGCATCACTACAATCCTTGTGGCCCTCAATGCACCCCTTTCCCCTGCAGTGTGTGCGCCTAATGAAGAATAAGGCACAGCATGATGCAGGTAGGGTTCAACTGCATCTATTTATATGGAGTCAAATGTACTCAGCAGGAGTAGCAACAAAACAGATCATCACAACTTCTGCTGAGAACATAGGGGCTTATCATATACATGTGTATGCCCCCTTATAACACCTGCTCTCAGCAGCCGGTCAAAGTGCATGAAAAATGGCATTAAGTAATTTCTCAAATTTCCCAGAGGCTTATATATTTGCCCCCCAAACAGGTGTTGGCCCACCTCCCATACATGATGCATGGCGCAGGCCTCATTTTGAGCTTCTCAAAACAGATGCGCTATGCATGCATCACAACACTTTGGCCCTCATTACGACCCTGTCAGTCGGCGGTAGTATGGCGGAAAGTACTGCCAACAGGCTGGCGGTACTTTCCACCATATTATGACATTGGCGGTTTGGCTGAAGCCAAACTGCAATGTACCAGACCGACCGCCACGGCAGTAACAGCCGCTGGGCGGGAGATATCAATCTCCAGCACAGCGGCCGTCACTGTACCGCCTGCGGGATTATGACCCCGCAGTAGGAAAGTACCATCTTGCCTGGCATGTTACCCCCATTTTTCACTGTATATATGTTGTTTTAGTTGTATGTGTCACTGGGACCCTGCCAGCCAGGGCCCCAGTGCTCATAAGTGTGCCCTGAATGTGTTGCCTGTGTTATGACTAACTGTCTCACTGAGGCTCTGCTATCCAGAACCTCAGTGGTTATGCTCTCTCATTTCTTTCCAAATTGTCACTAACAGGCTAGTGACCAATTTCACCAATTTACATTGGCATACTGGAACACCCTTATAATTCCCTAGTATATGGTACTGAGGTACCCAGGGTATTGCGTTCCAGGAGATCCCTATGGGCTGCAGCATTTATTTTGCCACCCATAGGGAGCTATGACAATTCTTACACAGGCCTGCCACTGCAGCCTGAGTGAAATAACGTCCACGTTATTTCACAGCCATTTACCACTGCACTTAAGTAACTTATAAGTCACCTATATGTCTAACCTTTACCTGGTAAAGGTTAGGTGCAAAGTTACTTAGTGTGTGGGCACCCTGGCACTAGCCAAGGTGCCCCACATTGTTCAGGGCAAATCCCCCGGACTTTGTGAGTGCTGGGACACCATTACACGCGTGCACTACATATATGTCAATACCTATGTGTAGCTTCACAATGGTAACTCCGAATATGGCCATGTAACATGTCTATGATCATGGAATTGCCCCCTCTATGCCATCCTGGCATTGTTGGCACAATCCCATGATTCCACGGGTCTGTAGCTCAGACCAGGGTACTGCCAAACTACCTTTCCTGGGGTTTCACTGCAGCTGCTGCTGCCAACCCCTCAGACAGGTTTCTGCCCTCCTGGGGTCCAGCCAGGCTTGGCCCAGGATGGCAGAACAAAGGACTTCCTCAGAGAGAGGGTGTTACACCCTCTCCCTTTGGAAAAAGGTGTTAAGGCAGGGGAGGAGTAGCCTCCCCCAGCCTCTGGAAATTCTTTCATGGGCACAGATGGTGCCCATTTCTGCATAAGCCAGTCTACACCGGTTCAGGGACCCCTCAGCACTGCTCTGGCGCGAAACTGGACAAAGGAAAGGGGAGTGACCACTCCCCTGACCTGCACCTCCCCTGGGAGGTGCCAAGAGCTCCTCCAGTGTGCTCCAGACCTCTGCCATCTTGGAAACAGAGGTGCTGCTGGCACACTGGACTGCTCTGAGTGGCCAGGGCCAGCAGGTGATGTCAGAGACTCCTTCTGATAGGCTCCTTAAAGTGTTGCTAGCCTATCTTCTCTCCTAAGTAGCCAAACCCTCTTTTCTGGCTATTTAGGGTCTCTGCTTTGGGGATTTCCTTAGATAACGAATGCAAGAGCTCATCAGAGTTCCTCTGCATCTCTCTCTTCACCTTCTGCCAAGGAATCGACTGCTGACCGCGCTGGAAGCCTGCAAAACTGCAACAAAGTAGCAAAGACGACTACTGCAACTCTGTAACGCTGATCCTGCCACCTTCTCGACTGCTTTCCTGGTGGTGCATGCTGTGGGGGTAGTCTGCCTCCTCTCTGCACTAGAAGCTCCGAAGAAATCTCCCGTGGGTCGACGGAATCGTCCCCCTGCAACCGCAGGCACCAAAGAACTGCATCACTGGTCCCCTGGGTCTCCTCTCAGCACGACGAGCGAGGTCCCTTGAATCTAGCAACTCTGTCCAAGTGACTCCCACAGTCCAGTGACTCTTCAGTCCAAGTTTGGTGGAGGTAAGTCCTTGCCTCCCCACGCCAGACTGCATTGCTGGGAACCGCGTCTTTTGCAGTTACTCCGGCCTCTGTGCACTTCTGGCAGAAATCCTTTGTGCACAGCCAAGCCTGGGTCCACAGCACTCTAACCTGCATTGCACGACCTCCTGAGTTGTCCTCCGGCGGCGTGGGACTCCTTTGTGCAACTTCGGGTGAGCACTGTTTCACTCCTCTTTGTAGTGCCTGTTCCGGCACTTCTGCGGGTGCTGCCTGCTTCTGAGAGAGCTCCTTGTCTTGCTGGGCGCCCCCTCTGTCCCCTGACACAATTGGCGACATCCTGGTCCCTCCTGGGCCACAGCAGCATCCAAAAACCCTAACCACATGACTTGCAGCTAGCAAGGCTTGTTTGTGGTCTTTCTTCAGGAAAACACTTCTGCACGACTCTCCACGGCGTGGGACATCCATCCTCCAAAGAGAAGTTTCTAGCCCTTGTCGTTCCTGCAGAATCCTCAGCTTCTACTGTCCAGTAGCAGCTTCTTTGCACCCACAGCTGGCATTTCCTGGGCATCTGCCCACTCTCGACTTGGTCGTGACTTTTGGACTTGGTCCCCTTGTTCCACAGGTACCCTCGTCTGGAAATCCATCGTTGTTGCATTGCTGGTTTTGGTCTTTCCTGCAGAATTCCCCTATCACGACTTCTGTGCTCTTTGGGGAACTTTAGTGCACTTTGCACTCACTTTTCAGGGTCTTGGGGTGGGCTATTTTTCTAACCCTCACTGTTTTCTTACAGTCTCAGCGACCCTCTACAAGGTCACATAGGTTTGGGGTCCATTCGTGGTTTGCACTCCACTTTTGGAGTATATGGTTTGTGTTGCCCCTATCCCTATGTGTCCCCATTGCATACTATTGTAACTATACATTGTTTGCACTGTTTTCTAATACTATACTGCATATTTTTGGTATTGTGTACATATATCTTGTGTATATTTGCTATCCTCATACTGAGGGTACTCACTGAGATACTTTTGGCATATTGTCATAAAAATAAAGTACCTTTATTTTTAGTATATCTGTGTATTGTGTTTTCTTATGATATTGTGCATATGACACTAGTGGTACTGTAGGAGCTTCACTCGTCTCCTAGTTCAGCCTAAGCTGCTCTGCTAAGCTACCATTATCTATCAGCCTAAGCTGCTAGACACCCTATACACTAATAAGGGATACCTGGGCCTGGTGCAAGGTGTAAGTACCCCTTGGTACTCACTACAAGCCAGTCCAGCCTCCTACACCCGCCTACTGCCACCAGCAGCATCCACCAGCAGAATACCGCCAGACCGTATTATGGGGCATAATACGGCTGGTGGCTGTCTATTTGAGTGCCGCTGCTGGTGGCAGCAGTGCCACCTTACCGCCATACGCCGGCATGACCGCAGCTGGATTTCCTCCATCCTTCAGGCGGAAATCTGTCTGTGGGCATAATAGGGTGGATGGGTGGTAGCCGCGGCGATAGTCTTTTTGCAGCAATTGCCGCGGCGGTAGGCAGTTTTTACCACCAATATCATAATGAGGGCCTTTGTTAGGGTTGTGCAGGGAAGATGGCACTTCTGCCCTACCTCTGCTTCATAATTGTATATTTCAATGGAGGCCCTAAAGTGGCACTGGGGCTCTTAATACAGGCAGCATACGACATGTCCAGATCCTTTGACAAAACATGCCGCACTCAACCATATCAGCACCTGTCATGCACATGCAAATAATGGTGTTGGAATGGAAAGGGGATACTTACCAACTGCTCCACCAATCTCAGTGCCCAGGTAATCCAGTAGATCTTGCTCCCTTGCGATAAGGTCAGCCCAACGGTGTTTTAGTTGGTGTTCATTTTGTTCGGTGCCAAATACTCGGGTCAGGTGGTGGAGCACATTACCCCACGGTAGCTTCTGTGCCTCTGTGGGGTAGCTCTGGATTACATGGCCACCCAGTGTAAGCATCATAGGGAGGTAATGCTGCACAAGCCAAATGAAGCTCACCAGCTCATCTGCCAACATCTTGGCCATCCTCCCTTTCCCTGATATCACTGTGTCCTCATGCATGTTAGTACATGTGTACTATGAGTGTACATATGCGTTTGAACACTTATTTGTGGATGTACCACATTGTTATATCTAATATACAAATGTACACATACCAACAACACAATCAATATGATGGCCTATGTCCAATACATGCTAAGGCATGTGACAGCCATGACAATTTGTACCCAGAGGATGCAGTGGACCAGGACTGGGTTGAAATCTCATTACCCTTGGCAATTTACGTGTGCATGTGTGTGCACTCTGTGGTGTGTTGTTGGTGTAGCCTTCATGATGCTCTTCTACGCATGTGACATATAGGCCCTCATTACAACCCTGGCGGTCGGTGTTAAAGCGGCGGTAATACCGCAAACAGGCCAGCAGAAAAAAAAATGGAATCAGGACCATGGTGGAAACCGCCAACATAGACAGCCACTTTAACACTCCGACCCCCACAGCGGTACAAACAAACACCGCGACGGTAACCGCCAAAAGACAGGCGGAAGACAATGTATCGCCCACCATATCACAAGAGGCCTATCCACCACCTTTTCAGGGGCGGAACCAACGTGAACAAAAACACGGCGGAAACAGCACACAGAAGAGAAAACACTCACCTCTCCACACCCCACGAGGAACCAGGACGCCATGGAGCCCGAATTGCAGATACTGCCGATGCTGGTCTTCCTTCTCTTCTATCAGGAGCACCAAAGACGGCGGCGACAACCACGGTGAGTACTGCACCTACAACACAGATGAGGGGGGAGGGAAAAGAGAGTGACACACGCACGCAACACCCCCTACCCCACCCTCACTCACAACACCATACACACAAATACATGCAGCAACACCCCCCGGAAGAACACAAGGACAAAAGGAAATGATTTGAACGATTGTAACCATGTGAAATCTCATTATCAAAGTTCAAAATCCAGTAAATACAATTATGTACACCAACTACACAAGTCCAGAGAGTGCACCAATCATTGTCCATGGACCACTGGGCCCAAAATGCATGGGCGAAGCCCACACTAGATACCTGACTGGAAACGGAGTGAACACTGGAGGGGCATCAGATCGAAATGAAACAGGCACCTCATGGGGAAGGGGCACCTCAGCCAGATGAACGCACGACGCCACTGCTGCACGAGGGGGCTCCATGCTCACAGTTTGGTCATGGGGAGTGCAAAGCTAAAGTCTCTCAAGTCTCTCCAGTGGGTGGTTTGCCCACTGCTTTATCATGGGGAGTGCAAAGCCACAATCTCTCAAGTGGATGTCATTCTCCACTGGTTCTGGAGGGGGCCTGGTGCCCAGAGTGCTTCATCCTGCCAAGGACTGAGGTAGTGGATGTATCTCTCCACTGGTTCTGGAGGGGGCCTGGTGCCCAGAGTGCTTCATCCTGCCAAGGACTGAAGTAGTGGATGTATCTCTCCACTGGTTCTGGAGGGGGCCTGGTGCCCAGAGTGCTCCACTTGCAGTGTGGCCGGTACAATTCACTCACCTGGGTGTGCGTAGCAAGACATTGGCGAGGTACAGGTAGCATGATACGTCATGGAGGCAGCGACATACCCCACACTGCTGCGGCTTCGCATTCCATCTGCAGGTGCCAACAGTGATGACAGTAATGCTTCATGAAAGCTGCCCAGAGTCCTGGAACGCACCACCAGCCTCGGACGACTGACCACTGGGGATGATAGGCATGTCAGCGGTGGTGCCACTGTCCGAGGACATCGCGGGGCCACTGGCGGTGCTTGCGGTGATGTCTGTCGTGGCGGTGCTTGCAGCAGTGTCTGTTGTGGCGGTACTGGCGGCGGGGTCTGTGGCGGCTGGGCTGGCGGTGGGGCATGTGTCAGCACCTGCTGAGGGAGAAAGCAGGATGTCTCCTGCAGCCTCGGACGGCTGCCCACCGGGGAAGAGGCTGGGGACTGTCGCAGCGGCTGTAGACGTGCCAGAGGCGGTGCAGATGGTGGTGCATGTGGCGGTGTTCGCCACCGTACATGTTGGCGTGGATGTGGACAGTAGGTGTGACACTGGTCCCCCAGTCTGTGCCACCATGCCCTCTCCTGACCTGCCCTTCTGTTTTTGTCCCTTCCCCACCTTTGATGGTGGCGCAGTTGTCTTGCCACTATCCCCTTTCGTTTTCACTGACCCCTTGGTGGCTGGTGGTTTCGGCTTCTACCTCTGGGATGTGGGCACCTTTTTCACCTTGGCAGGTGGCGGAATGTCCATGCCCTCGCTACGTGGCACACTGGCAGCCCTGATGGTTGGTGCACTCCATGACCCCGCAGTTGCTGGCACCATTGTGCCTGGGGATGTGGTGGCAGACGTGCTGGGCTGGGACCTGGAAAGCCTGGCCCTAGGTGAAGGAACAGGGGGGTGGTTTAGGGAAGAGGTCAATGTTAGCCAGGAAAAGTTTTTTAGACACACTGGGACGGGTAGATGGAGGGGGTTTGGGAGTGGAGGAAGAGGTAGTGGTTGTAGGAGGTGTATGTATGCTGAATTTGGGTGAAGGTGCATGGGCTGGAGGCTGTTGTGAGGTGGATGGCTGTTGGGTGGGTGTGTGCCTGCGTTTGTGTACTTTGGGAGGAGGGCTCACAGACACACTGGGGATGTGTGAATGGTAGTGGGGGTGGTGATTGCACATGAGCGGTGTGTGGTGATGGGCGTGCTGGTGATGGAGGTAGTGGCTGAGGATGTAGTGCATGCAGGTGTGAGTGGAGACGAGACTGGGAGGGAGGAGGGAGACGTGGAGGAGGGGGACACAGTGGAGGAAGTGGATGTTGGTATGTGTGCATGGGTATGTTGCTTGTGTGAGTGCCTGTGGGATGTGTGGTGCTTATGTTTGCCTTAGCCACTCTTGTGTGTTGATGTGTGTGCATGCTGGTCTGATGGTGTGCTTGGGATAGGCAGAGGTACAGGGGATTGGGTCTGGGTAGAGGAGGTTGGAGGGTGGACAAAGGGACAATGGCTGCCATCAGCGCTGAGGCCAGAGCCTGAAATGCTCTCTTTTGGGCTGCCTGGCCAGAATGAATGCCCTCTAGGTATGCATTTGTTTGTTGCAAATGCCTCTCAACACCCTGGATGGCATTCAGAATGGTAGACTGCCCAACAGTGAGGGATCTCAGGAGGTCAATAGACCCCTCACTGAGGGCAGCAGTGCTGACTGGGGCAGGGCCTGAGGTGCCTGGGGCATAGGAGATGCCCACCCTCCTGGGTGAACGGGCACTGGACAGATGCTGAGGGGCTGCTGGGAGGGCGGTGCTGATAGGGGGAGGTGGCGGCTGTACCTGTTGATGCGGTGGGCACAGAGGGGCCCACCACCGCAAGGGAGCTCCCATCAGAGGAAGAGTCGCTGTCGCTGTCGCTGTTCTCTGCTCCTGTCCCCGCCGTGGAGCTCCCCTCACCCTCCGTCCCACTGGTGGCTTCAGACTCCGTAGCTTCACCCTCCTGGGCCAAGTGGGATGCAGCTCCCTCCTGCTCCGGTGCCAATGCTCCTCCGCCTGATGATGCTATTGCACACAAGAACAGGAGACCACAAAAAAGGGGAGGGAAAGACAGAAGAAAGACATGTTCAGTGCATGCAACACCACTACCATTGGCGGACACAACAGACAGTGAGCAGCCCTCTGCACTACGCCATGCACTTATAGTTCCTAGATTTCTCACATGCCCATGGGGTACGAGGCCTAAGCCCAATTGCTGCACACCTGGAAGTCACAGGAGCCTGACTAGGTGTAGATGGCTCTTATCACTAGTGGGGTTGGGGTGCCACATAGCCTGCCTCACAAGGTACCTTGCCTACCAAGATCGCCCTGACCTAGGGGAACCCACTGCCCACCTCCCCCACCCAGACACCTCGTAATGCGCGCAGAGTCAGCTGAATGAGAGTGTACTCACCCCCTTGTGGCTGCTGTGATGCACTCAAGCGCCCATCCAACTCCGGATAGGCCACCGCCAGGATCCGGAACATCAGGGGGGTCATGGTACGATGGGCACCCCTTCCACGTTGGGAGGCCATCCCCAGCTGGGCCTCCGCCATCTTCTTGCTCCAGCGGTGCAGGTCCTCCCATCTTTTATGGCAGTGGGTGCTCCGTCTGTGGTAGACCCCCAGGGTCCGGACGTCCTTGGCGATGGCACGCCAAATACCCTTCTTCTGGTGGGCGCTGACCTAGAGGAATGGTACGGGGGAAAGGACATTACTCACCCGTCCGTACCGTCATACTCATTGCCCACCAGTTCCCACCCATGCCATGACGCACATACCCCCACCATCCACACATGTAGGACTCAGCCCCTCCCATGTATCTTCCAGCCACACCACTCAAAGCAGGCTTTGCCCATTCAGCATGCTCACAGTGTACTCACCTGTTTGTCTGGAGGACCGTACAGTTGCGTGTACTGGGGGAGAACCCCATCCACTAGTTTCTCCAACTCCTCCGAAGTGAAGGCAGGGGCCCTTTCCCCAGACACATGAGCCATCGTCGCTTCCAGACACAGGTCACAGCAACACTTGCAGTGTAGGTCCTCTCCTGTTGAAGGTCAGGTATCAAGTCAGTGAACAGACAGAAAATGGCGGTGACGTCCGCGGCATTGCATACCGTCACCGCCGGCGTACATCGTCATTGGCTCCTTGGACCCATAGGGCCCAATGTTAACCAATGCTGAATTGCGCTGCGACATTGTACGCCTGCGCAGTTATCTCATTTCCCCTTGTCCCACCTTATAAGTCAGGCAGCCGCCATTTCAGGGGGCCACATGGCATTAATAATAACTGCGTCACACCTATCTAGGCCTGGAATACACACAGTTGCAGGTACATTGCGGATTAATACATTTCTGCAAATGACATTTTGTGATACCTCAGTGTTGGCTGACTCTCTGCTCGCTGTTCTCCTCCATAGGGCACGTCTGCTGGGGCAGGTGATGAGATGGCGGCATCCTCCGGTGTACAGACCCTTGGTGGACCTGTCGACAATGGGAGATACATCATAGTCACATACAGACTTGATCGTGCAACAATCCAGGAACTGTGTGCCCAGTTGGAGCCAGACCTGATGTCAGCTATCTGCTATCCCACAGGGATACCCCCTCTAGTGCAGGTCCTGTCAGTACTCCATTTCCTGGCCAGTGGGTCTTTTCTAACAACAGTGGCCATTGCATCAGGGATGTCCCAGCCAATGTTCACTAACGTGTTGTCCAGAGTGTTGTCTGCCCTGCTGAAACACATGCGCAGCTACATCGTGTTCCCTCAGGTGGAGGATTTGCCCACAGTGAAAGGTGACTTCTATCCCCTGGGACATATCCCCAACATCATAGGTGCCATTGATGGGACACATGTGGCATTAGTACCCCCACGCAGGAGTGAACAGGTGTACAGAAACTGGAAGAGCTACCATTTGATGAATGTGCAGAAGGTGTGTTTGGCAGACCAGTACATCTCCCATGTGAATGCCAAGTTTCCTGGCTCAGTGCATGACGCTTACATTTTGAGGAATAGCAGCATCCCTTATGTGATGGGGCAACTCCAGAGGCACCGTGTGTTGCTAATAGGTGAGGCCAAGGACCCAATACAGTGTGAATAGGTGTCTGGGTATGGGGTTGTCCCTAAGGGTTAGTGTGTGTCTAACAGTTGTTCATCGATATTTGCAGGTGTAGGAGGCTGGACTGGCTTGTAGTGAGTACCAAGGGGTACTTGCACCTTGCACCAGGCCCAGTTATCCCTTATTAGTGTATAGGGTGTCTAGCAGCTTAGGCTGATAGATAATGGTAGCTTAGCAGAGCAGCTTAGGCTGAACTAGGAGACGTGTGAAGCTACTACAGTACCACTTAGTGTCATATGCACAATATCATAAGAAAACACAATACACAGTTATACTAAAAATAAAGGTACTTTCTTTTTATGACAATATGCCAAAGTATCTTAGAGTGTACCCTCAGTGAGAGGATAGGAAATATACACAAGATATATATACACAATAGCAAAAATATGCAGTATAGTCTTAGAAAACAGTGCAAACAATGTATAGTTACAATAGGATGCAATGGGGAAACATAGGGATAGGGGCAACACAAACCATATACTCCAGAAGTGGAATGCGAACCACGAATGGACCCCAAACCTATGTGACCTTGTAGAGGGTCGCTGGGACTATTAGAAAATAGTGAGAGTTAGAAAAATAACCCTCCCCAAGACCCTGAAAAGTGAGTGCAAAGTGCACTAAAGTTCCCCTAAGGACAAAATAGTTGTGTTAGAGGGAAAATGCAAGGAAAACACAAATCAGCAATGCAACAACGATGGATTCCTGACTGAGGGTACCTGTGGAACAAGGGGACCCAGTCCAAAAGTCACAAGCAGCTCGGAGATGGGCAGATGCCCAAGAAATGCCAGCGGTTGGTGCAAAGAAGCTCTTACTAGGCTGAAGAACTGTGAATACTGCAGGAACGACAAGGGCTAGAGACTTCCCCTTTGGAGGATGGATCCCCCACGCCTTGGAAAGTCGTGCAGAAGTGTTTTCCCGCCGGATGGATGCCAACAAGCCTTGGTACATGCAAATTGTGCGTTTGGCGTTTTTGGACGCTGCTGGGGCCCAAGAGGGACCAGGAGGTCGCAAATTGGACCTGCAGAGAGAGGGTACGTCGAGCAAGACAAAGAGCCCTCACTGAAGCAGGTAGCTCATGGAGAAGTGCCAGAAACAGGCACTACGAGGATGCGTGAAACGGTGCTCGCCGAAGTTGCACAAAGGAGTCCCACGTCGCCGGAGACCAACTTAGAAAGTCGTGCAATGCAGGTTAGAGTGCCGTGGACCCAGGCTTGGCTGTGCACGAACGATTTCCGCCGGAAGTGCACAGGGGCCGGAGTAGCTTGCAAAGTCGCGGTTCCCAGCAATGCAGCCCAGCGAGGTGAGGCAAGGACTTACCTCCACCAAACTTGGGCTGAAGAGTCACTGGACTGTGTGGGTCACTTGGACGGTGTCGCTGGATTCGAGGGACCTCGCTCGTCGTGCTGAGAGGAGACCCAAGGGACCGGTAATGCAGCTTTTTGGTGCCTGCGGTTGCAGGGGGACGATTCCGTCGACCCACGGGAGATTTCTTCGGAGCTTCTGGTGCAGAGAGGAGGCAGACTACCCCCACAGCATGCACAAGCAGGAAAACAGTCGAGAAGGCGGCAGGATCAGCGTTACAGAGTTGCAGTAGTCGTCTTTGCTACTATGTTGCAGGTTTGCAGGCTTCCAGCGCGGTCAGCGGTCGATTCCTTATCAGAAGGTGAAGAGGGAGATGCAGAGGAACTCGGCTGAGCTCATGCATTCGTTATCTAAAGTTTCCCCAGAGACAGAGACCCTAAATAGCCAGAAAAGAGGGTTTGGCTACTTAGGAGAGAGGAAAGGCTACTAACACCTGAAGGAGCCTATCAGCAGGAGTCTCTGACGTCACCTGGTGGCACTGGCCACTCAGAGCAGTCCAGTGTGCCAGCAGCACCTCTGTTTCCAAGATGGCAGAGGTCTGGAGCACACTGGAGGAGCTCTGGACACCTCCCAGGGGAGGTGCAGGTCAGGGGAGTGGTCACTCCCCTTTCCTTTGTCCAGTTTCGCGCCAGAGCAGGGGCTAAGGGGTCCCTGAACCGGTGTAGACTGGCTTATGCAGAATTGGGCACATCTGTGCCCAACAAAGCATTACCAGAGGCTGGGGGAGGCTACTCCTCCCCTGCCTTCACACCATTTTCCAAAGGGAGAGGGTGTCACACCCTCTCTCAGAGGAAGTTCTTTGTTCTGCCATCCTGGGCCAGGCCTGGCTGGACCCCAGGAGGGCAGCTGCCTGTCTGAGGGGTTGGCAGCAGCAGCAGCTGCAGAGAAACCCCAGGAAGGGCAGTCTGGCAGTACCAGGGTCTGTGCTACAGACCACTGGGATCATGGAATTGTACCAACAATGCCAGGATGGCATAGAGGGGGCAATTCCATGATCATAGACATGTTACATGGCCATATTCGGAGTTACCATGGTGAAGCTACATATAGGTAGTGACCTATATGTAGTGCACGCGTGTAATGGTGTCCCCGCACTCACAAAGTTCAGTGAATTGGCTCTGAACAATGTGGGGGCACCTTGGCTAGTGCCAGGGTGCCCTCACACTAAGTAACTTTGCACCTAACCTTTACCAGGTAAAGGTTAGACATATAGGTGACTTATAAGTTACTTAAGTGCAGTGTAAAATGGCTGTGAAATAACGTGGACGTTATTTCACTCAGGCTGCAGTGGCAGGCCTGTGTAAGAATTGTCAGAGCTCCCTATGGGTGGCAAAAGAAATGCTGCAGCCCATAGGGATCTCCTGGAACCCCAATACCCTGGGTACCTCAGTACCATATACTAGGGAATTATAAGGGTGTTCCAGTAAGCCAATGTAAATTGGTAAAATTGGTCACTAGCCTGTTAGTGACAATTTGAAAGTAATGAGAGAGCATAACCACTGAGGTTCTGGTTAGCAGAGCCTCAGTGAGACAGTTAGGCACCACACAGGGAACATATACATGCACACCTATGAGCACTGGGGCCCTGTGTGACAGGGTCCCAGTGACACATACATATAGGCCACAAACCTATGAGCACTGGGGTCCTGACTAGCAGGATCCCAGTGACACATAACAACCATACTGAAAACATGGTGTTTTCACTATGAGCACTGAGGCCTGGCTATCAGGATCCCAGTGAGACAGTGAAAACAGTGACAAACACCCTGACATACACTCACAAACAGGCCAAAAGTGGGGGTAACAAGGCTAGAAAGAGGCTACCTTCTCACACAACCCCCCCCCAAACGAAGGACAATAAGGCTAACCTTGGCCAGTTGAGACTTTATTGTCTAAGTGGTGATAAGTAGAGAGTAGCTCTGCAATAGACTGGTTACTCCCTTTATCATCCACTATATGGTTACTTCCCTGTGGGGATGTAAACCACCCTGTTTGAAGTTTTTTAGCTAACCAACAATGTGAAGATGTATTTTCAGAGTTTCTATCAGTAAGTTTTAGTTTAGAGCAGTGGGAATTATCCACTGAACCTATTTGTAATGATGGAAATGCCAGACAGGGATGCTGTCTCAGTAAAGCCATAGCTGGACAAAAACTTTGTCCATTTGGCTGGAAGAGAGAACAGGGATGCTGTTTCTCTTGAGTTGGAGCAGGGCAGGGATGCTGTCCTATCAGCTCCACACTAGGGCAGGGATGCTGTCCTAAGTGTTGTGAGGCAGTGCAGAGTTTCTGCACTAAAGTTTCTCTGGGAGGGTTGGAGGGATGCTCCATGTTAACTAAAATGGTGCTCTTTTTCTCACCAATGTTAGTTATCCCACAGAGAGGTACTTCCACCTCAGGGAGTACAGTTTTGCCAACTGATGATTCCCTTGGAACAGGTGCCACCCCAGGAGAGGTTTCTCCCACCACAGGAATGGTATCCTGAATGGTAGGGTGGTTAGGGGATACTGTGATACCCTTTTTACCTGTTGATGGAGAGGGATCCTGAGTTTTCAGGCCTTCTCTCCTTTGCTTTTTCATTTCACTTGAAATGAGAGGGAACAATTCCTCAGGGATGCCCAGCATGGCTGCATGGGCATAAAACTCTACATCAGCCCAACCTGAGGCCTCTAGGTCATTACCTAAGAGACAGTCTACAGGTAAGCTAGGTGATACCACCACCTGCTTAGGGCCAGTAACTCCACCCCAACTAAACTGAATTATAGCTAAGGGAAGAAACTTAGTGGAGTTATGGACATCAATAATCTTATACTGTTGTCCAATGATGTGTTGTTCAGGAGGCACTAGGTTTTCAGTCACCAAAGTGAAACTGGCACCTGTGTCCCTGTAGGCCAAGGCCTCAACACCATTTATTGAAACTGTCTGCCTGTACTTATCCATTGTAAGGGGACAAGCAGCCAGTGTGGCAAGGCCAATGCCACTAGGTGTGACAGAAACTGTCTTGGGACTGATTACATCAGTTTCCACTATGGACCCATAAGTGAACCCAACTACACCCTTTGCTTGACTGTTGCCAGCAGTCCCACCACTAGTACCACTACTGCTAGGGGCACTAGAGCTTGATGTATTAGTGGTGGTAGGCTCAGGGGGTTTACCTGGACAGGACTTATCCCCTGGCCTATGGCCTCTATTTTTACACACAAAGCACCAAGGCTTTTTAATGTGTGCAGGTTGGGAAGAAGAGGAAGAATTTGTTTTATCCCCACCCTCTGAAGAGTGTTTAAGATTTGAAGTGGGATCTTTGGTTTTACCCTTATCCCCATGCTTATCTTGAGATTTTTCACCATCTTTCTTCTTATTGCCATCTTTGTCACCCCCTGTATGAACTTTTCTGTTCACCCTTGTTCTGACCCATTTGTCTGCCTTCTTTCCCAATTCTTGGGGAGAGGTCAGATCAGAGTCTACCAGGTACTGGTGCAACAAATCAGACACACAATTATTAAGTATATGCTCTCTCAGGATTGTGTTATACAGGCTTTCATAATCAGTAACTTTACTGCCATGTAACCACCCCTCCAAGGCCTTCACTGAATGGTCAATGAAATCAACCCAGTCTTGTGAAGACTCCTTTTTGGTCTCTCTGAACTTTATCCTGTACTGTTCAGTGGTTAAGCCATAACCATCCAGGAGTGCATTCTTAAGAACTGTAAAATTATTGGCATCATTTTCTTTCACAGTAAGGAGTCTATCCATACCCTTTCCACTAAATGATAGCCATAGGATAGCAGCCCACTGCCTTTGAGGGACATCCTGTACAGCACAGGCCCTCTCAAGTGCAGCAAACCACTTGTTAATGTCATCCCCCTCCTTATAAGGGGGAACTATCTTGTGCAGATTCCTGGAATCATGCTCTTTTGCAGGATGACTATGGGGAATACTGCTGCTGCCACCATGGGTTTCTAAACCCAACTTCTGTCTTTCCCTCTCTACTTCTAAAGACTGTCTATCCAAATCCAGCTGTTGCTTCTTGAGCTTCAGTCTGGTTTGTTCCACTCTCAATCTATTGAGCTCCCTTTCTAACAATCTGTCATCAGGGTGGGTGGGAGGGACATTTCTAGATACAGAGGTATGATGGGAATGAACAGAAGGAGACCTGTCCCTTACCAAGGGCACCCTAACAGCTTGGCTACCAGCATAATGTGAGAGCACATCATCAGTATGATGTGATTCAACCTCTGTACCAACTATGCTAGACTGTCTAGTAATGGGCAGGCTGAGAAGTTTCTTTCCTGAACCTTTTCCTGGGGGAGTCCCTGGATCAGATTGAGAACCATTAGCTACTTTTTCTACAGATTGGGCACTTATGGCCTTATCCTGTACTCTAAGCATATTAATTAACAGTTCTAAGGAAGGATTCTTCCCTACACTCAAACCTCTCTCTATGCAGAGACTCCTTGCTCCTCTTCAGCTAAGGTGATCATATGCAAGTTTGGACAGTTCAACTTTTTGGCCTGTGCCAGACATTTTTAGAGAGAGTTAAAGTGATAGACAAAGAGAAAAAAGTTTTCAGAACTTTTTGGAAAGACAGAAAAAACTTTTTAAACTTTTAAGAACTTTTTGAAAGTTTAGAAGTACTTTTCAGCACTTAGAAAAGAGTGAAAAGAGGAAATGCAAAACTTTTTGGCTATGTGTATATACACTGACCTTGTTTTGTATATTTTTCTCTTATGAAAAGTACAATGACAAGAGTGGTAAGTAGTCTCAAAGCACTTATCCCACCGCTGCACAACCAATGTAGGAGGCTGGACTGGCTTGTAGTGAGTACCAAGGGGTACTTGCACCTTGCACCAGGCCCAGTTATCCCTTATTAGTGTATAGGGTGTCTAGCAGCTTAGGCTGATAGATAATGGTAGCTTAGCAGAGCAGCTTAGGCTGAACTAGGAGACGTGTGAAGCTACTACAGTACCACTTAGTGTCATATGCACAATATCATAAGAAAACACAATACACAGTTATACTAAAAATAAAGGTACTTTATTTTTATGACAATATGCCAAAGTATCTTAGAGTGTACCCTCAGTGAGAGGATAGGAAATATACACAAGATATATATACAGGGAGTGCAGAATTATTAGGCAAATGAGTATTTTGACCACATCATCCTCTTTATGCATGTTGTCTTACTCCAAGCTGTATAGGCTCGAAAGCCTGCTACCAATTAAGCATATTAGGTGATGTGCATCTCTGTAATGAGAAGGGGTGTGGTCTAATGACATCAACACCCTATATCAGGTGTGCATAATTATTAGGCAACTTCCTTTCCTTTGGCAAAATGGGTCAAAAGAAGGACTTGACAGGCTCAGAAAAGTCAAAAATAGTGAGATATCTTGCAGAGGGATGCAGCACTCTTAAAATTGCAAAGCTTCTGAAGCGTGATCATCGAACAATCAAGCGTTTCATTCAAAATAGTCAACAGGGTCGCAAGAAGCGTGTGGAAAAACCAAGGCGCAAAATAACTGCCCATGAACTGAGAAAAGTCAAGCGTGCAGCTGCCACGATGCCACTTGCCACCAGTTTGGCCATATTTCAGAGCTGCAACATCACTGGAGTGCCCAAAAGCACAAGGTGTGCAATACTCAGAGACATGGCCAAGGTAAGAAAGGCTGAAAGACGACCACCACTGAACAAGACACACAAGCTGAAACGTCAAGACTGGGCCAAGAAATATCTCAAGACTGATTTTCTAAGGTTTTATGGACTGATGAAATGAGAGTGAGTCTTGATGGGCCAGATGGATGGGCCCGTGGCTGGATTGGTAAAGGGCAGAGAGCTCCAGTCTGACTCAGACGCCAGCAAGGTGGAGGTGGAGTACTGGTTTGGGCTGGTATCATCAAAGATGAGCTTGTGGGGCCTTTTCGGGTTGAGGATGGAGTCAAGCTCAACTCCCAGTCCTACTGCCAGTTCCTGGTAGACACCTTCTTCAAGCAGTGGTACAGGAAGAAGTCTGCATCCTTCAAGAAAAACATGATTTTCATGCAGGACAATGCTCCATCACACGCGTCCAAGTACTCCACAGCGTGGCTGGCAAGAAAGGGTATAAAAGAAGGAAATCTAATGACATGGCCTCCTTGTTCACCTGATCTGAACCCCATTGAGAACCTGTGGTTCATCATCAAATGTGAGATTTACAAGGAGGGAAAACAGTACACCTCTCTGAACAGTGTCTGGGAGGCTGTGGTTGCTGCTGCACGCAATATTGATGGTGAACAGATCAAAACACTGACAGAATCCATGGATGGCAGGCTTTTGAGTGTCCTTGCAAAGAAAGGTGGCTATATTGGTCACTGATTTGATTTTGTTTTGTTTTTGAATGTCAGAAATGTATATTTGTGAATGTTGAGATGTTATATTGGTTTCACTGGTAATAATAAATAATTGAAATGGGTATATATTTGTTTTTTGTTAAGTTGCCTAATAATTATGCACAGTAATAGTCACCTGCACACACAGATATCCCCCTAACATAGCTAAAACTAAAAACAAACTAAAAACTACTTCCAAAAATATTCAGCTTTGATATTAATGAGTTTTTTGGGTTCATTGAGAACATGGTTGTTGTTCAATAATAAAATTAATCCTCAAAAATACAACTTGCCTAATAATTCTGCACTCCCTGTACACAATAGCAAAAATATGCAGTATAGTCTTAGAAAACAGTGCAAACAATGTATAGTTACAATAGGATGCAATGGGGAAACATAGGGATAGGGGCAACACAAACCATATACTCCAGAAGTGGAATGCGAACCACGAATGGACCCCAAACCTATGTGACCTTGTAGAGGGTCGCTGGGACTATTAGAAAATAGTGAGAGTTAGAAAAATAACCCTCCCCAAGACCCTGAAAAGTGAGTGCAAAGTGCACTAAAGTTCCCCTAAGGACAAAATAGTTGTGTTAGAGGGAAAATGCAAGGAAAACACAAATCAGCAATGCAACAACGATGGATTCCTGACTGAGGGTACCTGTGGAACAAGGGGACCCAGTCCAAAAGTCACAAGCAGCTCGGAGATGGGCAGATGCCCAAGAAATGCCAGCGGTTGGTGCAAAGAAGCTCTTACTAGGCTGAAGAACTGTGAATACTGCAGGAACGACAAGGGCTAGAGACTTCCCCTTTGGAGGATGGATCCCCCACGCCTTGGAAAGTCGTGCAGAAGTGTTTTCCCGCCGGATGGATGCCAACAAGCCTTGGTACATGCAAATTGTGCGTTTGGCGTTTTTGGACGCTGCTGGGGCCCAAGAGGGACCAGGAGGTCGCAAATTGGACCTGCAGAGAGAGGGTACGTCGAGCAAGACAAAGAGCCCTCACTGAAGCAGGTAGCTCATGGAGAAGTGCCAGAAACAGGCACTACGAGGATGCGTGAAACGGTGCTCGCCGAAGTTGCACAAAGGAGTCCCACGTCGCCGGAGACCAACTTAGAAAGTCGTGCAATGCAGGTTAGAGTGCCGTGGACCCAGGCTTGGCTGTGCACGAAGGATTTCCGCCGGAAGTGCACAGGGGCCGGAGTAGCTTGCAAAGTCGCGGTTCCCAGCAATGCAGCCCAGCGAGGTGAGGCAAGGACTTACCTCCACCAAACTTGGGCTGAAGAGTCACTGGACTGTGGGGGTCACTTGGACGGTGTCGCTGGATTCGAGGGACCTCGCTCGTCGTGCTGAGAGGAGACCCAAGGGACCGGTAATGCAGCTTTTTGGTGCCTGCGGTTGCAGGGGGATGATTCCGTCGACCCACGGGAGATTTCTTCGGAGCTTCTGGTGCAGAGAGGAGGCAGACTACCCCCACAGCATGCACAAGCAGGAAAACAGTCGAGAAGGCGGCAGGATCAGCGTTACAGAGTTGCAGTAGTCGTCTTTGCTACTATGTTGCAGGTTTGCAGGTTTGCAGGCTTCCAGCGCGGTCAGCGGTCGATTCCTTATCAGAAGGTGAAGAGGGAGATGCAGAGGAACTCGGCTGAGCTCATGCATTCGTTATCTAAAGTTTCCCCAGAGACAGAGACCCTAAATAGCCAGAAAAGAGGGTTTGGCTACTTAGGAGAGAGGAAAGGCTACTAACACCTGAAGGAGCCTATCAGCAGGAGTCTCTGACGTCACCTGGTGGCACTGGCCACTCAGAGCAGTCCAGTGTGCCAGCAGCACCTCTGTTTCCAAGATGGCAGAGGTCTGGAGCACACTGGAGGAGCTCTGGACACCTCCCAGGGGAGGTGCAGGTCAGGGGAGTGGTCACTCCCCTTTCCTTTGTCCAGTTTCACGCCAGAGCAGGGGCTAAGGGGTCCCTGAACCGGTGTAGACTGGCTTATGCAGAATTGGGCACATCTGTGCCCAACAAAGCATTACCAGAGGCTGGGGGAGGCTACTCCTCCCCTGCCTTCACACCATTTTCCAAAGGGAGAGGGTGTCACACCCTCTCTCAGAGGAAGTTCTTTGTTCTGCCATCCTGGGCCAGGCCTGGCTGGACCCCAGGAGGGCAGCTGCCTCTCTGAGGGGTTGGCAGCAGCAGCAGCTGCAGAGAAACCCCATGAAGGGCAGTCTGGCAGTACCAGGGTCTGTGCTACAGACCACTGGGATCATGGAATTGTACCAACAATGCCAGGATGGCATAGAGGGGCAATTCCATGATCATAGACATGTTACATGGCCATATTCGGAGTTACCATGGTGAAGCTACATATAGGTAGTGACCTATATGTAGTGCACGCGTGTAATGGTGTCCCCGCACTCACAAAGTTCAGTGAATTGGCTCTGAACAATGTGGGGGCACCTTGGCTAGTGCCAGGGTGCCCTCACACTAAGTAACTTTGCACCTAACCTTTACCAGGTAAAGGTTAGACATATAGGTGACTTGTAAGTTACTTAAGTGCAGTGTAAAATTGCTGTGAAATAACGTGGACGTTATTTCACTCAGGCTGCAGTGGCAGGCCTGTGTAAGAATTGTCAGAGCTCCCTATGGGTGGCAAAAGAAATGCTGCAGCCCATAGGGATCTCCTGGAACCCCAATACCCTGGGTACCTCAGTACCATATACTAGGGAATTATAAGGGTGTTCCAGTAAGCCAATGTAAATTGGTAAAATTGGTCACTAGCCTGTTAGTGACAATTTGAAAGTAATGAGAGAGCATAACCACTGAGGTTCTGGTTAGCAGAGCCTCAGTGAGACAGTTAGGCACCACACAGGGAACATATACATGCACACCTATGAGCACTGGGGCCCTGTGTGACAGGGTCCCAGTGACACATACATATAGGCCACAAACCTATGAGCACTGGGGTCCTGACTAGCAGGATCCCAGTGACACATAACAACCATACTGAAAACATGGTGTTTTCACTATGAGCACTGAGGCCTGGCTATCAGGATCCCAGTGAGACAGTGAAAACAGTGACAAACACCCTGACATACACTCACAAACAGGCCAAAAGTGGGGGTAACAAGGCTAGAAAGAGGCTACCTTCTCACAGCAGGTGACTCTGGTTACCCAAACCTGTCATGGCTACTGACCCCAGTGAGGAATCCCAGGGCAAGGGCAGAGGAATGCTGTAATGAGGCACATGAGCGAACTAGGAGGGTGATCAAATGCACCTTCGGCCTCCTGAAGGCCAGATTCCGGTGCCTCCGTATGACAGATGGTACCCTATTCTACCCACCAAAGAAGGTGTGCCAGATAATCGTGGCCTGCTGTATGCTGCACAACCGACGACAGGTGCCTTATCTGCAGGAGGATGGGCCAGCTGGTGGTCTTGTGGCAGCTGTGAAGCCTGTGGACAGTGAAGAAGAGGAGGCAGAAGAAAAGGATATCGACAACCGAAACAACATAATCATGCAATACTTCCAGTGAGACACAGGTAATAAGATGTCACTGCCTCCCACATCTCATACTATTGATGGAACTAGCATAAGTCTGTCATTTTCACTCAGTGTCTGGACCCTGACTTGTCACTTTGCCTTTCCATTTCACAGATGTGGGTCCCACTTTGTGCCCTCTGCTATATTTCCTCCTGGCCTACAGCTGTGTTACATCGGTGTGTGCACAAGTAAATTGACATTGCTATATTCCATGGTTATTGCAATTACACATTTGTGAAAGCACATACTGACTCCAGATTGTTTTGTGATTGAAGTGTGTTTATTTCTGTGCTAATAAGTGGCGGAGGTTGTAAAATGGGCTGGGGGGATGGTGGAGGAATGTCCACGGCAGAGTCCAGTGTATTTGTTTCACAGGTGCATTGTCCAAAGGGGCATAGGAAGTGGAGCAATGGCAGTTTAAGGATGGACAGGGTGAAAAAGTGGGACAGATGAGTGACATTCAGGGGGGTCTCATTTCCTGGCGGGGGTCTTGGCAATGTTCTCTGTCTTGTTCCTGGATCTCAGGGACTGTTTGTGGGGTGTTTTTCCATCTGCAGGGGGTGGGGTGCTGGTGTCGTCTTCCTATGGCGGTGCCTCCTGTCCACTAGCGCCGGCGGAGGTGGAGGGCTGTTCTTCGTCCAGACTAGTGTCAGGGGCCCCTTGTTGTACCACTGTGTCCCTCCTGGTGTTGACAAGGTCTTGCAGCACCCCTGCAATGGTGACCAGGGTGTTGTTAATGGACTTCAAGTCCTCCCTGATCCCAAGGTAGTGTTCCTCCTGCAGCCGCTGGGTCTCCTCAAACTTGGCCAGTACCGTTGCCATCGTCTCCTAGGAATGATGGTAAGCTCCCATGATGTTGGAGAGGGCCTCTTGGAGAGTGGGTTCCCTGGGCCTGTCCTCCCCCTGTCGCACAGCAGTCCTCCCAGCTTCCATGTTGTCCTGTGCCTCTGTCCCCTGAAACATGTGCCCACTGCCACTGCCCCCAAGTCCCTAATCGTCCTGTGTTAGTGGGGTTGCCTGGGTTCCCTGTAGCTGTGGACACACTGCTGATTGACGTGTCCTGGGGACAGAGGGATGGGTCCGCTGGGTGGGTGGTGTGCTGGTGTTTCCTGAGGGGGGAGGCTCTGTGGTGGCTTGTGACTGTGTCAGGGGAACCGACTGTCCCGAGGTCCCAGATGGGCTGGGCTAGTCATCTTGATCCAGTTGTGCAGAGCTGCTGTCATCACTGTGGGTCTCTTCTGTGGGGGGTCTGGATATGTCTGGCACCTCCTGTCCGGTGACATTGGGTAGGGGTCCTGTAGTCGTGTAAAAGCATGATTATTGCATCTGTGTGTGCCATCGTGTGCAATGGGTGAGTGATGCTCTACTCCAGTGCTTGCATTCTTTCCTTGGTCCTTGTGTGATAGTTGGTTTGGGGTCTGTGTGGGTATCTGTACTGGACATGCTTTGGTGATGGGTGTCCATGCATTGGTGCTACATGCAGGGCTTTTTTGGGGGATGTGTCGGTTGTGTTGGTGGGGTATCTGTGGGTTGTTGGGGTGATGGGTGTGAGGGTAAGGTTGGGGTATGTGATGGCATGCAGGTAGGGTGGGGGATAAAGTAGTCAAGATTTGCCTTACCAGAGTCGGGTCCTCCTGCTACTCCTGCGAGGCCCTCAGGAAACAGTATTGCCAAGACTTGCTCCTCCCATGTTGTTAGTTGTGGGGGAGGAGGTGGGGATCCACCGCCAGTCCTCTGTACTGCAATCTGGTGTCTGGAGACCACGGAACGCACCTTCCCCGGTAGGTCGTTCCATCTCTTCCTGATGTCATCCCTAGTTTTTGGATGCTGTCCCACTGTGTTGACCCTGTCGACAATTCTCCGCCATAGCTCCATCTTCCTTGCAATGGATGTGTGCTGCACCTGTGATCCGAATAGCTGTGGCTCTACCCGGACGATTTCCTCCACCATGACCCTGAGCTCCTCCTCAGAGAACCTGGGGTGTCGTTGAGGTGCCATGATGTGGTGTGGGTGATGTGTGAGGTGCTGTCTGTTGTGATGTGTGAGGGGATGTGTTGTGTGTTGTTTGAGGTGCGTGGATGTTGTGAAAGTGATGGTGTTGTGTGTCTGTGGATGCTGGTGTTGTTTAAGGTAGTGTCTCTCTCTGGCCTGCTTTCAAATTTCTGGTAGTAAGGGTTTGTGGGTAATGTGGGTGTGTGTTTTATATTGGATTGGGTGTGTGGGTGTGGTGTGTGTATTTTGAATTATCCAATGTGGTGGTGCTTTGTATATGTGTGTGTATTTTGAGCGCGGCGGTGTGTACCGCCAATGGTTTACCGCGGTTGAAAGTCCGCCGCGTTGATTCGTGGGTCGTGATAGTGTGGGCGTATTCTTGTTGGCGTGACAGTGTCGGTTTTGGTATCGCCAGTTTATCACTGACCTTTGGTGTGGCGGAATTGTGTGGGTGTCTGTATTGTGGCAGATTCCGAGCTGTGGGTCGTAATACCTGTAGAGGAATTCGGCGGCCGCAGCGGTATGTTGGCGGTCTTCTGCACGGCAGTAAGCGGGATTTACCGCCAGTGTTGTAATGAGGGCCATAATTCCCTATGCATCTTAGTTGTAGGAGATGGTATAAACACATGTGTCAGTGAAGGTTGCTACATGCCGTCTGTGTGTAAAGATATGTGTAGTGTCACTTCAGTAACATATGACCACAGTGGTGTGTTCATGAGATATGAAACCTCACATATCTATCATCCTGCATGGACACATGTTGGACTTTGACAAATGCCTGTGTAGTCATATCAGTGCCACCTACGTTACCGTATGTCGGAACACATGTGAAGGTCATTTGATTCTGTCAATGATCTTGTGATACATATGCACTTACATTTGTGGTAAGTTGCCTTTTGTTCAGACTCCAATACACATTACCATGCCAGAGCCATTTCAGTGGTACATGTGTGTGGAGATATGTGGTATATATGTGCATGCTACCAACTAGGCACTCACATTCGTCCACATCATGTTTGTTATGACTGTCACATACAATGGCATACCACTGTGCAGCAGTGCTGCAGTCTGGCATACTCTCCATCACTACTGTGGGAGTTTTTATGGCAACACCAACCCAAGGTTGCATGTGAAGGGGCAGGTTTAATGAGCCCCAGATTACTCAGTTCACTGTGCACATGCAGCAGGCCCTGTAGGAGGCTGGCCTGGCTTATAGTGGGTACCTAGTGGTACTTACACCTTGTGCCAGATCCAGTTATCCCTTATTAGTAGATTAGTAGTGTTCTAGCAGCGTAGGCTGATAGAGGTAGCTATAGCAGAGCAGCTTAGGCTGAACTAGGAGACATGCAAAGCTCCTACTATACCACTTATATCATATAGCACTATATCATAAGAAATACAATACTCAGAGTTATTAAAAATAAAGGTACTTTATTTTAGTGACAATATGCCAAAAGTATCCCAGAGGATATACTCCCTTAGGAGGTAAGTAAAATACATAAAATATACACACAAACCAAAATCAGGTAAATAAACAGTTAGAAAAGTAGTGCAAACACTGTAGAACACAATAGAATGCAATAGGAGACAATAGATCTAGGGGCAACACAAACCATATACTCCAAAAGTGGAATGCAAACCACGAATGGACCCCAGGCCTAGTGTAGTGTGTAAAGTTACCCTACTACCCCAGAAAGACAGTAAAGTCGAGATAAGGAATACTACAAAGGCAACAACTGACTGCAAAGCACTGAAGACGGATTCCTGAACCTGAGGACCTGTAAAGGAAGGGGACCAAGTTCAAGAGTCACGCAAGTGTCCGGGGGGGCAGGAGCCCACTATACGCCGGATGAAGGTGCAAAAGGGCTGCCTGGGTGGAAGAAGCCAAAGATTCTGCAACAACGGAAGGTGCCAGGAACTTCTCCTTTGGTCAGAAGATGTCCCCCGGAGGATGCAGAGTTGTTTCCACACAGAAAGACCACAAACAAGCCTTGCTAGCTGCAAGGGTCGTGGTTGAAGATAAAGGGTGCTGCTTGGGCCCAGGAAGGACCAGGAGGTCGCCACTTGGATGAAGAGCTCAGCAATAAAAAGAGGCCATGCAGAAGCAGGCAGCTCCCGCAGAAGCACTTGAACAGGCTTTCAAGAAAACTGAGCACGGCGGTCGTCTTAGCAACACAAAAGAGGGTCCCACGAAGCCGGAGTTCAACTCAGTGAGTTAAGCAATGCAGGATGGAGTGCTGGGGACCTGGGCTATGATGTGCACGGAGGAATCCTTGCAAGAGTGCACAGAAGACCTAGCAGCTGCAGTTCAAGCAGTACACAGGATTACTGTCTGGCGTCGGGAGGCAAGGACTTACCTCTGCCAAATTTGGACAGAAGGACCACTGGACTGTGGGGGTCACTTGGTTCTAGCTCTTGTGTTCCAGGGAACACGTTCGTCGAGATGAAAGGGGACCCAGAGGACCGGTGATGCAGAAATTTGGTGCCTGTGTTAGCAGGGGGAAGATTCCGTTGACCCACGGGAGATTTCTTCTTGGCTTCCAGTGCAGGGTGAAGGCAGACAGCCCTCAGAGCAGGCACCACCAGGAAACAGTTGAGAAAGCCGGCAGGATTAGGCACTACAATGTTGCTGGTAGTCTTCTTGCTACTTTGTTGCGGTTTTGCAGGCGTTCTGGAGCAGTCAGCGGTCAATCTTTTGCAGAAGTCGAAGAGGGAGATGCAGAGGAACTCTGGTGAGCTCTTGCATTTGTTATCTGATGAGAAATCCACAGGAGAGACCCTAAATAGCCCTCAGAGGAGGATTGGCTACAGTGAGAGGTAAGCACCTATCAGGAGGGGTCTCTGATGTCACCTGCTGGCACCGGCCACTCAGAGGTCTCCATTTTGCCCTCACACCTCTGCATTCAAGATGGCAGAGGTCTGGGACACACTGGAGGAGCTCTGGGAACCACCCCTGGGGAGGTGCTGGTCAGGGGAGTGGTCACTCCCCTTTCCTTTGTCCAGTTTCGCGCCAGAGCAGGGGCTGGGGGATCCCTGAACCGGTGTAGACTGGCTTATGCAGAGATGGGCACCATCTGTGCCCTTCAATGTATTTCCAGACGCTGGGGGAGGCTACTCCTCCCCAGCCCTTAACACCTATTTCCAAAGGGAGAGGGTGTAACACCCTCTCTCAGAGGAAATTCTTTGTTCTGCCTTCCTGGGATTGGGCTGCCCAGACCCCAGGAGGGCAGAGCCTGTCTGAGGGTTGGCAGCAGCGGTAGCTGCAGAGAAAACCCCAGAGAGCTAGTTTGGCAGTACCCGGGGGTCCATGCTGGAGCCCCAGGGATGCATAGGATTGTCACCCCATATTGAGGGGACAATTCCATGATCCTAGACATGTTACATGGCCATGTTCGGAGTTACCATTGTGACGCTACACATAGGTATTGACCTATATGTAGTTCACGCGTGTAATGGGGTCCCCGCACTCACAAAGTCCGGGGAAATTGCCCTGAACAATGTGGGGGCACCTTGGCTGGTGCCAGGGTGCCCTCACACTTAGTAACTTTGCACCTAACCTTCACCCAGTGAGGGTTAGACATATCGATGACTTATAAGTTACTTAAGTGCAGTGAAAAATGGCTGTGAAATAATGTGGAGGTTATTTCACTCAGGCTGCAGTGGCAGTCCTGTGTAGGAATTGTCAGAGCTCATTATGGGTGGCAAAAGAAATGCTGCAGCCCATAGGGATCTCCTGGAACCCCAACACCCTGGGTACCTAGGTACCATATACTAAGGAATTATAAGGCTGTTCCAGTGTGCCAATCAGAATTGGTAAAAATAGTCACTAGCCTGCAGTGACAATTTTAAAAGCAGAGAGAGCATAAGCACTAAGGTTCTGGTTAGCAGAGCCTCAGTGATGCAGTTATGCACCACACAGAGAACACATACAGGGCACAAGTTATGAGCACTGGGGTCCTAGCTAGCAGGATCCCAGTGACACAGGAAAAACAAACATACACACAAATAAAAATGGGGGTAACATGCCAGGCAAGATGGTACTTTCCTACAGGCCCCTGACAATGTCAAATGTTTATGTAGCCAGAGCAGTGGTCTTATGGTGTTTTGAGTGGGGATCTAGAATTTTCATGATTGATAATCAGCAAAGCAATGCAAAATCCCCTGCAGACAGACACGTGATCAAATGGACTGGGATATAAATTTTTCCTCTGTGTTACTTGATGTCAGCCTTCCCCTATCATGTACAGAGGACTGGCTACTGTGCCTGAGCTGGGCATGTCTCATCATTTGCAGTCCTTAATGTCCATGGGCAGCTTGGTTTGTGTTGTATCTCTGTAGTGACCTCTATTTTGGGAATGTGCCAGGCGATAGATTGTGTTATCTGTCACTACCTCCTGTCATGTCGGCATGCGATGGCCAACTACCAGGATATGGTAGTGGCAAACATGACTGAGTTATGCACTGACCTAGCCACCCTCTCTGTACGTATGTTGGGTGTTCACATGTAGACATTGATCTGTTGCACAGTCAGTATTGGTCTCTGTGTGTTCCTTCTCCACATTTTACCACATTACTTGTAAGGTATATTTTGTGTCCTACATTGCTACCATTCTTTAGGCTGCTTACACTTTGTACACATCTTCTACAGCAACAGTGTCTGGTCATACATGGACAGGATGTAACATGTGACTTGTGTAAATTGAGTGCCACACACATGGCATTACACCTGCCACATCACTTGTGTCCTCTCCAAGTGACCTCCCATGTTGTATTTCCAAGTATCTGTGGGTATCTCTCAGCTGTCCATCCACATCCTCCGTTGACCGTGGGTATGCATTTCTTCCTGCATACCACAACCTATGTAACTCTTACCATGACTGAATAGTGTTCATGTGTGAAATCATCTCAGTGCTGCTTTTTGCATTAGCCAAGTGCAACATATATGTCTACTTCTACTCCCATTAATTTTTTGGATGGGTCTCTGACATGTTTGGATATTGCTGGACGTAGTTGTACATCTCACACCTGATTGCCATGTTGGAGCCCAAAATATGTTTGGGATAATTTGTAACTGTTGGTACCTTGCTCTTGGTCTGTCATGTGAGTGACAAAGGGTAGTGTGTATTCCTAAGTGTTGTGTGATGTTGTTATACAGAGCATACTAGGTAACCATGCTGACACATGTCAATCATTGTTGGTACTAGCAAACCATTTGCTACATAGGACATACACCCGTACATCAGTTTTCACATGTATATCTGGAATTGCTGTAGGCATGTGTCAAGACAGCAGATTTGTGCGACAAGTGTGTATCTTATGTACATAGGGAGTGTAACACACTCTGCCTACTTTCCATCCAGGCAATAATTTAGCCGTGCCTTGTCCCATTTAATTCTTAGATCCTGACAATGGGTCACATGTTTGGATAGTGATTAAGCATCCATTGCTGCTTCATTTGTATGGTTACCTATAGTGCACTCCACAGCCAACGAGTGTATGCTACAAGTTTGGTACAGACCACCATGTGTCAGGGTTGTGCCCAATGGCAGTGCCAGGACATAATTCCATAGAGGCTCTCCCTCTAACATCGGTTACAAACTCTGCTCAGTTACTGATGGTCCATAGTTACCAATGATGTCCCCCCCCCTTGTCACACATGCACAGTGCAGGCGAAGCAGCAGTCCCCCTGACATTTGAGACTGTTCAGTTCCTACATTACTTAGACACCATTTGATAACAGTCCCTTCCCTATGTATGCCCCCCTTGCATACATCCTGGCAGGCGTGGTAATGATGTGGGTAAAGGGCTATAACTTAGTACTTTGCCCACTTGAATGCACATTATATGTTGTGGTGCATGGATCTAGGCCTTCAGGAGTCATATGCCCGTGGGTTACGTGTCACTGATATGTGATATGGAGGCAGTTGATCCCCTTACATACCAATGCTATATGTAGTGGAGAATGAGTAGACCAAGGAGATTCAAGTGAAAAGTATTTTATTGGTGTATTTACAAGGTGATAATCATTGTACAGTCACTGTGTGTTGTCACGTAGCTTCTCATTATGCTAATGAGGCTACGGGATTTGGGAGAGAGGATCACATGGATTGTGGGTACTAAGTATAATTCCACACTACATGACACCTGTCGGTCTAATCCGAGTTCTCCGGCTAACTAGCAGCACCTCATCTCTGGCCGAGACTATTGTGGCAACCAGGCACATGACAACGGAGACTCCTCAGGGGAATCATGGTCAATGAGATCCCTTCCCTTTCTCTCAGTTACCAATGGGTCTCATACAAGTGAAGACAATAAAGGCAGAATATGGTTCAATAAAGATTGATTGAAATAACTGCATCTTGGATAAAAAGGCATGTATTGCAATAGCTAGGATGATAAAACACAATAAAAACAAACAGATGACTAACAGAGTAAAACACAAGAATAGTCCTACCATACTGTCAGCAGGAGTGATGTATATATATTTCTCCTACCTAGACTATATTTGAGCACAGCGTAATAAGCCTAATCTGCCCTTCAGGTTTCCCCCCTTGGGGTACATCAACCCTCATCCCTGGAGGAAGAAGCCTGTAGTCTAGAGAGACACTGTCCCCATGTGGACCAGGGGTCCGGCCGTCTAAGCAAATAGCTGCAGCTAAGCAATCAGCAATCAGCCTACAGTCGTGGTCATCTGGCGGGAATCTCCCTCTAATGTGTCTGGGACAAAGAGGTGTTTTTATAATAAAACAGCTGACATTCTAAGAAATGGTCCAACTAAGAAGTTAGGGCCAGATGTAGCAAGCAATTTGCATGGTGCAAACTGCGAAAATCGCAGTTTGCGCTATGCAAAATGCCGTTTTCGATGCTCATTCACAATTTGCGAGTCGGTACCGACTCGCAAATTGTGAATGCGACTCGCAAATAGGAAGGGGTGTCCCCGTCCTATTTGCGAGTCGCATCGCTATGCTAAATTGCTTTGTAACCGCGAATGCGGTCGCAAAGCAATTCGCAGTTACCACCAGTGTCACACTGGTGGTAACCCATTCCCCTTTGTGAATGTTGCCAAACAGGGTTTTACAGAGCAGGCAGTGGTCCAATGGACCACTGCCTAGTCTGAAAAACCGAAACCAAATGTTTTTTTTAATTTTTTTTATTTTGCAACTCGTTTTCCTTTAAGGAAAACGGGCTGCAATTTTTTTTTTTTAAACTGCTTTATTTAAAAAGCAGTCACAGACATGGAGGTCTGCTGTCTTCAGCAGGCCACCATCCCTGTGAGTGCAGGGACTCGCTATGGGGTCGCAAAATGCGACCCACCTCATTAATATGAGTGAGGTGGGTCTTTGCGACCCCATAGCAACTCGCAGACTGTGTCTGAGACACCGTTCTGCATCCGATTTTGTGAATCGGAAATTGCGAGTCGCACCGACTCGCAATTTCCGATTTGCAAAATCGGAAAATTCTACATCTGGCCCTTAATGCTTTCCTAGGTGAAAGTACAATGAGATAAAGAAAATAAAACAGCACCACAAATGTTGCTATTGCTAGAAAAATAAGGCAATGCTGAATAAAATGTAACAGGGTTAAAGTGTACAGCGGCAGCCTAGTTAGGTTAAAACAACGTGTCTAAAACATGGCTAACGTAGCTATACAACAGTGTAAAAGGTCTGTACAATTTGTAGTCTGCTGCGAACTCCTGCGGCAGTGTTATGCATTTCCCCCTCCAAATGTGCTGAACCATTGTCATCATCCTCCTCGTTTGGGACATCAGCCTGTTCAACCCAGGGAACATTTGTCAATTTACATATATAATGCAGGACTGCACATGTCAGTATGATCTTGCATACCAGTGGTGGAGCATACAACATGCTTCCTCCTGTCAGGGCCAGACACCTGAACCTTGACTTTAGAAGCCCAAATATCTCCTCCACCACATTGCGTGTTCTTTTGTGCCATTCATTATATGCACTCTCTTCCACCGTTGTGGGATTGGCAGATGGAGTCATCAGCCATGGCTGCATGCCATAACCTTGATTGGCTACATAGGAATGAGAGAAGATGTCTTGGTAATACTTGACAGTGGTTAGGAATATACCATGGCAGTTGTTGTAGATGGAGTGGTGACTCAGACTTGCTTCTGGTATAGTGTATATTACTGTTTTGTGAAATGGTTTCATAGGTGTGTGTTGATGGACATGCCAGTCTTGGGTTGAGGGTCAGAGACGTAGGAATTGTCAAATTAAATCCAAACTGATGGTTGAACCACTGCAAAGATGTGGTGTGTAGTCCATATTTGAGGCAGTGTACTATTGTTGAATGGAACCTACCACCTCCTTGCACCACAGTGGTGTCATATGTATAGACACCATGGTAGCCCTACAAAGCCAAAATATGGCCTCCATGTTGCCACGTGGCACTACGCATGCATTGCAACAATTAGTTCTTTGTGGCAGATGATGGTTGTGCCAGCCATCAAGTGTACAAGGCTGTGAATCACACATTTGTAGGATGATCAAATTTGGTGCAGTGGAATCTCCTAGCTTCCAATACATTATTTATCACAGACACTTTCAACACATGCACAGAGCAGGCTTTGGGAGGGGGAACACCATTTTTTTTTTAATGGATCCCTATGTAAGGTGCATGAAAGGTCAGGTATGTCCTTTATACTCCTACAGAGTTCTACTATGGCATCCATTATCTTTACAGTTTTGCACTAACTCTGCCACATGGTGGACCATTTCTTATGCGGAACAGACATGTTGGTGTTAGGGGGTGCTAAAGGGTGCATGTGAGGTGGCACTGGTCTAGGCACTGCCCCATTTCTCATGATTCTGCCCCATGGTCTTTCATGGTAGGTGAATTTAAATTCCTATGTGTGCGACACAATGCAGCAGACAGGTGAATGTGCACACTACAGGTATGTCAGGTATGTGTAGATGATATGTAGTTGGTAATGGTACCACTTGGGTGGCATTTGATATTGGTGCTGCCAGAGGCTTGCACACCATGATTGATGTGGGACTGTGCCTACGTGTGACTTTCTTTACATGACCATGGCCAATGCCATTCACATAGTTGAGTGATTCATTGTTTGGTGTAATGTGTGTAGGATCTATATTTAGTTGTCAACCAGTGGACAGTAGCCAGCTTCAGTATGCAAAGGGGACATAGCTCCACCTATCCTTACATGGTTTGCCAGGCAGGTTGTGGCTGTGTTATGTACGTGTGGGTGTGTGTGTGTGTGATGTGCAATGATTGCGATGTAGTGTAGCATGTGGCATATGTGTTGTTCCTGTACATCTGTGTTCCCCTGCCCATGTGTATTTAGTGTGGTGTATGTCTTGTTTGTCCCACATGGATGGTGTAGTGTGTGTGTGTACTATTTGGTATGGTGGCTTACCTACGAGTAGGCCATTGCCATATTGCCCATCCTGGAACTGCTTGTTGATAGTGGAATGGTGGAATATGTAGGCATCATGGATGCTGCCGTGATGTTTGGCTAGGATGTTAGTAAAGAGCCCACGATGGTCCACAATGGCCTGGACATTTATGGAATGGGTGTGCTTGCGGTTCCTCTATAGGTATTTGATTGCTACAGTTGGCACCAGTTCGACATGGGTGCAGTCCATTTCACCCAGCACATGCGGGAACCCACCAATTAGATAGAAACCTGTCTTGGTCTCCTGCAGCAGTTGCTGGGTGTTTGGGAAGCAGATGTGGTGGGGTGTGAGGCGTATGATTGCATCCATGACCTTAGGAAGATAGACAGAGACGGATGGCTGGCAGATACCAGCCACTTGTGCGCCCATTGTCTGAAAAGATCCAGATGACAGCATAAGGAGTACAGCAAGGATTTGTGTCATGGGTAGAATAGTTGTTGGAGTTTCCACCCTTGCTGTGATGTCTGACGCATAGTGGTGAAGCAGGCGTACAATTGACTCCCGGTTCAATCGCTACGTCCTGATCATATTTTGTTCCCTGAGCCCAAGGATGGTTGTACATTGTCTGAAGATCCTCCCCCGTCTTCTGCGCTGCCTTTGTGGCTGCTGTGGTGGTGTGTGGGGTTGCTGCGGTGGTGGTGGAGAGACCTGCTGTCTTTACTGCTGTCTGCGGCGTGTGCCAAGATAGAGCAGTACCACTTCCATGTTGTCTTGGAGGTTGCAAATGCTCCTTCTGTGTGTTTTCCTTCAGTGGTGGTGTGTGGGCCTCTTTTTAATGCCTGGTCTGGCCAGGCATAAAGATTTGAGGCAAATCGGGCTTTGTGTCATTTTTTTGGGTATGCTTCCTTAGTGTGTGTCCTTTTTGTGTTGGGAGGTAAGTATGGCGCTGGAGGGCTAGCGTCATTTTTTGGAAGGGAACGACTACCTTACATATCATTGTCACAATACGACACAAGGTGTGTTGGTGCTCCCAAAAAATTATGCTACCTCAAATACTTTGACACTAGATGGGTCTAGCACCAAAATATAAGTATGGTTTTTAGTTAGAGACACCTCTAAGTAAATTAAGGCCCATAATTATGAAATGTTTGCGCCCCCTTTGCATAATTTTTTTATTTATACTGCCACTACTTCTAAGCTGATGACGAGTAAGGAAAATATTTTTTTACATCTTGGCTCTGGATGCTGGTGCCACTACACCTGTTGCACCAATGGAAGGAAAGTCCCTGCCACTCACCTCTGCTTCTTTCCCCTCTTCCGTCTTTAGTTTTTGCATCTATGCGGTATTTTGAGTGGTGCAATCCCAGCCCGAAGTCAAAGGGACTCTGCACAGCATTAGAGGCAAATAGTCAACTAGTGGCTAAAGGGTAGCTTGGTTCTAGGGTGGGACTGGGCTGTTACTTCATTGTGATGTAGTGTTTTATAAAGAGATATATTGTCAACTCTTCCTGCATCTCCAGTTGATGTTGTCCTGGCTGCAGCTCTGCTGAGAACCACCAGAGATGAGGAGCTTGTCAGCAGGATAAACAAAGATGCTCGTTGGGATGGCTGTATATATGGTGTAGCTGATAATGGGTCAGCCAGGAGAGCGAGTGGAGTTCCATTTGTGTGGGAGTGATGTGGACATATTTCTTCAGCTCCCTGATGAGTCTTTCCATGATGTGTGAGATACACTTAGTGAGGGCCAGTGTGGAGTCTGGCAGCACATTTCAATGGTCGCTTGTGCTGACTCTGCCCGCTCTGCTCCCAAGTGTGATCTGAGACAGCACCTTCCTACATCGAAATACCAGGAAAGCGGCTCAGCCAAAGTGTGTCAGGGAGTGAAGATGGATAGTGTTGGAGCGCGCAAGTAAGCAGAAGTTAGTCTTCATCTGATGGACCTTTGTATTTGACTAGGAAACAAGACAGTTAATGGCAAGCTTACAATTTATTTACCTTTCGTCTAGCCCATTTGGCCACATAATGAGGACCAGGAATCGATACGTAAAGTTTTGTAGGTTTATTACAAATTAACAATCAATCCAATATGGGTGCATATCAAAATCAAATTATAAAGATACAAAATCAGAACCGGCAAGCTGAAATGCCAGAATAAGTTCAGTCTCAGTAGCATAGGTCTTCCAAGGAGTACAGTCACAGCGATACAGATAATAAGAAACAGAAATTGACACTTCCTAAAGGAATTCAAATGACCCTTTCTAAAACATGAAAGGATCTAAAGTAATCTAATCCAGGCTCTAAGCTAGAATGGGAAGGTTTGGAATAATATCCTCAAAGGATTTGGGAATAATGAGAGGTAGGCGTCAGCATCATGAAGGCTTCAGTAGAAGTCTTCTGAAAAGAGAAATCAGTGTTTAGCATCAAGCAACACACTCAAACTGACAAGGGCAAGCAGAGAGGTCTGTACCTCTCAATGTCTATAGGAATCTGCCCTAATTCTAACAGTGTGAACTCTAAATTAAACAGAAAGTTTCAGGAGCATCCATATCTCTTAACAAGCCACCAAAAACCTACTTCTCTTTCTCACTAGGTATATCTGCAACATCTGCTGAAGTCCCCCTCCCACAGAGCTCAGATGACCAAGTTAACCTTGAGCATCCTCACTCCTGATACGTGATGAATAGGAGGCTTCTTCTGCGCAATAAATCGTTCTCTTGTAAGATTTCTCTTCGCACGCCTCTCTATCTCTAATGCACAATACTCCTTTCTCTAACTAAGAAATCATGAATGTGCACCTGTAAAAGAAGACACGTGAAGAGCACAGAAAAATAAATATTATGTTGAAAATATGAAGGCCTATTCGAGCTAACTTCAGTTAATCATTTTCAATGCTCACTTCGAATGCACAATTATAGGTGCACGGATAGTGTCAGAATACATGCAAAACGTAAACAAATGAATTAATGATTACATATGCAAGGTACTTCCAATAAATTCAGTATATCTTGAAATGCAAATGTAAATGTGAATAAGAACTACGAATCTTCATGTAAAGCTAAACATTAGAAGACACATGAACATAAAACTCTATGGACTACACCTTCAGTAATACGCCTTAGTGCTTCACATTACATTAATAAGGTTAAGGCACACAGGGAGGCATATTTACAAGAAGTGGCGCAGTGCGGCTGCTGCACCAACATTGGCAGCGCCATGCTGTGTCACACCTAAAATACAGGAATGTGCCATATTTACTAGAATACAGCGCATCCATGTGTTTCTCCTTGTGCCAGCGTCAAATTTGCTGCTGAGTGCCAACGGAGCCACCCTTGCACCGTGGTGCAAGGATGGCTAAGTTGCGAGGGCGATTATTTTTGTGCAGGAAGGGATACCTTTCTGCACAAAAAACAATCTTCAGTGGCCTTTTGCTTTTATTATGTGTGCTGCAGAATGCAGCACACAATTAAAGAGAAAAAACCCATGAGAAAAGAAAGCATTTCTCCTTGTTGCACCGTGCTAACAACACCCCTGGGATGGCACTGGATTTTGGGGGTGCCTCAGGTTTACGAAATCTCATAAATCTTAGGCAGCATCAAAATGCAATGGGTGTTGCTGTGGCGTGTTCACAGCAACACCCATTGCACGCCCCTTCCACGCATAGTGCTGCATGTGAAGGGGATGTATTTACAAGGTGGCATTAAGCCACAAAAAGTGGCTTAATGTTGTCTTGTAGAAACAGCGCAGTGCACAGTGCCACCGGAGCGTCACGGAAAGTGACGTTTCAGTGGCGCTAGGGGCTTGTAAATATGCCCCGGAGTATATGGTGCTGGTTACACATTTATATTGCTTTCATGACATGTAGGGGCGGAGCTGAAATGACGCTACTCCAGCGGTAAACACCTGCATAAACATTTGAGGGAGGATTTACCAAAAGAAAAAGAAAGAATGATTGAACTATTGTTTTTGTGCCATTGGTAAGTTAACCCTGCTATTGAAAGGATGGGGGGGAGGCTTGCATGCCACTCTCAAGCACAGATCCACGTCCGCACGCTAGACGGCCTCCATGTTCCTTCCCACACTAGGAACTCCACCACAGGACACTTCACTGAGCGTAGTTCCGACCTCTGCTTTCTTCTTCACTCGTGCAAATCAGAACAGATCTCAAAAACCCAAAACTTGGCAGTTGTCAGCCATCCTAGATGTAATCTTTCCATTCACCAGTAGCGTAGAAAGGATGCCATGGGCCCTGGTGAAAGCAAGGAAAGTGGTCCATTTCAGCATTGTCGGGTTTCAGTGGGCCCCTGAGGGCTCTGGCCCTGGTGTCACTGCACCTTCCACACCAATGGAAGCTGAGCCCCTGCCACCTCCTACATCTCTTTTGACTTAGATGCTGTGATGTTGTCTGCATCTTGCGCATGAATTAGCTTGAGTTCTTCTCGCTGCATCGCCGAATGGGGACTAGGTGACCTGTTACTTTAAACCTGCTTTAGCCATCGCTAGCACCGTCCTTCAAAAACACCCCAATAATATAAAATCAGGCAAATGGAGGCAAAAACATTTGTTGTCATTACTCAAGTTGTCACTTATGCAGTTACATATTTTACAAACCACCTTTGTGCCAGATAAACTGCAAAACTGTGCAGAATTAGGACCATTGCAGGCCTTTGCCTTACAATGGCATCACCAATGGCAACAAGAGGGCGCCAGATTGCAACAAATGAGCGAACAAATAATTGTAATAAAAAAAAGCGCCCAAACTGAAAAAATATAGGGCCTGATTACAACTTTGGGGGAGGGGGTTAATCCATCCCAAATGAGACAGATATCCCGCCCGCCGTAGTACAAGTCCATTATATCCTATGGATATAATACGGTGGGTGGATATCCGTTACATTTGGGACAGATTAACCCCCTCCGCCAAAGTTGTAATCAGGCCCATAATTTTGCCTGGGGCTCAGAACATCCTTGTACCACACCTGCTTAGGCATCGCCCACAGGGCCCTGGATGTGACCCCGGATACCCTCTTGGGTGATAAACCCCGCTATACGAATACAGGTTGATTGATTGATTGATTGAGCCAGTAGCTCTTTGCAGCAGGGGGCAGGCCTGCAGAGTATAAATGGTCCCTTGATTTCTGGGTTATCCAGCAAGGGACGTTTTATGCTTTTGTAAAATATGCAGAAAATAAACAATCTTTAAAAAACAAACTGCAGTTGCGCAAGCGTTACAAAGGCACACGCGCCCTGCTCTTCACCCCACAATTCCTGCCGCACCCGCATCTCCGCGCTGTTCACTGCAAAACAGCTCCGATCCTGGCAGGGCTGGCTAGAGGGTGGTGCGACCGGTGCGGCTGCACTGGGCTCTGGCCTGGCGAGGAGGCACTGGGAGGGGAGGGGTGGGACACTCTGGTGCGGATAACTTACGATTCAGCACCAGCTGCAGAGCTCCTTCTGCATCCAGCTTTCAGGCAGCAATAAAAATGTCAAGCTAACTCTTGTGGTTAATGTTCCTGCTGAAGAGCGATCAGAGTTTCGTCTAGTGGCGGCTTTGACTCCCCTTGGAGAGAGTTTATGCGCCTACTGCAAAGAACAGATCTGTATTTTATGCGGACAGCTGAGTGGATCAGTAAAGCCGGCCTTTACCAGCACTTTAAAACAAATGTATGTGAGAGAGGAGCTATGGAGGGATGAGGGGCACTTCTGCTGGGTGGTAGTGGGGTAATCCTAGAAGGAGGTCCCCCGTTGGAGGGGGGGGGCAGGGTCCAAAAAATAATGTTGCACCGGGCGCCCCAGCGCTAAACCCGGCCCTGGGCCCTTGCAAGGACTTCCGGCCTCGCTCACGCCGCTTCCTCTCTGTGAGAACAAGGACTTAGCTGCGCATTACAGAGGGTGTTGTGACTTGTTTGAAGGCCAGGATTATCCCGGGGATTTAGAAAAATGAATCAATGAAAACCATGTCCCCAGCACATCCAGCTATTAAAAGATGAAAATGAGAAAGCGAAGGCTGTGGTGTGATGCATCCGGAATGTGTGAATAGTTTACCCTGGAATATATTTGCAATCTAATGTCTGGCGCGGGCTCCGCGTGCATCTGCCGGAGAGAGACTCCGGTGTTGGGATGGATGGTGCTGATGCTGAGCAGGCTGGTGGGTGATGTAGCAGCCTCGTCCTGCCGGGCACCGCGTGTGCGCACTCTGGTGCCCATGGCTGCCACTGGGCATCCCACAGGTCTGAGGTGCTGGGCCACGTACCTGTTAACCTCCATCTTTTGGTGCTGATGCTGAGCAGGCTGGTGGGTGATGTAGCAGCCTCGTCCTGCCGGGCACCGCGTGTGCGCACTCTGGTGCCCATGGCTGCCACTGGGCATCCCACAGGTCTGAGGTGCTGGGCCACGTACCTGTTAACCTCCATCTTTTGGTGCTGATGCTGAGCAGGCTGGTGGGTTATGTAGCAGCCTCGTCCTGCCGGGCACCGCGTGTGCGCACTCTGGTGCCCATGGCTGCCACTGGGCATCCCACATCTCTGAGGTGCTGGGCCACGGAGCTGTAAACCTCCACCTTTTGGCGCTGTTCTGTGTGAATGCGGTATTCAGAATAGCCGGTGCTTTGAGTGGAAACGTAGAAGTACCGCTACTCTCCACCAGCAGTGCCTGTCTGCCCCCGAGAAGTGCTGGCACTTTCCCATTAAATGTGTCGCAGCAGCGCTTAGAAGTGCAGGGGCTCCCATTGCTTCTTATTTTATGTTTATTTGTGGTTTCGAATTTACATGAATTCATCGACACAAACAGTACGTTAAACAAAACAACAGCGTTAGCATAAATAACATTAAAAAGTAGTAACAAAAATAAAAAAATAAAATCAGTACATGCGATTATTAAATCCCATGACTGTATACAATTACTCTGGCTAGCCCATGAACCCAGTCTTTTAATGTTCACACAAGCTGCTCTCAGAAAACTAGACACAAAATGCACTAGGATGTGTGTCAGCCTGACATTTGTAAGGCCTCCTGACAGTGCCTAGTCCCCCAGGCAGGGTGGTTTAATCCATCTTGCTCGGAGCAGAGCAAACCAAGAGGCCGCGCTAGAATCTTCGCGGGCAGCAGTGCACATCGGCAGGTGTCCTTGTTCAGCAGGGGTTTGGCCGTATGCACGTGAAGCAAGTCAATGGAAGAGTATCCAGCCTTGGCCGAATATAAAGCTGCCTCTGGACAGGTATTTGCAGGGAGTCAAGGTATTCGTCCAACTTGTGGTCTATCTTTTGTTCAAGAATACTTTAGTTCGGCTGGAGGGTGGCTTGGTTCTCAATCAATCATTCAATCTGGATTTATAAAGCGCGGCTAATCACCCAATAGGGTATCCAGGCGCTTGCAGGTCCCGGAGGCTTGTTCGAACAGTCAGGTCTTCAGGGCCCTTCGGAATTCCGGAAGTGAGGGGTTGGTGCGGAGGTGCGTCAGGAGACTGATCCAGGTTTTTTCTGAAACGTGAGAGAAGGAGCGTCCTCGTCTTCTGCTTCGGTAGATGCGGGGAGTACGGGCAAGTGAAAGGCAGGCATTGGGCTCTTACTGCGTTGTGATGTGGTGTTTGTTAAAGAGATGCACCTTCAGCTCTTCCTGCATCTCCAGTTGATGGTGTCCTGGCTGCAGCTCTGCTGAGAACCACCAGAGAGGGAGACCATGTCAGCCTGATAAGTAAGGATGCCCACCGTGATGTCTGTAGACATCAGGGAGCTGGGTTTGAAGATAGGGCAGGTCAGTAAGGACAGCTGGTGGAGTTACATCGATGTACAACATTTCGCGGCGTTTGATATACTCTTAGGAACGGCCAGTGTGGAGTCTGGAAGCCGCGAAGGAGGATGTTGGCACCATCTAGCTGCCATTGCATAGGAGCTTGAGCAGCAGTACTGGTCGATTTCTAGGAGGAAGATTTTCATTTTCCTTAGTAGGGAGAGCTGGTACTAGATTGTGTTGGATTTCCTTGCAGTGTGAATATTGGGGTTCAGATCCACCCAGGTCCATACCATTGAGCTAGGTTTGCACTAGTTATTGCTTGCTGTTGTTAGAGAATAGCAAGAACACTATCTTGGTTGGGTTGAGTTTCATGTAGGTGCTGGATATCACATCTGAATGAGATACTGGCAGTGTTTGAAGCACTGGAAGTCTGGAGCAGAGGGGACTTTGAAGGAGAGTTGCATGTGTACAAGTAGAACCTACTGATGGATTTTGAGGCTGTTATTGGTGATCACAATACCAAGAAGCTCCCTTTACAGGTTAAGATGATGTGCAGCAAAGTGGAACCATGTGGGTTCTGCAGGTGATTGGGTGCTTCTGGGAATGGAGCTGCCTATGAAAATGGTGTCAGGTGAAAATCGTCGCTCACCCTGGTGGGCACCGCAGCCGGACTGAAACAGCTCAATCCAGTTCATGGCTTCAGGATTGTTGGACATGTAATGAACTGAAATAAAACATACTCCAGCTGATTCCCATTGCTACCTGCAACTGGCAGTTGATGGACACAAAAGGCCCAAATGAGCAAAGGCATAACACAGAATTCGACACCATCAGGAACTAGCTACGCATGAACAAACCGGACCAGCTTCAATCCAGCAAACTCAAGGACACCAAACCCTATATGAAAATCAGACAATAATCATTATAAATGCACCCCCAAAGTAACATGTAGCTTGAGTAATTTGACAGGACAGCCCTGTACACCATCCAGCGCCCACTCCTTCTTCCACAAACTAGCATCTTAAAAGAGCTAGTGCTTGAACAGGATATTTGGTTACATGACGTGTGCAACACAAGAGGATGATGGACAGAGTGCTGAAACTTTTCAAACACTCACCCCCAGTCACAGATCTGGGTTTAATCCATTGTTCTTTTGCTCACCATACCACCCCAGTTTGGATCCAGCTGTAGGCAAATCAGTCTTGACCCTGTTCCTCATGGGAACAGTCCAGCCCGAACTGCCAGGCCAAGTCCACCCTGGACTGGAAACAAACATCCTGGGACCGGTTTCAGGGTATCACCCCTCATCAGCCAGGCTAGCTGGAATCTTGTTTCACAGTGAGCCCGTAACCCACGTCTGAGGACACCCTTCCCACTCAGGACAACTTTAGCAACACAAGAGGATGATGGATGGAGTGCTGAAACTTTTCAAACACTCACCCCAGTCACAGATCTGCCTGAGCTGAAGCCATGAGACCCAACTGGTGTGCCAAGGAACCAGTGTGTAGTGCTCCTCCGGGAACCTCAATCCAGCATCTAAAAAGCATTCCAGACACAGGATGAGCAGTCAAATGAATCAGGCACACCCCAAGTACCAAGTAAGGTGACCTGAACAACCTACCTATGAACAAATACTCCTTTCCCACCACAACACAGCATCTAAAAGGGTGAATACGTGCATAGGATAAACCAGAAGTAAGTACCAAGAGCAGTATGCAGCCAGAGGTTTGAAGAAAGAGCAGCCCTAACAACCTTTCACCATCTGCTCCTCTTTTTATGCCTCTGGTCAGGTATCTTGCCAACCCCCCGAGATCACTTAGCTAGGTATCCTCAGTGCAGAATGAATGGAGACAAGCTCATCTGCTAGTTCGGCCTGTAAGGTCTTAAAAATGCCAGAACAGCCATACGCCCTGGGCTTCATAACACACCCACACATGGGTCTGGTGCTTCAGGTCAGTCACACCTCTGCAGGGTTGGCAAGCTCTGACCTCAAGGTGCTCCAGGACAGAGACTCTGCCTTAAGACTGCCTTAGCTGCCCCTCCAAGACCATGGTGTCCATTTGTGATTGAAGTATCCCAGTGTTAACTATGGTGGGCAAAAGGGACCCTCAGGAAACTTTATTCCACATTTCTCTGACTTGTAACCAAAGTGTGCACTTTATAACCAAATCATCAAAGACTTATTTAAAGCTCTTCACTGTCCTTACAATTCAGAGTCAAGAAGGACAACAAAATGATATTCTCAAGAATATTCTTGCTAAAATCTGTACAGACAGTGGTTGAAGGTTGCCTGATGCATTACCTTTAACCCTCCTAAGTTTAAGAGTGATCTCTGGACTAAATCCAAATGAAACATTAGGAGGGCGGCTCATAGCCATCCCTTCTACATGCTGTATGTGAATGTGCTTGATGAAGTGACTTTGGAGTATTGCCATACTCTTCTTAGAACTGTTCAGTGCTCCTACACGCAGACGAGGGGAGGCTTTACCATCGAGCTAGGCTGCAAACTGCAACCCATGAAGTAGAACTGTACTAAGGTGCACCAGACGGAATCCTTATTCCGACCCAAAAGGGCGGGACTGTATCAAGTCCTTCAGACAATGAACACTGGAGTCAAGTGTGCTAGTCTGTTACCATGAGCACACTCCTCCAACTGTAGCAGAACCTCAGGGCAGGAGGAGGTAAGACCCTAAACGAAGGGGCAAATGGAGTTAGATTCCCTTCAGTAGGACATTACTGTGCACGGAACAATGGTGGGGTACCCATTTCTGCCCCAAATAACAACCTGTTGCCTGGAAAATAGTTGTGTCATGGTCACTTCATTTCTAGCTCTCTTTGGTGCAGGGCTGTCAGCTGCATTATATAGTGTTTATGTGTAGAGACACAGGAAGGTGAGGGCCTATTAAGCTCTGTTGAAAGGTGCAACACATCTTCTGCCAGTCCAAACTATCCTTGCATCAAGTTGACATCTTTGTGAAAGTTTTAGATCAATAAATTTGTCAGAGTGTGGAGTCTGTTCTCATGTCCTCAATGTTTGAAATTGGGTTACTGTTCGAGAGGGGAGGAACCCTACTCAAGCAGTAACCCCAATCTTTGTCAGGGTGAAACAGAAACAAACCCCAAATTAACTTGTGCTTACTCCTCTGGTAGCTTGGCACAAAAGGAGTCAGGCTTAACTAAGAGGAAACATGTAAAGTATTTAAGCAGCACTTCAATCAGTAAAAAATGGAAACCAAAGCACAAGAAAAATACCAAACCAATTTACAAAAATAGAGTAAAATGTAATAAATTATGTCACCAATGCAACAAAAAAGCAATCAATACAACTGGAGATATGGAATAAAAGAAAATTCCGGTAAGGAAAGCGCCTAATAGCACAAAACACCACTCACGGTTATCTGAATGTGCAAAACCAGATGAAAGTCACAAGTTCAGGCCAACTGCGATGGAGTGTGGGCCCGATACAGGGACCAGGTTAGTCCAGCTCAAAGAGTTTCCTTTGCAGTCCAGCGCGGAGAGTTCCGTTCACAGTGGAAGGGACCACGAGGAGCAGGGAGAGCATTGAAAATGATCATCGATTTAGTGCAAAGAGCAGGACAGATGTCATGGACGATCATCTCTGTAGCACGAAGATCCTGTCGGGTGTTGTGGACGATCGTTGCAGGAGCTTCACGTTGGCAGTCACTGCATGCTGTCAATGCTCTATTGCGAAGTGCAGATCTTGTACTGACAGAAGTATTTAGTGGTCTGGATTGCCAAACTCCAGATTGGTGGGCCGCATGGACGGCAAGATCTTGGCACAAATGGGCCTGTTCATGTTTGCACAGAGTCTAAAACTTCAGGATTTCTTCTTGGCTTTGGAGAGGAGCTCAATGGATGCCATACCAAGGGTCCAGGACCTGAAGGGCACCTCTTGGGCTCACGAGCATACTTCGGCAGAGGTCAGAAGTTCTCAGGCAGGTCCAGTTGCACGTTCAGTTGCAGGTCCAGGTAGCAGGACACCTGGGAAATTGAAGGGAGCATCTGGAGCTCATTTTGCCCCTATTGCTCAAAATAGGATGTCAGTTAGCTGTCCCTTGGAGTCACTTCAGCCTGGGATAAAGGGTGCAGGTCCAGTCTTTCATCTCAGCAAGCAGGGCAGCAGAATAGCTGGGCAGCAGAGTGGCAGTCCTTCTGGTAGCAATGCAGCACAGCAGTCTGTCTTTTATAGTATCCACAGCTCCAGGAGTGTACTGAAGAGTTGGGTCTGAGGGTACCCACCTTGAAGTATAGGAAGTTTGTAGAGAGTTCCCTGTGATGTCCTTGAAGTTTCCTGCCTCTCCTACCCTGGCTCTAAGTTGGCTGCATGAACAATGCAGGGGTGACAAGTCCTTTGTGTGAAGCCTATTCAGTTGCAAGTGGGAGTGTGCCCAGCTCCATTGCCATCCTGCCAGTTGGTGGCCCATCCAGGCACACCAAATCCCTCTATTGTATGGCTGTCTGGGAATAATAAACAAAGTGACAGCTACAAACAGTTATGTGGCCCACAAACAGGCTGCAGGCACCAAAAGGTTAGGGAAGGAAATTGCTAACTTTCAAAAAATTTCAAAAAATCAATTGCCCCATGGGACTCATTTATCCTGAGAACCTTCTGTGTGTATTGGAGAGAACCCTGAGTTATTTAAACATATTCTTTGTGGTCAAATTTAATTAGAAATGGAAAGAAATAACAGGGCGCATTTAGGGCCTAATTTAGAGTTTGGTAGTGGGGGTTACTCCATCACAAATGTGACAGATATCCCTTCTGCCGTATTACGATCCCTTTATAGCCTTTGAAGATCGTAATATGGTGGTCAGGATATCCATCACACATGTGATGCAGTAACCCCTTCGCCAAACTCTAAATCAGGCCCTATGTTTAGATCTAGAGTATATTAGTTATAATCATACAAGGGGTTTGTGTGTTTCACAGAAGTTATAGATACTCTGCAACTTTCAAAAGCTGCATTTGAAGAATGTTTCACAACACTTTTCTCAACTCCAGCAAATATAAGTCACATTGGGAGGCCAGCATAAAAAAAGTGCTTTTAAAAAATAGTTATCCACAAAATGGTGCAAAAACCAAAAAAGGTCACCCGGATTTGGTTTTCAAAGTAAAATGGCCACCATTGTTGTCACTACAGTGATTCCAATCTAAAATGGCCACTGATATTGAAAATAGCCAGCCCTATTATCAAACTGGTGTTCCTGATCCAAAATGGCTGCCAATAAGCATGACAATACTAATTCAAAATGGATACCAATACTATGAATGGGCCTACCACAGATGATCCCAATTCAAAATGACTACCAAACATTTTTTTCTGGCGATGGAGGCACAAAACTCCTCCAAAGTGAAATGTTTGATGGGCTACACATAATTACCTTATTGTTTGTGGTGGACAGTCCATCCACCCCTCTTAATAACCTACTTTTTCAAAGGATGGATGGTAGTCCACCATAAGTAATAATGTCTGTATTCTTTTAAGGTCCAGGGAGAGGTGCGAGGCAAAATGCCTTGGCCATGCAGATGATGTAGGCCATATCACACAGGTGCTTGTGTCAATCTGCTGGTCCAAGTCATCTGCTTTAGTCAACTGAGGCACACATCTATTAAGCAAGGCCTACCCCTCCCACATACTGTGCCAACAACTCACATGCCCCCCAACAGTCCTAACTGTTCTCATTTCACAACCACATACTCAACCTCCTGTGGACTCAGTATTAGGCACATGGACCAACCCCTTGTGTGTGTGTGGACATCAGCCACTAGCCCCATTAGCAGTCTATAAGGGGTCGAATGCAGGAAGGAGCACTCTTCAAAGGCTCTCTGTGTCAATATTACATTAAAAATGTTTGAACTGCTTGCCTTGTGGTTGATCATTACAAAAATCACACCAAAGTAGCAAAAATCGAATAAGAGGAACCATATACATGAATTTGTAAAGTTTTAAATAAATATAGCACCAAAAATCACAAAGCGTCAACTGTGGGCAACTGGTCGTACTACACCTGGACAAAGGGAAGATTTAAGGTCGACTGCAATAGAGTGCCTGTGCACATCCTAGAGGGGCTACTAGGGAAATAAGTAACCTCTTCTCTGTGGTCACTCAAACCCGGTTCTTGGGGCGACTCTTCTCCCCTTGGTGATAGAGTGGCAAAAGAGGCTGGCAGGCCCAGGTGTTAGTTACATCTGCCTGTGACAGGATAGGCCTTTTTGAAATTAAGTTGCTGGGCACTGCCCAGATGGTCATTCTGATAGAGGAATAAAACACCTCCCAACAGGGTTCAGATGATCCAAAAGTCTGCCGCTCGACGTGCACTGGAACTGTCCAATAGGTCCTCAGCCACCTCTGCACTAGCAGGGCATTGTGAACCCCCGCTTTACCAGCTACAGTAGGGGTGGAGTTCTTGATGGGACTCCTCTGTCTGCAGCTTGGCAGACAAGGGCTCATAATTAATGTGAAAGGGTGGGTGGGAGAGTGAAACGGTAGATGGATGGGTGAGTAACAAGGGTTGGTGGAGATATGGCTGGATGAATACATGAAAGGATGGATGTAAGAATGAATGAGTGAAAGGAAAGGAAGGATTGGTGAAAGGGTTGATGGATGAGTGAAAGGGTTAATGGATGGATGAAGGAAAGGGTGGATGGATGGATGGATAGATGGATGGCTGGATGGTTGGTTGAATGGGTGGATGAAAGGATAGATGGGTGGATGAGTGGATGGGTGGATTGATAGGTGGGTTGATGGGTGGATGGATGATGGATGGAAGGGTGGGTGGATGGATGATGGATGGAAGGGTGGGTGGATGGTTGATCGAAACGCTGGATGTATGAGTGAAAGGGTGGATGGATGAATGGATGGATGGTTTGATGGAAGAGACAAGAGAGCTTTTCTGGGGAGGGTCACAATGACTTGCCTTGCTTGCTTGGTGCCATAAGAGCTTTAGTTCAAAGTGTGTAGTAGATATTATTTTCTGGCTGCTCCCTTGATCGCTACCCAGGCTATACTAGTTATTTGTCCATAAGTGCATCATTCAGAAGTCACTGTGCATTACCTGTCATGCCTTTCATCACACAAACCACTTATATCTACAAATGAGATTCCAACAATACCAACCTTCAAGGACCCTTTGGTCTGCAGATACGTGTCTCTTCTCCATTGTCAAGTTGTCTCACTGTAGAACAGATGGACATGCTTTTTCAGTGATTACTATGAAAACCAGGGTCACACTCCCTGGGTGGAGCCGATGCTTCAATCAAATTCTGCCGTTTAGGAAAAGCCCTTGAAACCTGGCTTGTCTCTGCTTCAGTTGCTTACTGGCTCTGCTCGGCTGCATCATCTATTTTTCTCAGTCCTATAGTGCCAGGACACTGTTTGGTAACAGTGGTGGTCTGTATATTGCGCTACATTACATAACTTCCCCACTGCGCTGGGGGGCTGCTACCCCACAAGACAAATTCCTGTTTCCCAAAAGGTGGGTCCCTGCTTTAAGATCATCCAGGGAGCACCTCTTAGGTCGATCTCCAAGCAGGGATCCATTGAAAAAGAAAATCATGATGGGGCTCACATCAGAAGGATTTAGGGCCAGATGTACTAACACTAGGAATACCGATTTCCTAATTCCGATTCTCTCTGAATTGCAGTAAGGAAATCGGTATTCCTAGAATATTAGACTATTGTGAGTTTCATTAACAATTTCCAGTGGATCGCAAATAGACCTACCTCTTGCATATTAATGAGGTAGGTTGCAATTTGCGACAAATTAGAAATCACAGTCATCACAGGGATGGCGGCCTGCTGAGGTCAGCAGATCACCATGTTCTGTGTTTACTTTTTAATGAAGCAATCTTTTTTTTAATGTAGCCCATTTTCCTTAAAGGAAAACTAGACGCGTTTAGAAGGAAAAAAATAAACTTTGCAGTTTAATTTTTTAAGAGAAGGCACTTAAAAAATCTTTGTTTTCCATTCTGAAAGGGTAAAAGGTCCCCTGGGGATTCTTTCCCATTTGTGAATGGGTTACCACCTCCTTCAAGGAGTCGGTAAAATGTGAACCTTTTGCGACCATAATTCGGCAGCAAAACATTCATACATTCCATTCAGATTTGGTATTTGCAGTGCTTAATTTGTGCTTGTTGTTTCCGGTGCTGAGCACCAGCACTTATTTTTCAGGGCCGGCGCTTATTCTTCTGCCTCAAGCATTTACTGTGAGCAAAAGACACATATGGGAAAGACAAAGGAAGACAAAAACGAAAAAGTGTCACAATGGGAGAAAGCAGAAAGCTGCAAGAGTGAGATGAAGGGGCAGGGAGTGGCTTTAAATGAATTAAAGGGGCCTGAGATGGCTTCAGGATTACACTGCCTCAGTATTCCTTGCTCGCACATTTAATTGCAGAAGCCGCGTGTTTGAGAGGAGAGCTCTGGGCACCAGCACGTATTTATTTACAAATTCAGCACTGGGTATTTGTAAGGGACGCCCTAAACACGCCCCTTCCAAATACCAATTGGCAAACACAAATTGTGATACTGTAAGATGTTACTGAAATGTGATTTGTGTTTTTTACATGCCTACAAGCATTTTTGCGATCAGAAATGGCCAGATCGTCCGTTTCTGACAGCCAAGTAGCTTCATACATGTGCCCCTTAATTATTTAGTGTAGCTGACAAACCATTGACATCCACAGAATTAAAGAAGTTAGAAGCAGTGTACCTGCACCTGCAGGATCCTGCAAGCACCTGCTTTGTGAAGGGCACATGGGTAAGCTGGGCATCAGGTGGTGACCGAGCATAGTGCTATTAGCACAAGCGATTATGCATCATTCACAGGTCAGGGCAAAAAATGTGGGACAGATTTATGAAAAGTGATGCTGCACCTAGTGCTGTGCCACTGTTCTTGCGCCCCTTTAGCACCCCCTAATGCCACCATGTGTGCGCCGTATTTAAAATACACCTGGCGCAGGCATAATGTGGAACAAAGGGTCACAAAGTGTTGCAATGCATGCGTTGCACCACTTTGTAAATATGGCACATCGTTTTTGGCCTCCTAACGCCACATTAGCATAAAAAAATGACGCTAATGTGGTGTTGGATTGGCTCAAGGCCCTCTTAAATCTGGACCCGTGTTTAGTCCTGAATTTGGGCAACTTTTTAGGAACTTGGGTCTAAAGATTATAAATTTCCCAGGCTGCATGCAAAGTGCTCTTGGCTGAAAAGCTAGGACTGGATTTAAGACCAGAAAGCACTGGTTTGTGAGGTTGCTGACTTTAATCCTTTGTGTGAGGGGTGTGAGTTATGTTGTGTGTGGGAAAAGGTTGCCTTGGGAATTGCTTTGACTGTGTGTTAAGTTTTTTAGCTGGATTTTCTTTCTATTTTCTTTCATTTTTTGTTAAATTCCTTTTGTGTCTTTTTATGGTCTTATTTTGTATATTATTTATGTTAGAGTGGAGAACTTGGTCCTACATTGCAGTTGATTTCATGTATAACGTACATAGCAGGAAAGAAAAACAGACAGCAGATGGGAGGAAGAAAGAAGAGAGAGAAAAACACAGATAGCGCAAAGCAGGTCAAAAACTCTGCAAGTGCCCGGTGCAGTCCTACCCGCGCTGGGAGTCTGGTACCTGACAACTCAACCGACTTAGGCGGGAGACTCCCAACCTTTAAAACTAAAGATATCTTAATTTAGATTTCTCCCGCCTGCAAGTGGCCCCCACTTTAAATGCCTTCAGCGGGGAAACCGAATTATTGTTTTTTTATTCTGTTTTTCCAACTATCCCTGTATCCTGCTTCCAAACGTTGTATGGCCTCTGTGGGCATGGCCGGTCACACTGGTCACAAGACTCGATCAGCAGCACGCATGCACACTCATCAGGTGTGCCCCCGGGAAGTTTGGGCGAGTGGTACAGTCTTATAGCCTTTGGGCTCCATTTGGGCTGGTGGGATGGGTGAGGAAGGAGATATATGGCCCAGGGGTTTTGGCTAGCAGCCACCATTTTGAGGATGTTTTTCCAGGTTGAAGGGCACTTTCTGCTGGGTGTTTTGGGTGGTCTTGGGGAGGTGGACACCATTGTTGATGGGTCAGGCGCACAAGGTTGGTTTGTTGTGTGTGTCGCTGGGAACAGGTGCAAGTGGGGCGTTTGGAGACAAGTTTGAAGTCAGTTGGGAGGAGAGAAAACGGTTCAAGAGGGGAGAGTTAATTTATCTTGCAGAAAGCAAGAAGTTGAAGGCTTTGTGTTTGGTAACCAAAGTTTGTTTGGTTAAGTTTTGATTGTCAAGCTCTGTGCGGGGAAAGATGGGCAGGTTTTGAGGGTAATGTTGGGGGGGCACATTTAAGGGTTGGGGTAGGAGAACTGGTAGATGCTTAATGTATTGCGAGGTTTAGGTTTGTAAGGCCTTTTTCAGTAGGGTTTGATAATTTTGTGATGCTCACCTGCTTCACTAAAGTGGCCTTTTCCACACTATGAGGTTGTCAGTAGTGCTAATTTGTGTTTTGTCGCCCAAACCATCCTGTGGAGCTGACATTTCAAGGATACCACACACAGAAAGGCAGTCTGTACAACATGGCAGTGTTTGTGTGCCAGCATAATTGTTCAGCTGACCTGCCGCTGCCCCGGCTTCGAAGACAGGTGCCGACAGAAGATGGAGGCTGTGAGGCTGACAGGAAATCACTAGGTCTCAGCCGGAGGAGATAAACCCATAGCAAGAAATCGGTATAAATGCAGGACTCTGGTGCCCCCACACACTGGAGCCTTGGGTGAGCCTGGTCCCGCCCCTTCCACGCGCTTCAAGTGGAAAGAGACACAAATCTGGACAACCGGAGACAGAACACATCTCCCTTTTGTAAGGGCTGATTGTAGGAGGCTGGCCTGGCTTATAGTGGGTACCTTGTGGTACTTACACCTTGTGCCAGGTCCAGTTATCTCTTATTAGTAGATTAGTAGTGTGCTAGCAGCTTAGGCTGATAGAGGTAGCTATAGCAGAGCAGCTTAGGCTGAACTAGGAGACATGCAAAGCTCCTACCACACCACTTATATCACTCAGTACTATATCATACGAAAACACAATACTCAGAGTTACTCAAAATAAAGGTGCTTTATTTTAGTGATGATATGCCAAAAGTATCTCAGGGGATATACTCCCTTAGGAGGTAAGTAATATACACAAAATATATACACAAACCAAAGTCAGGTAAGTAAACAGTTAGAAAAATAGTGCAAACACTGTAGAATACAATAGGATGCAATAGGAGACAATAGGCTCTGGGGCAACACAAACCATATACTCTGAAAGTGGAATGCGAACCACGAATGGACCCCAGGCCTAGTGTAGTGTGTAGAGGGTCGCTGGAAGTGTAAGAAAACACTAAGGGTATCCAAGATACCCCACCCCAAGACCCTAAAAAGTAGGAGTAAAGTTACCCTACTACCCCAGAAAGACAGTAAAGTCGAGATAGGGGATTCTGCAAGGACAACAACTGACTGCAAAGCACTGAAGACAGATTCCTGGACCCGAGGACCTGTAAACGAAGGGGACCAAGTCCAAAAGTCATGCAAGTGTCCAGGGGGGGCAGGAGCCCACTAAACCCCGGATGAAGGTGCAAAAGGGCTGCCTCTGGGTAGAAGAAGCCAAAGATTCTGCAACAACGGAAGGTGCCAGGAACTTCTCCTTTGGTCAGAAGATGTCCTACGGCGTGCTGGAGGATGCACAGTTGTTTCCACGCAGAAAGACCACAAACAAGCCTTGCTAGCTGCAAGAGTCACGGTTGAATGTTTTGGGAGCTGCAGGGCTCAGGAAGGACCAGGAGGTCGCCCCTTGGAGGAGGAGACAGAGGGGGCGCTCAGCAACACGGAGAGCTCACGCAGAAGCAGGCAGCACCCGCAGAAGCACCTGAACAGGTGCTCAGAAGATCTGAGGACAGCGGTCAACCCAGCACAACAAAAGGGAGTCCCACGAAGTCGGAGTCCAACTCAGCGAGCAATGCAGGACAGAGTGCTGGGGACCTGGTGTAGGAAAGTACCATCTTCCTGGAATGTTACCCCCATTTTCACTGTATGTATGTATGTTTTAGCCCCTGTGTCACTGGATGAGGCGCTACAATATTGCTGGTAGTCTTCTTGCTACTTTGTTGCAGTTTTGCAGGCGTCCTGGAGCAGTCAGCGGTCGATCCTTGGCAGAAGTCGAAGAGGGAAGTGCAGAGGAACTCTGGTGAGCTCTTGCATTCGTTATCTGGTGAGATACCCACAGGAGGGGTCTCTGACATCACCTGCTGGCACTGGCCACTCAGAGCTGTCCATTGTGCCCTCACACCTCTGCATCCAAGATGGCAGGAGTCTGGGACACACTGGAGGAGCTCTGGGCACCTTTGTCCAGTTTCACGCCAGAGCAGGGCTGGGAGGATCCCTGAACCGGTGTAGACTGGCTTAAGCAAGGAGGGCACCATCTGTGCCCTTCAAAGCATTTCCAGAGGCCAGGAAAGGCTACTCCTCCCAGGCCCTTCACACCTATTTCCAAAGGGAGAGGGTGTAACACCCTCTCTCAGAGGAAATACTTTGTTCTGCACCTAACCTTCACTAAGTGAGGATTAGACAAATAGGTGACTTATAAGTTACTTAAGTGCAGTGTAAAATGACTGTGAAGTAACGTAGACGTTATTTCACTCAGTCCTGAGTAAGAATTGTCTGAGCTCCCTATGGGTGGCAAAGGAAATGCTGCAGCCCATAGGGATCTCCTGGAACCTCAATACCCTGGGTACCTATGTATCATATACTAGGGAATTATAAGGGTGTTACAGCGTGCCAATCAGAATTGGTAAAATTAGTCACTAGCCTGCAGTGACAATTTTAAAAGTAGAAGGAGCATAAACACTGAGGTTGTGGTTAGCAGAGCCTCAGTGATACAGCTAGGCACCACACAGGGAACACATGCAGGGCATTACTTTCTGAGCAGGGAAAAACAAACATACATATAGTGAAAATGGGGGTAACCTGCCAGGCCAGATGGTACTTTCCTACACTGATTACTTCCGGGGAATTTAGAAGAAAACATGCATTCAACAAATTAGCAGTAAATGTGTGCTTTGTAAGAGAACAGGGACTCCCGGGGGTGGCACCCACAGGACGTCCGCCCTCGTGGGTTTTTGGCTGAGTGGATATGTCCAGACCCTAGGGTACTTCCATTGGGCACTTTAGACCGGGGTGGGGCTTTTTGGCAGTTGGCGGGTCCCCTGTCGTCAGTTGGTCCCAATCAACAGATGTGGTCCTGGAAGGAAGGCAGTTTTTAGGTTTTTCCTGTTAGTCTCATTGGGCTGAAAGTGAGTGTCGTTTTTTGTTTGCTATTTGAGTCATAATGGCATAGAAAGAGGCAGCGGTGAGGGAGGCCTTGAAGGTTTTATGCCACGCAGGTAGGGAGGAGTTATTTAAGCCAGGGGTACTATCACAGTCCTGGGGTGGCCTGAAGCACCCCAAGAGGTCAGTGGTGTTGCAGCGGCAGTCCAAGAAAATTTAGCGTTCACAAAGAAAACATGGGTGATAACGCTTCAGGTGATTCTGAGGGGGAGCAACTGATGTTGGAGCCAAGATGTTTTGTGGAACAGCAAATGAAAGGTTCAGAGCTTTTAGACACCCTCCAGGGCACTATAGAACTTCAAAAGAGAGCAACAAAAGGGCTGTAAAGGTCAACACAGCGAGGAGGCAGAGGGAACACACCTGAGGCAACAAGAAAGGACTGCAGGTGAACCCAAAGGTAGATGGATATAGTTGGGTGAAGGTACAGCTAGGGGACATGGTGAGTTTATGGAAGAAAGGCCACAGATCCCTCAGGTTGGGGCGAATTGCAGGGTGCCGATGGGGGGATTAACTACAGAATGTCACCAGATGTAGTGAACATGACCTGGCTATCAGCAGCCTGGGAAGACCAGCCCAAGGAGAGGGAGAGGTTTTGCCAACCATCCTGACAACAAGGGAAAGGAGTAACACCTTGGCACAGAAAGAGTGCAAAGAGGATGTAAATTGGAAATCTTGTGATGGTCGAGTGGGCGATGGTTGGCAACCTGAGGTGAGTGGTTATGATGGTGAAAGGGAGATGGAATGTGAGCTGGATTATCAGGAAGGGGAGGAAGAGCTGGACATAGGGGACATTCCACATTGGTAAAAAGGCAATGACAGACCCGGTACAAGCAAAAGAAAGTGTTGGGCGGAACACTCACGGATCTCCCAGCAGCGCTGTGTTTAAGGTGCGAATAGCTGCATCCACCATAGAAGAGAAAGGAAGACACTGGAATTGGGCTAAGGAAGTGGGCGAGCATAAGAGAAATCCCCAGAAATGGCAAAACTCGGAGCAGGTGAGCAACAGTGGTGGAATAGCTGGGAGTGGGGTAGAGAGACAGCGCTAGTAGATAAAAGGGTTGGGACAGATACTGTTGACATGTGTGTGGGAACTGGTCCAAGTCTACATACGTGAGCAAGAATGTGGTACAAAGGAAAGCAAAGAAGCCAGTGAAGAGCAAGGCAGCATTGTCAAGACTGGGGATTCAGCAGAGAAGACACAAGAAAGAGATCCAAAGGCGGGGAAATCTTAGTCAAAAAATAAAACAGAAGAGGTGAAAAAAATGCCTTACAATGGGATGTCCATGCCGTAGGGGGTGCATTTATCTAATGCTACAAAAGAAACATTTGGAATGGGGAATTTGTGGATGTACATAAATTGTTACACAGAGAATTACAATCAAAAGAGGGGTCAAGACACAAAGCAACTGAGCTAGCCAAGAGGCCTCGTGTACCTACAACTCACACATGGATGTCAGTATTTTTAATATACGCCAGTTTATTGCCAGAAATTTCCAGACAGGTCAATGTCAATATTCAAATATATGGACACAGTTCGAAAGGCACACATGGATTTAGGGGGTTTCCTGGCTACATTACATTGAAGAGTTCAGGGCAAGGATTGTTCTGCAACCAGACAAGCCATGGAATGAAGTAGACAATGAACTATGGGTCGAATGGATGTATCCACAAAGGCCACCTCTCTCATTACATACAGCAAGTGGTCTAGAGGTGAAAATTCAGCCCTTTCAAGAGTGACTCACCTTGGGAGGGGTGGGGGCCTGGGACAGGGTTCAAGTCCAGGCAGGTGCTGGAGTTTCAACAGAAGTTTTTGGAAGAGAAAACCATTTAAATACAAGCAAGAATGCACCAAGTGTGGGGGTAGACACGCAATCTTGCAGTGTTTTGGAGAGCACACAAATGTTTGTGGCAGTGGACAAGGTAGGTGCAGGGGATCCTACTCACGAGGGAACAAAGGCTTTTACACCAGTTAAAATTGATATGTTGAGCCAGTGGCTGTTGTTTTATCTCAATAGAGAAGATGCACTGGTTTTGAAATGGGGGTTTGAAACATGCTTATGGCTAGAATAAGAGGGTCCAAGGATCAGGAGGTTTGCAGAGACTTTGAAGTTAGCCAAGCAGCAGCCACAGATAGCGAGACAGAAGTTAGCAAAGGAGGTCATGGAAGAGAGGATTACCAGATTTTATGGTTTCCCCATTGAGGGAGATTTCCGAATGGTTCATCATCTGTCTTGGCTTGAAGGAGCATCAGTAAATGACTTAATTGCTAGAGAGGATACAGTGGTTCAATTTGCTTCAGAAGATTCGGCTAGGACCTTGGTCAAAAGGTGGGTCTTGGTGCCAATTTGGCAAAATGTGACATAAAATCAGCTGTTCGCCTACTCCCTCTTCATGCAAGTGAATTTTCCCTATTGGGTATTCAGTTTGAGAAATAGTTGCATGTGGATAAGGTTCTGCTGATGGGCAGTGCTATTTCTTGCAAACTGTTTGAAACTTTCAGGGCCAGATTTGCAAGGCCCTAAAGCCTCCTTCTGCCACACTAGCTCATTTTTTAATGCTAATATGGCTAAAGGATGCAATTTTCACCACGCAATATTTACAGAGAGGTGCAATGCATGCATTGCACCACTTTGCGACCCCTTGCACCACATTATGTCTGCGTCAGACATAATGCATGCAAGGGGGGTGTTCCGGCTTTAGGAGGCCAACAAAAATGGTGCAGTGAAACCTACAAGATTCAATGTGCCATATGTGGCTTCTTTTTTAACGCCTGCTCAAAGCAAGCGTTAAAGTGACACCCTGTAGGAGGCTGGCCTGGGTTGTGGCGGGTACCTAAGGTACTTATACCTTATACCAGGTCCAGTTATCCCTTATTAGTGAAATGTAGTCAGTGTCTGGAAGCCAGGCTCTCTGGGGTAATGTGGATGAGTAGCCAAGGCCTAACTAAGAGACATGCAAAGCTCGTGCAATACCACTGAAGTCATACAGTTCTCACACACATGAAAGAAAATACTCAGTGTTACAAATGTAAAGGTACTTTATTTTGGTGACACAAATGCCAACAATCCCTTAGAGACTATACTCACTTAGGAGGTAAGTAATATACACAGTATATACACTAGAATGCAGAAATAGCTGTAAAAACAGTTAGAAAACAGTGCAGATAGTGAAAATCACAAAAGTTAGACATGAGACTGGGGGAACAAAAACCATATACTAAAATTGTGGAATGCGAAAGTCGGTTTCCCACATAGGCAAGTGTAGTGTGTAGAGGGGTGCTGGAAGTGTTAGAAAACACCAAAGGTAAGTAATAGAACCCACCCCAGAGCCCAGGAAAGCAGGAATAGCTCACAGTAACTTTCCTAGAACACATAAGATCACATGATAGCACATTTTGCAAGAACCAGAAGAGACTGCAAGACACCAACGATGGATTCCTGGACCTGAAGACCTGTGGAAGAAGGGGACCAAGTCCAAGAAGCACTGAAGAGTCCAGGGAGAACAGGAGCCCCTTCTAACCCAGATGAAGGTGCAAAAGAAGAACCACCGATGAGAAGACAAAGTCAGTATTGCACCAAAGAAGACAAATGTGGGTTCCTGGTTGGTGCAAAAGATGTCCCACACTGGATGGATGAATGCAGTCTGGTTTGAGTCGCTGGATTCTGCCAACAAGACTTGGCACACGCAAAGCTCGAGGTAAGCGGAAAATGGAGCTGCCCGGGACCAGGAGGGACCTAGTGGCCTCTGCCCAGGAGGGAGAGATAGAGGGGACTCCCAGCAACTTAGAGAGCCCTCAGAAGACCAGGCAGTGCGCACAGGAGTCCCACAGCACAGGGACAAAGAAGGTGCAAATGGAGGACCACGCAGCATGATACAAAGGATTCCCACGCCGCCGGAGAACCACTCAGGAAGATGTGCGTCGCAGGATGGAGTGCTGGGGGCCTAATTTGTGCTGTGCACGAAGAACTTCCTGGAAGGTTGCACACAAGCCTAGGCAACTGCAAGTCATGCGGTGCACAGGGGTACTGTCTTGCGTGGGGAGGCAAGTCCTTACCTTCACCAAAGTTGGACAGCTGGACGTTTGGACTGCCGGAGTCACTTTAGTCCACCACCCATGTTGCTGGATCCACGCCTGTCATCTGGAGAGCAGACCCAAGCCACCGGTCGTCGCTGCAGAGAGGTGCCTGCTGAAGCAGGGAAGTGACTCCATCACTCCACAGGAGAGTCCTTCTGTTCTTCTGGTGCAGGCTGAAGACAGGCAGTCCTTGGGGGATGCACGACCTGGAAAATGTTGTAGTTGCTGGGAGGAGCTGAAGATACAATGTTGCAGGAACCATGCTAGCTTCTTTGTTGCAGTTTTGTAGAGTTCCTGGAGCAGTCAGCGATGGATCCGTTGGTAGAAGATGAAGTGAAGGATGTAGAGGATTCCTGTTGGAGTCTTGCAATCTGAATCTGAAGAAAAAGCCAGAGGAAAGACCCTAAATAGCCCTGAGAGGGAGATTGGTCACCTAACCAGATGAGCACCTATCAGGAGGGGTCTCTGACATCACCTGGTAGCTCTGGCCACTCAGATGCTCCCGGACTGTCCCACCAACTTGGGATCCAAGATGGCAAATCCCAGGGACACTCTGGAAGAGCTCTGGGTACCACCCCTGGGGTGGTGATGGACAGGGGAGTGGTCACTCCCCTTTCCTTTGTCTAGTTTCGCATCAGAGGAGGGACTGGGGGTCCCTGAACCAGTGTAGACTGGATTATGCAAGGAGGGCACCATCTGTGCCCTTCAAAGCATTTCCAGAGGCTCTGGGAGGATACCCCTGCCATGCCTGTACCACCAATGTCCAAAGGGAGAGGGTGTAACACCCTTCTCCTAAAGGAAATGTATTGTTTGCCTTCCTGGGATTGAGCTGCTCAAGCCCCAGTAGGGCAGAAGCCTTTCTGTGAGGTGGCAGCAGCTGGGGCTGGAGTGGAAACCTCAGAAGGCTGGTATGGCAACACTGGGGGTCCACTATGGAGCCCCCAGAGTATTGGGATTGTCCAACCAATACTGGAATCAGTATTGGGGTACAATTCCCAGTTGTTAGGCACATTACTTGGCCATATTCGGAGTTACCATTGTGAAGCTGTGCATAGGTATTGACCTATGTACAGTGCACAATTAAAATGGCATCCCACACTCACGAAGTCCGGTAAAATGGGCATGGATGACATGGGGGCACCTCTGCTAGTGTAGGGGTGCCCTCACACACAGGTACTTTGCACCTAGCCTTCAGGGTTGGAAGACCTGATATACAGGTGACTTGTAAGTGACCCGGTGCAGTGAAAATGGCTGTGAAATAGTGAATGCACCATTTCATACAGGCTGCAATGGCAGTCCTGTAGAAGCCTTTGAATGGGCTCCCTACGGGTGGCAAAAGAAATGCTGTAGTCCCGGGTACCTCTGTATCATATACTAGGGACTTATAAGGGGGGTCCAGTATCCCAATTTGGAGTGAAATACTGGGTTACCAGTATGAAAGTACAAATTTGGAATCAGAGAGAGCATAAGCACTGGAGTTCTGGTTAGCAGGACTCCAGTGACACAGTTAAGCATACTGACAAAAACAGTAAAACAGACTGACAAGTAGGCCACAAACCATGAGCACTGGGGTCCTGACTAGCAGGATCCCAGTGACACAGTCAAAACACACTGAAAAACAGGCCAAAAATGGGAGTAACCATGCTAGAAAGAGGCTACTTTCTCACAGTATAATAACCTCAGTTTTATTAGTCATTGAGTTCATGGCACTATACATTAGCTGACAGAACTCACTGAAGAGTTGCCTTAGTTCAGCAGAGGTGGAGGCATGCTGATCAGGTTCCGCCTCAGAAGATAGGAAGGTGCACACCTGGTGTATAGGAAGAATGTGCCATCTGCTTCACCTAGAACCATGGACCAGCATTGGCTTGTGCACAGACATGGTAGCCCTAAAAGCTATCCGTTGTTGGGTAGCTGCAATGCACTTGGTCCAGGATGTTCGGCTGAGAGTTTGGAGGAAGGAGTACGGTGGTACGGAGAATCACGAACCTCAGTTGGATCTAGGTTAGGATGTTGGACATTCAAACTCCATTGTTGAGCCTGACATAAGAGGACAGTGCCAGTTTCCTCTCACATTGGTTGTGTTGAGAGTTATATTTATTCCTAACATTCCTAGTTCATTTTGGACCAGGTCCTTTTTACAGGGTCATCCCCAAACCCTTTGCCTTCCTCCTTCTATTTTTTCTGACCTCTTGTTGGCTCTAGACTCTGAGCACTTTATCACTGGTGATCAGTGCTCAAGTGCCTGTGCTCTCCCTTTTAAACTTGGTATGATTGACTTGCACCTAATTGGCACATTTAATTGACCTGTAAGTCCCTTGTACAGTGGTATCTCTATACCCAGGGACTGTAAATTAAATGCCACTAGTGGGCCTGCAGACCAGCTTGCACCACCCACTGAAGTAGCCTTTCAAAGCTGTCTCAGGCTGGCTACTGCAGAGCCTGCGTGGGCAGTTTACTGCCACAGAGACCCAGCATCTAAATTTACTTGCCAGGGTCAGAACTCCCCTCTACTACATGTAAGTCACCCCTATGGTCAGGGTGCTATGTATGTGGAAGGCAGGACACGTGCCTGGTTGTGTGGCCTGTCCTGGTAGTGACAAACAGCCTATTTGGTTTCCCACTGCTGTGAGTGCTGCCTTCTCATAGGATTGCAATGGAAATGCCCTGCCTCATGTGTAGGGGGTATTGTCTGATTTATGAGGGGTAGCGTAGGCGTGTTTGGTATGGTTGTAATGGTAGTGAGAAATGCTGCTTATTGTTGTAGGTGGATTTTGTATTACCATTGTTCTAGAAAGTGATTAAATTAAGTGAGGCAGAGCCCCGCAACTCATGGACCTGGGTAATTAAATAAAGTAATGTAACAGTGGTCCTAAAGGGGAACTAAAACCCTAGTCTTCCGTGAAAAATATTTTAAATGATGTTTGAAAAATGTATAAATAATTTATAATAAACTTCTCCTCTGAGTACAGTTATTTCGACAATTCATACCTTTTATTTAGTAAATCCATCTTCATTGCGAATAAAAGCAGTCAGCTCAGTATATTCCGGTGCTCCCATGGTGACGGCGCAGCGAAAGTGAATCATGTGAAAAAGTGCCAAGGTGCTTTATACAATATATACACAAGGTGCGGTTAAAAAATAAGGTTTCGCTATCATCTATTGGACCCTTTTTGTTTCTGATGTCTAGAAGTCACTGTTTATCTCAGCAATAATCCACAACATCAATATGTCGACGTTTCAAACCCACATATAAGGACAACTTGATCAAAGGTCTTCTTCAGGACTAATGTCTTTATATAGGGAGCACCCACCAATCAGTTAGTATAGGTGTATTCAATGTGATTGTTTTGAGCCTTTTCCTCCGTGAGCCATTAATTTTAGTTGCTCATCACATCTGCAGGGTGGCGTCCTCCGTCGCGTCAAAACAAAAATGTGAAGAAACACTGCATGGAAGTGACTCCAATCCACTTCCGGGGCAGAGCGACAGCTAGGCTTTGCGCATACCTTTCAGAGGGCCTGTACACAGGGAGGGTGGAGGTGTCACAGAGGTGCGTCTGCATATTGAATGGTCTTCCTGGGCTGGGAGAAGGAGAGGAGGGGCACACCTGCATTTGTAAAGGCTGTGCCCCGGCCTCACACAAAGGGCTCATTTACCCTCCACTGATGTCTGGAGCCTGTGCTGGAGGAGAGAGGGGACTCTCCTAGAACCAGTTATGACTGGTTGGAACCTCTTCTCCAGCCTTTTGTAAAGCTTGTACAAAACTGAGTATAAGTACAGGGGGTTTTCCACATGTTGAAGAGACACTAATGGACCACTGAACTAGACACAGGATGCTGCCAGGAACCTCCTTTGAACTGATGCTTTTGTGGTGATCTGTGACCTGCTTGATCACTAAGAGGAGCTGTTCCTGCCTGATTCGGCCCTGCAGCCCTGTGCCCCACTTGTTGTCTCCAGGGGCTGGGTGGTGTGCTCCCTGTTCCCCTGCAATTTGTTTCTACCTTACGGCGCTGGAAAGCCCTGCATGTCACTGACTTCTTTGGTGCAATAGGAGCACTTTACTGCCTCACCGTTGTGGAGCAGGAGGAGTGCTTGGCCATTCATTTCCTTGGCATAGAGGGAGCACTTTGTGGTTCTGTTATTCCTGTTCCTGGCAGCCCAACACGAACGCTGCCCTTCCTTGGTGCGGCCGGTGTGAGGCGCAACTATTACCTACACCTGGTTGGGGTGGCAGCACGAGAGGAGCGCTCATCCCCCTTTGTCTTGATGTACCCTTCCTCCAGCACCTGAAAAGGGAGAAAGAGCCCGTCAGAAACCTCTGGGTAGCGGTGCCGAGGCGCACTCGTGTAGATACCCCCGGAGCACAGGAGGGCATTTGAGTTGTGCCCTCAGGGCACAGGCAGGCATCTGCTTCAGGTACAGTCACCACCACAGCCCGGGACAGTGACACCGGGGTGGTGGAAGTTCGCACACTTTTTGGGGTACGGGCATGTGCTGCCAGACTCCGCATCCGGACGGCAGGGAGGACTAAAGGAAGCCCCCCGCAAACACCTGCAGCAGCCAGAGGAGTCGTCATCACCGCACCCCGCCTGACTGCATGTTGGCGGTGAGTCAGGGACAACCGGCACCGGCCAGCCCGCCCTTTCTTTCTTGTGCTGGGGGGAAGGGGTGGGCCTTTTGGGGTGTCTACCTACTCCTCGAAGGGAACCTCAGCAGAGACCCTGTCCTGCTGGGGAGGATTCACTGCCTGTGGGGACCGTGACTTCCGGGGTGACACCCGTCAGAGAGGCGGGCCCCCTCCTCATACTGTAATTGTGGACATAGGAGTGCAGGAGCTCCTCACCTCAACATAGTAGGCAATGACCCACTGTGTAACCCCTACAAATAGCAAGGCCGCACCTGTGTGAGGAATGGGGGTGCCTCCGAGTAAAGGCCAGAGTTAGCAAGGTCCAGGCCTCATTTTCTTTTTGGCAGTGTGCTTATGCTGGCAGGACAGGGAGGAGAACCCCAACGGAGGTCCATGCCTGCTCAGCCTTCTTGGGGGAGATTCTCACTTTATGTGCTTTTACCCTGATGATGTGGTATTACCCGAATCTTAGGCATCGTAGGAATCGTTCTCCACGGCTGGGCAAAATGATGATGTCTTGGCATCCCTGGTGATAAGTTTTTGGTGCTATGATATGTGCCCACTAAGAATGTCTTCATGCTATATACATCCATGTTGGTGATACCAGTGACCTGCCACTTGGGAAATGTTTTTTTGTATGTGCAGTCATGATGGTGTTATGGCATTCATAACTGTGTGTTTATTGTGATATGGACATTGTTGGTAATAATACTAACTTGACCACTGCTTGTGTTGCGAAATAACCAGTTTTCCTGACTACTGCTTATTGTTGCAGGGTACTAGTAACTGTGTGATGTTCCGACAACTGCTTGTGTAGCACGGTATTACTGACATGTTGTGTTTGGTTTAATGGTGTTTTGTGCAGTAGAGTTTATTTTTATATAACTTGGGATTGGGTTTCCTTTGTGGTATATATGTTGCGCCATGTGTGGTGTGTGTGCCATGCTACAAGGGAGGGAGCAGGGGTTATCTTGGGTGTGTAACTCCCTCACCCTGACAAGAGTGGGTGGGCTCTGCCTGACTTAGGTGCATACCCCAGCCAACCAGAAACCCCCTTTCTTACAGTCCGATACGGCATTTGACTATTTTCCTGTGAAGTCATTTCTTGTTTGACTGATATGAACAGAAGACTGGAGCCAAGGAGGACGCATTGACATGCTTTTCATTCTCGTATTGTTTTGTGGTCCTTTCCCACCTTAGGTAATTTTTGCTCCTATTTTTGTTTCATTTTCCTACACTTTTACCTGTTGGCTTCTTCATCTTGAATGATCATGATAGACTCTATCTCAACTCTGACTCAGGGTAGTTTTTGTGTTTTGCATCCCAACTCTTGTAAAGCTCTCCATCTTCAATCAGGAATTATCCTTATGTCCATGGAGGTTTTTCTGCCCTTTGTGACCTGTTCATGCTCACTGAGACCATCGTAAGAAGAAATGTGACAACGTTCATGTGTATGTTAGGTGCACAGTGGCACCATGGATACTGGGAAGAGGTGCCCTTTCGTTGGTTAATCATGAAGCAAACAAGAGCTCTTCATATATATGGTCCTCGTAAGGCACATAATATAATATTTTAGGATGGCACATGCAATCAGATTGAGGATATTTCATAGAATGAAGCAGGCATGCTTTGAAACCAATACTGCAACAATCTAAAGTATGCAAAGTCACATCTCACTGTGTGTGCAAAAACGTGTCATGGGTTTACAAAGAAAGCATGTAAAGGCCATTATGGGGGACAGTCTCATCATCCGTGAGAGTGTTTTAGACTTTTGTGTAAGAGAGCTGGATGCTATAATTAAACACCTTCTAGAAGTGCCCAGGATGTGCTTTTAAGACCTGCAAATACTTTCTCACTCTGCTGATGGTGTTTATTCCAGGGTAAACAGCTAAGAGCATGGTTTTGACATGAAAAATATACAGTCCGTGAAGAAGCAGGGACCACACACTGATCAAGTGCTAAAGTATAATCACAATGGTTGTCTACCAGTTTGCGCCTCATTCTCGACCTTGCCTTCTCAAGATCACCAACAATTTACTGCGAGCCACCCATGCCCTTGGACAGGGTCAATCACACCAACCTCCTGCCAGACCTAGCAGTGCTATCAACCTGCCTCCAGATGTTGCGAACCACTCAGCTGCCTTCAACACAGTGGACCATCCCTCCCTAATATGCACACTGGAGTCTGGAATGGGTTTCACCAACAAAACCCTCCACTTGTTCCTCTCCTACCTTTCCAACCAACACCAGTTTGTTCACATGGACATCTCTAGGTCCTGTAAGATGCCCATCACATTCAGAATCCCCGATGGCTTCATTTTGTCCCCAGTAATTTTCAACCTCTACATGGAGCTGCTTTGTGCTCTACTCAAAGATAACATTAACCAGGTCAACCCAGCAACCTCTTGACGCTCGGGTAAACATAAACCAAATGAAAAATGCTGAAGAAGGGATGATTCAAACCCCAACTCATGAAATATAGATAGATTTGATTAACAATATATACATAGAGATGTCCCTTAGGACTGAGCATCAAACTGATGAGGAAAATAATTCAACACTCAGGTGCATACAAGAAAACAAACACTTTTTACTTAAAAGGTCAAACAAGAGTCACAAACAGAAATGAGAGGTTACACAAATTCCAGCATCCAACAAACTAATGACCCAAAATTATCCCATCAACTAACAACAGTACAAACCTGGCTCAATAATATGAACTTTGATGGCTTCAAATCCCAACTTTCACCGAATGACAAGCCACTTGGATTCACATTAAACACCACCTTCACCCTCAAGGAACACATTTCAAAAAAGACAAAGAAGGCCAGATACCAGCCCTCCCGCCTAAAGAAAGACAAACCGTTTCTTTAGAAAATGACTTCAGAACAGCCACTCAAACCTTCGTACTCTTGCATCTGGATGGTGGTAACACCGGGCTCCATGGCCTCCCCGATTCACACTGGCACACCTTAAAAGTATCCTAAGTGCCACAGAATGTCTCATCCAGGACCGAAGAAATAGGATCACATCATCCCCATCTTAATGGGACTCCAGTGGCTCTCCTTGCTGGTCCACACCACCTTTCAAACCAGTTGCATCATTCACAAAGACAACACAACAAGCACCCCTGCTTTTCTAATAGACAAGCTCATCATCTTGTGTAGTGCTCCACCCACTCGTAGCCTGGGAATCACCAGACTGCAGGCTAAGAAATGTAAAAAAGAAAATAAAACACAAGGCTGCAGTCCTTTTGTATCTATGCACCCAGGATATGAAACAACACCCCCATATCCATCAGGACCAACCCATCACTGCTCAAACTTAGGAAAGAGTTATAGATGCACCTCTTTAAAGAACGCTGCATCACAGTGCATTTACCATTGACTGCTACCTCTCCTATCACTCATTGACTTTGACCCTGTGTAGAACTCAGCTGCCTTTTGGATAGGTTCACACTCGCTCCATCAGGTAAATCACATCCTCCAAATGTTGAACTCAAAAGGGGTCAGATATTTTCCCTTGACCCATCTGTCTCGGAGCTTTTTCTTCATCAATCGCAGTAAGTCTCCTGGTGGGTCTCTTGAATAGTTAAGGTTTGTGATTCTGGATATGTAAGTGAGGTTTTGTGAGTGTAACATTTTGTTTCTCTTTGTGCATGTTCAGATATTTGTGGTGTGTAACCCGGTATCTCAGCAAGTACGTGATTATATTCAGGGGAGTCTGAACGTGTAAGTTCTATGTGAGTATCTGAGCATCAGCCGGTTTTGTGATTTCTGATCCTGTGCATGGGTGCCTAAATGTGTCAGTACCTGGCGGTGAACACTGGTGTCTGACGGCTTGCGTTGTTGTCTGATGAAATATTTTGAATCCCATGTACTCAGTGCACCTGACATGAAGGTGTGCTTGGGTGTCTGGTTGTGCGTTTTGATGCTTCCGAATGTGTAGGTCTGTGTGTGTGTACACAGGTGTCTAACAGTGTGCATGACTGTCTGACCATGATTGCATGTCAATGGTACATGAGAGTCTGGATGTGTGTGTGAATATCTGAGTGTGTCAGTGTCTGATGGCATGCAAGAATGTCTGATGATGCACACCGGTGTTGACTTTGCATATAGGTCTCTTCTGTGTGAGTGCCTGATCATATTGAGGGTGTGTGGGTGCATGTGTTGGTAGCATCTCATGGTTATATGTGGGAGTCTCTGAAAGTGTGTGAGTTTATTATTGGTTTGAGTGCATTGTTCGTGTTTGGTTGATTGTGTGTGTGTGGTTGTCTATATGTATGTGGTATGTGTATAGCACAAACCTAGCCAAAACACAGCTGAGAGCTATAGAGTGTCAGAGGCAAAAGCAAAGCTACAATTAACGAGTGATTGGAGGGTTAGTTGGGTTGCCGAAGAGAAGTAGACTGTTAATGCGTCTTAACAACTTACGATCGCCTTGGTCTTAAAAGAGTGTGTCTTCAGCTTTTTTGCAAATTGGACCAACTTTGGGCCACTTCTGACGGATATCTGGATGTTGTTACAGATCCTGAGTGCACAGATGGAAAAGGCCTGTTCCCTTTTATTTCCCTTTTTCCTCTTTGCTCGCAGTCTGATTTTTCCTTGTTGTGAATATGCTGAGACCCATGGGAGGTGGTGAGCAGATAATCACGATTGTAAGGGGTGCCGGTCACGATGACTTTCTAGGTGATGTGGCTGGCTTTGAGGATGGGGTACGCTGGTAAGAGAAGCTGGCAAACTTGCATCAGAGTGGGGGTGATGTGGTCTTATTTCTTCAGGCTATAGATAAGGCATGAATTGACCTTGTCGGGTGGCCTTATGTGGGGCCAGTGTGGAGTATGGAAGGCTGAGAAGCATGGCATTGCCAACAAGTAAATGCAAAGTTATGAGGACTTGAACAGCATTTTTAAAGCTTATTCTTTCTGTGCTAAATGGTTTCACTTTCTTCAGGAGATAGAGCTGGCTCCAGACCACCTATCATCCCTTTTAAACACTGTTTAACTACCTATTTGTCTTGGATCTGGTACAACGCTTCACTGACTTTGGGTTAGGTTGTTGCTATACTAATTCCACATACATAGGTAAATACTGTATATGTAAACAATAGAACAAATGAACCAAAGTACATATGATGCCTTTACACACATTCTACATTGTCAATTCACATGAGCGATTCCATTTTATATAAAAAAAATATAATTATTCATGGAGTAATTCAGTTACAATGGGTGCTAGAGGGTTTCAAACAATTTCTAATTGTAGCAAACCTGCCTTTCTGCATGGACATCCCAGATGTTTCAATTTGTATCAATCCTAATTTTGCAGTTTTTTAACTTTGCACACCGGGGTACTGCTACTGAGGCCTGGCAGCATATGTGATGTGGCCATTTATACATTTAGGCTAGTTAAATTGACATATTTAACCTGCCTGAGTGCCCCTAGAATATGATGTAGAAAATGCACCCAGACCCAAGAAGTTATATGTCACCTGTGGACTGCAGCATCTGTTGTGCCATCCACAGGGTTGGCCTGTAAAGCATTGCTTCAGGCTTACCAGGTGTGGCTTCACTACAGCAGCCTAATAACCTGCTTTCTAACCTCTCAGAATAACCTTTTCTTACAGGAAACCCTGCTTTTAAATATTATTAAATCACCTGTAAGGATAGCTTGTTGCCTGCAAGGTGGGGTTTCTGTTATTTAAAATGGCAAAATTGATTATTTACAAAAATGAAGTTGGCATGTTCCTCCATTGACTACCCCCCAAAAGCTATTTTCACTGGCAGGGCTGTAGATAGATCCTGGAAAATGTTACAGTACAGATTATAAACCTTAATCTGTAACATTTGATAGCAAACAGTTGAATAGTCATTCAAAGTCTGTTTTTATATATTAAAAATACAATTCACTGGTGATGTTAGATTTTTTAAAATAAATATTTAGGAAGAGTAACTTTAAGAAAGTTCCCTTAAATGTTCCCTGCCTGAACCTCCTTTAGGCTAATTTCTATTAGCCTGCCGGTACCTGCCCAGCCAGTGCTTGACCTTAATGAGACGTAGAAAGTATTCCCAGACAGATCAATGACTTAGGCCTAGTGACAGGATGGGCTGGGTGTGGGGCATGTGATCCCTATCGTCTCATAAGGGGAAGCTGGGTAGGCTTCAGGAACTACATTAACTTGAAACGAGCATAGGTAATGCCTGCCGATTCACAGATTAGTGTAAGGAGAAACCTGAGAGGGGGAAACTCTTTGATCCCGACACACAGTAGCCAGGTTAAAAAGAAGGGACTGCTCGTTTTCCCAAACACACCCCTAAATGGTATACAAACTCCCTCCAAGGTAGAAGCCTATGCCATCTTGGACTTATGTTTGAGTGGTGAAATGTAGGATAGTTTGCAGCAAAGCAAACAGGGTGTGGTGCAAAAGTGGGGAGGGTTGCCCCCAGAAATGATTTCCCTCATGGGCTAGTGAGTGTTCAAGAGTCTCCACCACTCACTGGGAAGTGAAAACTATCAAGCTGGTAGTTCACCCATAGCTCTTCAGAACACTTTCTGGACCTGCAGTAGATCAGCAGAGGATTGGCCATGGAGTCTGAGACTTATGTGGATTCCTGATGGGCTGAACCTGTTCTCACTTGTACCCAGGACTTAGAAGTGAACTTCGAGGGTCAGTTGGCTGATCTACTGTGTGGCTACAGGGACACAAGCTGCAAGAAGTATTTTTTCCTGAAGTGACTAGTTGACCGGTAACAACTGGACCTGACATGGACCTGGCCTGGACCTAGCTGGTAGTCGCTTCTGGAGTGAGACTTGGTCCTTAAGTGTTATCCTTGAGATCACGTGAGTCTTTGAAATAACCGAGAAGAACTGTTGCTCGAATCCCGAAAAGTTAGAAGATGGGCATCTTTTTGGACATCCAAGAACCCCCACAATGTGAGCAGGACCTCATGGCAAAGGTTTCAATGCATCTTTGTCAGATACAGCTTCAGGCTTGCCCCACTGGAGGATTTTATGTGAAATTAAAAAAGACTAAGTCAGAAGATAAAATCTTTGACTGGGAAAAATCTGCTTGGTGTATTCAACCCATGCCACATCACGATGGCCTGAAATCACACGAGGTGCTGGTCTACCACTTCCTTAGTCTTTGTCCTTTTGGGCACTTTTTTCACTTAAATCTTTAAAAGTTCATATCTCTGGTTTCCCTTATTGTATTTTTGTCACTGTGGTGTCATTTTTATTAAAATGTACTCTATTTTCTAATTCAGTTCGAGATTTTATTGTTTGGTGTCTAGAACTAACATTAGCCTTATAGCTTACCGTAGAGGGCTACACCAGCCGTTAAAGGCTCGCTCCAGCGTTATGGGCCAGAGCTGAAGGCGAAGACCTGGAAGAAGGGAGCGGTCCTTTTATGATGGGTATAGCTCACTACGGCAAGCTGTAAGACTATTAGAGCTTTCCGTCCCCTGAAGGCAGAATGTTCTAACTAAATACAAAGGCATCGTGGGAGATAGATGGGGTTGAACCCCCCACGACTTTCAAGCCTTTCACAGTTCTTGCTGTGTATGTTCAACAATTACAGTCATACACAGGCCACGGTGTAATATGTGATACATGGTGTTAATTGTGGTATGGCTCATAGCTTTATAGATCTTTGTAAGAGTTCTATGTTACAAATGTTCTATTTGAGTTCTATGTTCCATATGTTCCATTTGACATCAGAGCACTGGGGGTTCTAGAGCCTGGTGGGCGGCAGTTGGAGTCTGGCTCTGGACCTGTCAGGGTGCTTATGGCTGTTGTGGATCCTGAATAAAGATACTACTTAAATAACTTACACAGGAGTGTGAGTGGTAGTTTCTTCTTTATAGTGTATTCAGACCCTACACTACATTTGGTACCAGGAGTGGGGCGAATATACGATCCACCGACCTCTACCCGACGCAGACAGCATCGAAGTCCTTACTTGAGCGTGTGCTGCCAGATTGTGTTCCTACCCCTCATTCATTTCGAGGTGAGCCAAAGGATAATTTTGTTTTCTTCTACTGCAAAAAGACTGTACGCGATTTATACGCTTGTGCGCTCTTCGAAAGAAATTACTGGCATGTGTGAACCCGAGTGTATCTGCGTCTTTCTGACATTTGGGTTTCATAGCAACCAACTGCGCCAACTCACGGCTGCGTGTTTCAAAGCCGCGATTTCATGACGTTTGAGAAATCATCATCACGACGCCTGGGGGTTCCCTAGCAACTTCACGTCATTGCCGTGCAGGTGCGTGTCTCCAGGGACGCTTTCCTTGCTACACAACGGCCCACTGACGGAGATCCTGCAGCCAGGTGCGTGTTTCCAAGGACGCTTCTGCTGCCGGACAACGGCTCACTGATTGAGATCGTCATTCTGCCTGCAGCCGCGCGCCTTGTCATTCTGCCTGCATCCGTGCGCCTCTAAGGTCGTTTCAATTAAACAGATTCCCTTTTCTTGGCCGCCTCCACGGTAATGTTATTTTGGTGCATATCTCGCGTGTTACTGTAGATATAAATTAATTGTGGGATATTTCAACAGGAAGTTGTTTGTTTCCTGTTGCTCAGGCACTTGTTTGTGCTTAGACTCTGGGAGGCTTTGAGACTTTACTTGCTTACAGTGGTGCCTCCCATAACTATTCATCAGGAATCCAGTACAAATTCGCTGTCACCTTCTACTTAATCGTCTAGCATGTCTACAAATCAGTTTGTGGTGCAACCACCTCCTTTCTTGTCAAAAGCTGGCAAACACGAAATAAAGTGGAGCAAATGGATACTAATTTTTGAAAACTATTTATCTGCAATAGATCCTATTGGTTTTTCACCGGCTAGGAAACTGTCCCTTCTTTTCAACCATCTTGGGATGCTGGTCAGCGCATATTTGACAATTTACCTACTATTCCACCACCAGTGGGCGAGGACACAATTTGGGATGTCTACATTGAAGGAAAAGAGAGGATCAAAAAACAATATTCAGATGACTCAAATGTTTAGCCTGAGAGGTTTAACTTTGCAATGTGCGGGCAGTCTGTGGATGAATCTGTTGATGAATATTTAGCTAATTTACGTGTGCTTGCAGCGAAGTGTGACTTTGGCAATATTGTGGACACGTACATAAGAGACCTATTTGTTTTCTACTGTCACTCCAAGAAAATTCAGGAGCATCTCTTGGCGTGTCGCAATCCTTCCCTGGATGAGGTTATTGACTTAGCGAAGGCCATTGAGAGGTCTATTGTAACGTCTAGAGTAGTGTGTGCACAGGCTGTAGTGTGTGAGAATGAACCAACAAATGGGGGTCAGATAACTGATGAGACAGGAATTTGCTATATCAAAGAGAGGTCATTTAAACCAAAGAAAGCTCAATCTCATTCCACTAAAATGTGTTACCGTTGTGGCTCTCATAATCACCTAGGGAACAATCCTACTTGTCCTGCAATGGGGAAAAATTGTCTGAAGTGTAAAAAATTGGTAATTTCCAAGCAGTCTGCAGACAGTCAGGATATTGTTCTAATTCTGGGTCCAGGGTGAAAATCAGTAATGTGTACACACAAGACTCTAATGAAATTGCAAATTGCTCAAACAGACTATCAAATATAGTACTCACAGTAGATATTCCAAGTGATAAGAAAAGGAATGTTGAAAACTTCAAGGTTCCAATGTGTGAAGAACTTGTGGACTCTAAGAAGATAGTTGTTATGGCTGATTCTGGTGCTCCTGTTATCATTTTAGCGGACAAAACCTTCTTCCATTTGTGGCAAGAGTCAAAAAATTTGGAACATGCTGACATTGCACCCAAAGCTTTTGGGGAACAAGATATTGATCTGTTGGGTTTCTTTTATGCCACTTTAGAGATTTTGGGAAGGTCAGTTGTTACGAAAATCTATGTGGCCTTGAGAGGGAGGAACATAATAGGATGGAAAGACTTAGCACGCTTAGGTATTGTGTTATGCTCAGGCCAAGAGAATCCAATAATCTTAGGTGAAAGACCACACAATGACGAAACAAATTCTATCCTACAGGTCATGGCCAACAACACAGTTCCAGAACGCTTTACACTGAAATTTCCTGAGATTTTTGATGACAAAGTTGGGACGGTCAAGGGTTTCGAACACACCATTAGACTCAAGGAAGGAGCTATTCATATCTCGCATAAGGTCAGACCAATTCCTTTGTCCATCAGAGACAAACTCAAAGTGTTACTTAATAAGTTAGTTTCAGACAATATCATCACTCCAAGCAACGCTTCAGAGTGGGTTTCTCCAATCGTGGTCACCAAGAAGAAAAATGGAGATCTTAGACTGTGTGTAGATTTGAGGTCACTCAATAAAAATATTCTAGTAGATTGCCACCCACTACCACATATACAAGAGCTAATAACCACTCTGGGAAGCTCAACATTTTTCTCAACAATAGACTTACATTCTGCATATCACCAGATTCCTCTCAGTGAAGAATCTCAAGATTTAACTACTTTCATTACCCCTTACGGAGCTTTTAAGTTTCTCAAATTGCCGTTTGGTCTAACCTCAGCAGCAAGTTTATTTAAAAAAATGATGGACACTCTATTTGGTCAACTGAAGGAAGTTTGTGCATTTCAAGATGACATTTTAGTGCACACTGAAACCATGGAACAGCATGAAGAGGCACTAGACAAAGTGTTTAGTATACTTCAAAGTTCTGGCTTGACCATCAAAACCGAGAAATGCAAGTTCTTGGTTGAAAGTGTAGACTACCTTGGTCATTCCATATCTGCTGAAGGCATTAAGCCCAAAATGTGTAATCTTGAAGCAATAGAGAAAGCACCTCCTCCATCTAACAAAGATGAGCTACATTATTTTCTTGGACTTTGTGAGTATTATTCAAGGTTTGTTAGTGGGTTTGCACTATTGGTACAACCACTCAGGTCACTACTTAAAAAGGGCAGTAAATATGTCTGGAACAAACAAGTTGATGATGCATTTGAGCACATCACACAGGTAGTATTGTCTGCACCCACTTTGAAATCATTCATTCCATCTGCTAGATTGTTCATAACAGTGGAAGCTAGTCTTAAAGGTCTAGGAGCCGTGTTTGGACAATGGATTTATGGTCAAGAACACACAGTTTCATTCACTTTCAGAACTCTTTCCAGTGCTGAATGTAATTACAGCACAATTGAAAGGGAAGCTCTGGCTTGCGTTTGGGCGGTCCAGAAGTTTAGGACATACATATGGGGAACTCATTTTGAGGTTTACACAGATCACAAACCATTAGTATATTTAATGAGTGGTAATGGTCTGGGTAAGGCATCTGCCCGACTGGTAAGACTGTTATCTAAACTACAGGAATATAATCTTGAGATGAAGTATGTAACTGGTGGGAAAAATGTTAGGGCAGACTGTCTATCTCGCTTTCCCTTACCACAGTCTCCTGATGTGAGCGATGATGACCAAGACACAGAATGTGTAGTGGGGGTCTTAGATATAGGGGGTGATTCCAACTCTGGCGGGCGGCTACCGCCGCCCGCCAGGCGGAAACTGCCATTTGGCCGCCATGCGGCCAAAATTCCGCTGCCCCCATTCTGACATTCCCGCTGGGCCGGCGGGAATGAGGCCGAAACACAGGAGCCGGCTCCGAATGGAGCCGGCGGTGTTGCGGCGGTGCGACGGGTGCCGTTGCACCCATCGCGCTTTTCACTTTCTGCAGCAGGCCGGGGCCTGGGCAGTGCAGAGGCCCCCAGGGGCCCCAGGACACCCGTTACCGCCAGCCTCTTCCTGGCGGTGAAAACCGCCAGAAACAGGCTGGCGGTACGGGGGTCAGAATCCCCAGAGCGCTGCCCTGGCGGATTGTCCCAGCCGGGGCAAAAACGGCAGATGACCGCTGGCCCCGGCAATCCGACTGCGGCTTTACCGCCGCGGTCGGAATTGGGATTGAAGCACCGCCAGCCTGTTGGTGGTGCTTCCGTCATTCGTGGCCCTGGCGGTCCAAGACCGCCAGGGTCAGAATGACCCCCATAGTCTCTGCATCGGATGGATTGTTCACGCAAGAAGAATGGGAGTTAGCCATGTCCAATGATGTTTTTTTATCCCAAGTTCTGCATTACATCAAACACGGCTGGCCTAACAAAAAGAAATATTGCGGTGAGATGAATACCTATAAACAGATAGCTATGGAATTATCTTGTGAGAATGGATTCTGCATGAGAGGCTCTGTATGTGCACCACCCAGTGATTTGAGACTGAGATTAATTAAAATAGCACATGAAGATTACCTAGGCATTTCTGCCACTTGTAAAACATTAAAAAGTAAATATTGGTGGCCCAATATTGATAAACAAGTTGCAGATTTTATTGACACGTGTCCATCGTGTGTTGTGTCAGACAAACACTGGAAAGGCAGTAATAAACCTCTACACACTGTTCCCTTGCCAAACAACCCCTGGGAAAAAATTGCTATGGATTTTTCGGGACCTTTCCATATGTTGTCTAGAGATATGAAGTACCTTATTGTTGCAATTGACTACTTCTCCAAGTGGATTTATTTTTCATTTATGGAAGATGCCAATACTGGCACTGCTATATAGTTCCTGTCCGATCTTTTTGCTATAGAGGGTGCGCCATCAGTCATTGTCACCAACAATGGGGTACATTTCACTTCAAAGAAAATGGGAAGTTTTTTGGAGAAGTTCAATGTTCAACATCTGCAGGTTGCCTTATATAGTCCTGCTTCAAATGGCTTAGTAGAAAGAGCCAATGGAATTTTGAAAGAAGGAATTCAAACTGCTCTAGCTAATAATTATGATGTCCATGACTTTCTCAAGGAGAAAATTTGGGCTTATTCGAACACACCACATTCTACCACAGGAGTCTCTCCGTTTACGCTGCTCAGAGGGAGAGAGTCAAGGTCCAAACTCGTACCGGACTGGCTAGCAAATTCTTGTATGGACAAATTAAGCAAAAAAGAGGTAGTGTTGAACAATTTGAGAAAACAAGTTTTAGAGAAACAACTCATTCAAAAAAAGAATTATGATAGAAGGAAATAGAGATAGATGTTCATGATTGGGTGTTGATAAAAAAAACACAGAGAGTTCCTAAAGGTGAATCTAAATATACGCTATCTGTAAAAGTGATGAGAGTAACCAAAGCTTCCATCTTATTAGATGGTAAAGGATGGTGGAACAGGAACATTGTTATTCCTATTACTGCCAGTCATGCACAAATCTTCAAGGAAGTTTATGCTGATAGGAGAGAAGATGTATCTAGTGACATTTCATTTCACAACGTTTCTTCGCTGTCGCTTACATGTGAGGTTCAATCAATCCGTGTTGGAAATGATGAGGAAGGACAACAAAGGGGTGATTCAATGGAAACCACATGCGAGAAAAAGTCAGGAACATCTTCCACTCATGATGAGATATATTTACCCAGCAATGATATAAGTAATGCGGATGATATTAGCTCAACCGGTTTGATGTTTACTCAAAGCAATAGAGTAGTTAAAATGCCTTCCAAGTTTGATGATTTTGTTTTGAACTAATTTTGTACTATTATTTAACTCTGTTTTATTTATTTGTTATTTAAAAAAAAAAAAAGATAGGTTTTTTTTTGTTATTTTAAAGGGGGAGATGATGTAATATGTGATACATGGTGTTAATTGTGGTATGGCTCATAGCTTTATAGATCTTTGTAAGAGTTCTATGTTACAAATGTTCTATTTGAGTTCTATGTTCCATATGTTCCATTTGACATCAGAGCACTGGGGGTTCTAGAGCCTGGTGGGCGGCAGTTGGAGTCTGGCTCTGGACCTGTCAGGGTGCTTATGGCTGTCGTGGATCCTGAATAAAGATACTACTTAAGTAACTTACACAGGAGTGTGAGTGGTAGTTTCTTCTTTATAGTGTATTCAGCCCCTACAATACACACAGCTGTTTGTGGTTGAACAGTAACAGCAGCGCTATGAAAGAAGACTGAAGTCAGGTCCTGGTTCTCACTGGGCTCGGCTATACTGATTCTCCTCGTTCCAATGATCCAGGGAGACACCGGAACTGGGCACAATCTCCTCTCCTTTCCGGGCTCCAGTAACACTGAGAAGGATGGGAGGTGAAGGCTTCTGTGTGCCCTGTGGCACAGCCTGTGTATATGTCTTCCCTTCTCCATACCCACAAACCCTGGCGTGGCAGGGGAAAGAGAGACATACTGTGGATTAGGTCATTGTAATGTTGAGAGCAGCGGGCAGGTACCAGGGCTTTTAGGCTGCTGCTGCTTCAATGGAGCTCTTTACATTTGAGTGTTCTAGTAATCTCTTGGCACTGATTAAATACTTCACCCATAGCCAAAGGTTAAGCCTGTCTCCTCTGTGTCATACTTACCAGCGGACTGAGCTCGGGTCGATTTAGGGACTTTTGTTGTTCATCCTTATGAGGTAGTGTTATTATTAGTTGAGGTGTACGACTGCCCGCACCAAATAACAATCCACTTTCCTAAACTAACAGTGACAAGTGAATATTAAAATAGGATCCGTAAGAAATCCCTTTGGTGTATTTTCTGAATTCACCCATATTGCTGTTGGGGTTTTGGGTTTCCCAGAAACTGGGTAATTAGAGTTAGCTAAGGTGACGTAATGACCTCTTTGACCCCATGACAGCAAAGGCTTCATCTGGTATCCCAGTCATAGCCACAAACTACAGGGAGTAAACATGACTCCCAGACACCTGCTGAGTTACTGCTGGTGTCTGACCCATGACCTCAGAGACCAGGGGTGTCAAGTACGGAGGAGTGGAACCAAAGGGCCACGGTGGACTGTGGCTGCTGCCCACAGGTGCCCCCCCTTGATGCCATGCACATCTCGTGAGTCCACGAAGCTTAAGGATGCTGCGAGCGTCCTGTATTTGTGTTAGCAAATGCCATGTGGCCTGCAGTGCACTTTTCCTGACAAGCTGCTGAAAGAGCTAAGTGCAGCTGTTAAAGCAATATGCCTTTAATCTGAAAATCACGTTTAAATCCTCCAGGATCAGTTACACTGGTCACTCCTCTAAGGTCAACGAAGCAAGCACTGTTTAACTTGGCTTTAGTAAACCCTCATGTCCTGCCCACAGTTGTGTCTGTTTATAGGGCTCTCTTCTGACACAATACCATAACGTAGGCTCTTGTGCCCATGGCCAGCTTTAGCCTGGTGGCACCCAATGCAACAATCTTTTTTGGCTCCCCTTCACGACCTCCACCTCGGATTTCCACTCTACCATCCAGCAAAAGTGCCCCTCATCTCTCCAAATCCCCTCTCTCACACGCATTTTTTGTAAGTGCTGGTAAAGGCTGGCTTTAATAATCCACTCAGCTATACACATAAAATACAGATCTGTTCTGTGCAGCAGGAATATTAACCCTCTGAGCTACTTTAAGGTGAGTCAAAATACTGCCACTTGACAAAACTCCGATCTCTCTCCAGTAGGAACATTAACCAGAAGAGTTATCTTAACATTTTTATTGCTGCCTGAAACTTGGAAGCACAAGGAACTCTGCAGCAGGGGCTTTTAAAGCGTCAGTTATTGCTAAACACAGCGCCCCCCTGAGGCCAGTGCCCCCCTCCAGGTCAGCGCCCAGTGCGGCCGCTCCAGTCACACCCCCTAAAGCCGGCCCTGCTTGTGCGGGGTGTGAACAATATTGTAGGCTCCTGTGTGGGATGTGACGTGCCTTTGCTAGAGACATTAATTTAAGTTTTGAAAAATGAGTTACTAGTGATAACTTTCCTGAGGCAACCTATCTCCTGCCTGGGAACGTTTCCTTAAAGGTCTTGGGCAAGTCTGTTTGCAGACTCCTGGAATTCGTTGTCAAGCCCTAAAAGGTGATACATCTGCTCTGCATGTAGGACTAACCCCGTCAGGAGCAGATTTCTGAACTTAAAGTTATATCTTACTGACTATGGTCCCGAGGACGCATCTCATAATAGCAACAACATGACATGTGGACCACATCTTCATAGGACGTCCCCTTACAAACTGACCCCGGCAGGAGTGCGCCAGGCCTGACCTGGGATGGAATACATCCTTCAGGGGAAGGGCTTAGCTTCAAATAACTTGTCTGGCCCAAACGTCACTTCCCTCTCTGGTCCTACTGAGCTGGACAAGCCATGGCAACGAAAGAGGCCAACCATAGCCATCCTTATCTCAAGGTCTCACCAAGGGACCCATGTTTGGACCTGTCTCATTTTAGCAACCACTCCCCACCAGCTGTTGGAACAATGTGCTGGGAATACTTCGTGGCTGGGTTGTTAATCACCTCCCATCTCTTCCCATCCTGTTTCCTGGTAAGAGCTCTGAACCAACCTCCTGGGGCAAAGGTCTGACTTACAACAGTATTTACTACTGCCTTGGTGTGTGCCAGCTATACATGAAATTATCCCCCTCCCCCACCCCTCCCATCTGGCTTGCAAGTTATACATTCAGTTCAGGTAGAGGACGCTCCCTACCTAGCAATTTTGTTGAAATGGCCTATAGATGCGCCGGGGGATGACTTATGCCCAGTCTGTACAGAGGCTTCGAATGATTATCGCATATAGGGGGTTATTCTAACTTTGGAGGAGTGTTAATCCGTGCCAAAAGTGACGGTAAAGTGACGGATATACCACCAGCCGTACTACGAGTTCCATAGGATATAATGGACTCGTAATACAGCTGGTGGTAAATCCGTCACTTTTCCGTCACTTTTGGGACGGATTAACACCTCCTCCAAAGTTAGAATAACCCCCATATTGTCCTTACCCTCTGTGTACCGACTCCAAAGAACAAACTAAGTAGCCCCCAGTGCTTAGTTTGTAAATAAAGAGGTGCCGGTGCCCAAAGCCCTCCTCTTAAACACGCGGCTGCTGCAATTGCATGTGCGAACACGGAATATTGAGGCGGCGTAATCCTGAAGCCTTCTCGGGCCTCTTCAGTCCATTTAAAGCCACCCCCTGCCCCTTCAGCTCACTCTTGCAGATTTCTACTTTCTCCCTTTGTGACGCTTTTTCGTTTTTCCTTCCTCCGTCTTTCCCTTATGTGTCTTTTGCTCGCAGCAAATGCTTGAGGCAGAAGAATAAGCCCCGGCCGTTAAAAATAACTGCCGGTGCTGAGCACCGGAAACAACAAGCACAAATTAAGCACTGGTAGCCCCCATGCAGGAATCTGGGCACAGGCCGCTACATGGAGGCACATGGAATCCTCACAACTGAACTAAGCGGATGTTTTTTCCAGTTTCTAGATATTTATTGTTTGTATGGATTTGGCGCTCCAACTGTATTAAAGCAGCTCAGGAAAGGTTAGGGCCTTTGTAAATCCTTGAAAAGAGCGCGGTTTGCTGCAGCGAGCTACGGATATTGTGGTTTAGCACTTTATTGCAATTTTGTACATCTTGTGCCTTAGCACTTTATCGAATTATCTACATTTTGTGGCTTAGCACTTTATTGCAATTTGCACATTTTGGTAGAGAGCAAGGCACCCCTTCACTTGTCCCATTTCAACTTTTTTATCTTTTTATTGGAATCTTTTACAATGTCACACACACATGTAGACTTGCTACCAGACTTTATTACTGAACATCTTTTTTTTTATCTCTGATGAAATTTTGTATGCCTCTTCGAGGATGTTTTTGTGTGTTCTTTGTATATGTGGTACTTTTATGATCTTTGGGATTCAAATATAATTATGCGCCCACAAATACACACAAAAAAAAAACACCCTCTCACGTTCCGTGCTCACCATTGAGTGCTAAGAACAGGCTGCAAATACCCCAAATGCAATTTAGTACCAAAAACAAGTTTTCAGAGACCACAGGAAGTTGGTCTCAGGCAGGCAAATGGAACATATTGGATCTTAAGGGCCAGAAAGCTGCCGGACGCCTCTCAACCATGTCTATGAGGCCATGCAAAGTCACTTTATGTGGCTTTGCGTGGGCTCACAGATACAGAGTGAGACAAAGCAGTGTACGTCGCTGCGTTGCCTTACTCTGCGCCAGGTGCATTGTGGTTTGTTTTCCCATGCAACACCCATGGATTTTGACGCTGCCCCAAATTTACTTATTCACATAAACCTGGGGTGGGTCCAAAACCTTACGCCTCCACAGGGCAGGCATAACCAGGAGAAATATTTGTATTTCTCCTCGTTTTTTCCTCTCTTCATGTGTGCTAGATCTTGCAGCACACACAGAGGAAAACACCTCCTAGGATTGTTTTTGTGCAGGAAAGTGGTCCTTCCTGCACAAAAACAATCCTGCATGCAACACAAACACCTGTGCACAAAAACAATCCTGCATGCAACACAAACACCCTTGCACAAAAACAATTCTGCACGCAACACAAACACCCTTGCACAAAAACAATCCTGCACGCAACACAAACACCCTTGCACAAACACCCTTGCACAAAAACAATCCTGCACGCAGCACAAACACCCTTGCACAAAAACCCTTGCACAAACACCCTTGCACAAAAACAGTCCTGCATGCAACACAAACACCCGTGCACCATGGTGCAAGGATGCCTACGTTGGTGCCAGGCAGGAGAGAGGACAAAAATGCACGTACTGCATAAAGTGGTGCTTACCTGCCCTTTGACATTGGCTTAGGGCAGGGCAGTAAAGTGATCTGTTCCCCATAAATACCCCCCTCCTCTGTTTTCCCAGCTTGAGAGAGCCTGATGCTGGCCTTGGGAGACAAATGAGCCGTTTGTCACACTGAAGAGGAACATGCTTGGAGAATGTTCCAGAACGGCCCTCTGTTTCATCAGTCATACATAGGAGGAAGATCTCGTCTTGTTTGCAGCTCGGTTGGTTCATTCAGACTCTGAGGACTCTTGAGGAGGGGAATCCTCTGGTTGGGAAAGAGAGCGCGTCTCTCCAGGGATCGCGGCCCTTGATTGGCAGCGCTGTTAATTACTACGGAGGGAAGCCAGCCAACGTGTTTCTCTGCTAATTAGCTCCGATCTGCTTATTAGGAGAGCGTGGAATCGCTAATCTGCATAAGCCAATTAAGGATGGGTTTGCAGCAGCCTGTCTGAACGGGGAAACCTAATTAGTTTCTGGCTTGAAGGCAGGAAGGCTTGTTATTCTCATGTGTGTGATTCGTTGTGTCTCGGGTTCTTCGGTTGGGGCAACCACTGTGGTTTGTAAAGAGAAACACTTGTGCTGTGACGTGGCTTCTGCGGACCCGGAAGGGCTTCTAGTTAAGGGAGCCAGGACCCCAAATTACGAATCTCTGCCCCCCTGGACCTGGATTATGAGAAACATCTCAATCCCTCAGAAGTTAATGTTGTTTAAAGGGACTTCTAAGTGCCAACAGCACACTGCGGCTGGAGGAGGGGGTGGGGGGCTGTACAAGCAAAGCCTGCAGTTTCTAAACAGGTAAGGCAGCTCAGTGGGTTCTGTGCTTTCTGCTGTCTGCAAGCTGAAGGCCATAGATTCAAAACCTGGAGAACTCAGTCCTGCATCCTTCCGAGGATGACACATGGAGTAGACTTGTGTTGAGTAAAGCTAGCAACAGGGGCCTTTTCACCAAGCCATTTTCGGTAGAAAACGTACTTTTATCATTGAAAATCGCTGAAATTATGATTCCTCAGCATTTACAGAATAGGACCAAATATCAATCATTCCCTTTATTCTTACCTCGCTTTAGCTTAGTATCATGCAGGGAGTAATGGATCACTCCGAAACTTTGTGAAGCTTTCCAAGGGAAAAATAATTCCTATTTCAGACATCAGCTATTGTGTGTTTTTGATGGCTTGTCATTGGTTGGATGGTCAAGGTCATAACATTTTGTGGATGATTCAATTACCCTATTTGTGTTATCATTCAATCAATAGATTTATCGAGTGCTACTTGTCTCCCGTGAGGGTATCAAGGCACTAGCAGGATCCAGTTGATTAGATGAATAGCCAGGTCTTGAGGGACCTTCGGAACTCCGGGAGAGATGGGGAGTTCCGGACATGAAAGGTAGTTTGTTTCATGTCTTCACTGCTAGGTAAGAGAATAAGCAACCTCCGCATCTGCTACATCGGATGCCAGGGGTGAGGGTTAGAGAAAGGGACGTGGAGCAGAAGTGTCTGGTGGGCTGATGGAAGTTTAGGCAGTGGTTCAAATAGACGGGTCTCTTTTCTGTACAGGGACCCACTGGAGTTCCCTGAGGTAAGGGGAGATGTGGGTTTGTCCAGGAAGATCAAGGAAGAGTCTGGCTGCAACGCTGTGTATGGTTTGTAGTTGTCGGAGGAGAAGAACTGTGATCCCTGCATAGAAAGTGTTACTGTAGGCCAGTCGGCTAGAGAGGAGGGCCTGGGTGATGGTGTGTCTGGAGCTTTGGAGTAGCTATTTGAATATCGTATGAAGCATGCGGAAGATGAAGAAGCAGGAGGAGGAGACGGAGTGAACCTGAGTAATCATGGTTAGTTTGTTGTCCAGAATGATGTCTAGGTTCTTTGTGTGGTCAGTGGGGATAGGCATAGCTCCAAGTTCTGAGAGCCATGAGGATGCATCCTATGAGGAGCTTTTGTTTCTGAAAATCAATACCTCTGTCTTGTCTGTGTTGAGCTTCAGGCAGTTGTCCTTCATCCAGTTGGCGATGTCTGTCATGCAGTTGTGGAAGTTGGTTTTGGTGTTTGTGGTGTCTTCGGTGAGGGAGAGGATGAGTTGTGTGTTCTCGGCAGAGGATATGATGTTGAGTTGGTGGGTTTTGGCGATGCTGGCCAGAGGGTTCACATAAGTGTTGAAGGGGGTGGGGCTGAGCGAGGATCTTTGGAAAGTTTTTTTTTTTAAATAGATTTCAGATGTGATATGAAAAGTAGTTTGTAATTGAGACCCGACCTGTGTTATTAATGTATTTGCTTTAGCTGCCCATTGGCATTTTAACAGATGATGTATATTTTCTGTTTATAAAGTGCATCTTGTTTGGATGTCTTTGATAATCATAACAACACCTTACTTGACACTAATGTCCCTTGTACATTGATTTGTTTTTCTTTGTTGCCATGTTACCATGTTGTTGGATGTATGACTTTTTTGTTCACAAAGTAGAATCTTACAGGAACGTAATTATTTTGAGATGCAACAGAAACAGTGGTCATTTTTCAAAAGTTATTCACTATATGATGTTTTGCCGTGTATACCTTTTAATTTCACCACTTACAACAGAGACTTCCTATTCAGAGTCTCTTCTTTGAGGATAAACCTTGGCTCTACTGAAGCAGTCTGTTTAGCAAAGGGGCCCTAATTCCAGCTGCTCATACTGTTGGTGCCGTCGATCTTTCTTCATTAAGGATTTGGTTTTCTAGGAAAGATTTTGGAAACACCCACAAATGCAACCAGATATGTTGTTGTATATATAGCAGTTGACCTATCCTATAATTTTTGTCATTTTTCCATATTTTATATCTCAGTCTTAATTTTCCTGATATAAACTAACTTAGAGTTTTGAAAGGAAGGCTATAACCAAATAGGATTTATTATTCACAATTATTTTTTTCTGACTTTTCAGTTCAGTGCTTTCAGAGGTAACACCAAATGGCAAAGATCCCAGCTGTGCAGGCAAGAACTTTATAAAGACTTCTTCAGCTAATGCTTTTGTATGTATTAGTAGAAAAGCAGAAAAGGGGTAATGGAAGACGTTTGCACTTCTCAAATAAATGATAGCTTCAAAATGAACTTCAGTGGTTAGATCTCTACCTAGAAGGCTTCGAATAAAGAGAGAACCGCAAAAGGCCTATGGTAGATGTCAAGATCTCGCAGCAAGCTGATCTTGGGGATACTACAGAGGCAACCTAAGGGCCTTACTCACAAAGATAATTTACATGTACAGCTACTCATGCGTAAATTTACTTGTACAACAACACTTCTTCGCTATCCACCATTTCAGAATGTAGATTTACATGTAACTGTAGAATTGCATGTCTCCAACCCCTAGAGCCATGGAGTGGAGAAATCTAAGTCTGAATTGGAAGTGTAAAATTACTACCACCCAGGCAGAGAGATCCAGGACTGGGGTACAAATCTCCACCATTAAGACAGAAATGCTCCACCAATGGGGTAGATATCTCCCTATGGTGATATGTGGAAAGGTGATGCGGCTTATTAATCAAAAATGTGTTATGTAAAGTAAAATTGTAAATTAATTGTATATTTTTTATTATAAACCTAGAACTAGATAAATACAAGTTTACAGCACATTAACTCATCAAATTAAATGTTTGCTAAATATTTAAGTAAGTGAAATATATTAATATAATTCATAGATTAAGTTTAAAATTAAGAGGAACTCCACCATGATTAGAATTGTAACATTGAATAACTATTTAGTAAATGTATTTTAAAATCATGCATATTTTAAATTTAAATGAGATTTAATTTGTTATTAAAAGTTTAAAAGGTTAGTTAAAGTATTTGTTTAAAATAGTTAATGAATACTTTTTAAAATTATAAAATGTTAATTTTGAATTTAAATTACTATTAACAGTCAAACCATTACATATTTAAATTAAAAAAAGCCAAAATCATTTAATTTGTTTAGCATTATTTCTTATGGGTGTTATTTTGAGTCCCTGCCTCCATTATTTTCTAGGGGATGTGTTGCTATATCTATGAATGACCATGTGTGGTGCCAGATTTACACCAAGGCTGGGCTACAGTACCTTCATGACTGCTGTGCGGCCTTTTGGGCTTTAGTAACTTTAGTAGAGTAGGTAGCACAGAGAGGTGATTTCTCACACCCTCTAATGCCATAACCTGTATGTAATTATGCAGCATTGCTTTAGAAGATTGCAGGATTTGCCTAGCCCTGCTCTCTATTGCACATGATGGTGAGTTGTATAGCCTATTCGTTTTCCGTGTAGATTCTCAGTTCTGAATTATGACTGAGAATCTGTCTGGAATGGGCGGTCCGGAGAAATAAAATGGAGAGATTTGCTATGTACTCTTTGAAAAAAGATAGGCCCATTCAAATTCATAAGTAGACTGTGAAGTCCAAATAATCCGGGACGCAGATAGAGAGGTCAAAGATGAAAGTTAATTTCCAAATAACAGAGGAGCTCCAGCCACATAAGGGCCTCTCTACTCAAACCTTCAACTTCCATCTGTCTCTACATTCAAATACTGACCTTCTAATAGAACATAGACCAGGACAGGTAACTGGGGTATAGATGTGGGGGAAGGGAAGGGGGCAACAGAAACAAACCATAAATGTACAATTAAAATTACAGTTAAATATCACATAGACTTTAACTGATTTTAAAACCATATTGGTCTGGAGACACATTTTAAGGATATTGTATATGAAAATACACTGTTTTGTTGCTATTTTTTGAGAGACGTTCTGAGAGGGGTGAACCCCATGGTGACCCTTTTGGAACCTCTGTTTTTAGTCAAATTGTAATTGTATGACAATTGTGATTTAAAGGAAGGGCAATTGGAACTAAATATAATTGTAGAAAATTCTGCAACGTTTACAAGAATAGTGTCAAGGTAAATATGAGTACATTCCATGCCCTTCTGGACCCAGTGTCTGACTGAACTTGAAAGCCACACCTGGTCTATAACTCTGGGTTTGTCTGTGAGACTCCCTCTGGCTTCAGCTCATGTGCATGTGTCTAGATTTTGGGGGGACACAGCATGCACATCTGGCCTCAATCTCTGTGTTTACTTTGGAAGCTTCCGAACAGGAGGCAGCAGCATCTCTGTCCCTTCAAACCCTGGAGCAAATGAATCCGGCTTAATCATGCGCTCCAGAACCTACAAACTAGGGGCCAGGTGTACAAGGAATTTTTTGGGCTGCAAACAGCCTGATTTGCAGAATGCTTTTTCAGATGTACAAAATGCAAAATGGAATTCGGTAGTTTGTTACCGAATTGCAATTATCATTTGCGATTCAGAATTTAGAAGAGGCGTGTTTTGGGCGTCCTTTCCAAATACAGTATGATATGTGTTACTGTTTTTTGACCAAATTCCGGTTGCAAAACAGTAACACTTCACCACTGTTTTAAAAGTGGTGGCAACCATTCCCAAATGCCAAGGAATCCCTTTGGAACCTCTTCCCCTTTGCGATTATTCATTTTCTTAAAGAGCAAGCAGTGTTCCCACATACCACTGCCTACTGTCCGATGGGCCACTTCCTACTTTTAAAAAATGAAACTTCTAAGTGTCATTTTTTTCTTTATAAATGCATCCAGTTTGCCTTTAAGAAAAACAGGCTGCATTAAAAAAAGATTGCTGTTTTTAAAAGCAGTCACAGACATGGTGGTCTACTGATATTCCCGAAATAGCCCTATTTGTGACCTACTAGTAATCACTATTTAGAAATAAAACTTTTTGTACATTAGGAATACTGATTCTACATCTGAATCACAATTAGGAAATCAGTATCTCTATGTTAGTGTGTCTGGCGTTAGGACTCATCAGCTCCAGCACATGCATGACAGTACTTTTTCTTGGTACCTGCTGGAAGTCCAACAGGTGTGCCCAATGATTAGCAAAACCACAACCAATGGGACAGAACATCGAGGACAGAGTATCACAAATAAAATGTCAACAGGTAAGTAAGTCTAGATGTCCTACACCGAACTTCACACATATGTATCAACACAGTGCATATGTCTTCAAGGTGTGTAGATATGGATTTAGAAATAGTAAATCTGCACTTCCCTAGATGCACTGAGCTTTCAATATGTTGTGCCTTGATATTCTATCCTCAAAAATCTTGCACCACAGTATTGTTGGTGATGATATTTAACAGTACGTACGACCAAGATCAAAATAAAATTAGGTAGCTTGTCAGTTAAGAATGCACTTCACGCGGCTCATGCAGTCATCACAGTTTACCTTTGAAAACTGCATTATCGACTGGTGCACTAAACTCCGACATCAACCTATAGTGAGGGCCACTGGAATTTTGCAGCAGAGGAGGACCGACATTTTCAGCAAGGGTGACTAAATTATGCTGCAAGAGGCTAATTATGCGACATAGTGCAGCTTTCTTTGTGATGGTATTACTTCATCATTGTTGTCATTTTTACACCCTGTAACAGTGTCTAATAAAATAATTCACCTTAATTAGTACCAATTTAACAACCAAATACAACAATTAGCAACTGAAAGAGGACCAGACAACCTCTGCAAAAAAAACTTCCAGTGTGCAGTATTTTTTGTGTAACTTTTGATCCATTTGAAAAAATGTTTTTGTTAAAATCAGAAGAATGTGCGGCAGATGATGGATTATGGGGCGAACACGGCAAATCCATAATCTGGGAAAATCACCTTAGAATCACATAATTCCAGTGGCCCTGCCTATAGTCACAGTGCTGCAAGCCTGGCTATTAAAAATAATTTGGTGCCTTGGATGTCAATTCATCGAAATGCCAGGGGTAGCGGAAGGGATATCACTTTCACTCACACCAACATACTTACATACACACACATTCACCCTCACATACTCTCTCTCACACAAACACACTTTCACCCGCAGGCACACACACAACATACATTTAAAAGCAGTTTTTATCTACCCCAGCTGTCATGGAAGGGTATATTCCAACTACTTGTACTCCATTTACTATTACACCAACTCAAAGTACACTCTCCAGTACAAAGCGTGAGACTTGTACTTAAAGTACACTCTCCAGTACAGAGTGTGAGACTTGTACTCAAAGTACTCACTCCAGTATAAAGCGTGAGACTTGTACTCAAAGTACACGCTCCAGCATTAAGCGTGAGACTTCTACTCAAAGTACACTCTCCAGTACAGAGTGTGAGACTTGTACTTAAAGTACACTTTCCAGTACAGAGTGTGAGACTTGTACTCAAAGTACGCACTCCAGTACAGAGTGTGAGACTTCTACTCAAAGTACACTCTCCAGTACAGAGTGTGAGACTTATACTCAAAGTACGCACTCCAGCACAAAGCGTGAGACTTCTACTCAAAGTACACTCTCCAGTACAGAGTGTGAGACTTGTACTCAAAGTACACACTCCAGCACAAAGCGTGAGACTTCTACTCAAAGTGCACTCTCCAGTACAGAGTGTGAGACTTCTACTCAAAGTAGAGTACACTCTCCAGTACAAAGTGTGAGACTTCTACTCAAAGTACATTCTCCAGTACAGAGTGTGAGACTTTTACTCAAAGTACACTCTCCAGTACAGAGTGTGAAACTTCTACTCAAAGTACACACTCCAGCACAAAGCATGAGACTTGTACTCAAAGTGCACACACCAGCACAAAGCATGAGACTTCTACACAAAGTACGCGTTCCAGCACAAAGCATGAGACTTCTACACAAAGTACGTACTCCAGCGCAAAGTTTGAGACTTATACTCAAACTACGCACTCCAGTACAAAGCAAGAGACTAGTACTCAAAGTACGCACTCCAGTACAAAGCATGAGACTTGTACTCAAAGTATACACACCAGCACAAAGCATGAGACTTCTACTCAAAGTACACACTCCAGTGCAAAGCGTAAGACTTGTACTCAAAGTACACACTCCAGCACAAAGCGTGAGACTTCTCTACTCAAAGTACACTTTCCAGTATAGAGTGTGAGACTGGTACTCAAAGTACACTATTCAGTACAGAGTGTGAGACTTGTACTCAATATACACTCTCCAGTACAAAGCGTGAGACTTGTACTTAAAGTACACTCTCCAGTACAGAGCGTGAGACTTGTACTCAAAGTACTCACTCCAGTACAAAGCGTGAGACTTGTACTCAAAGTACACACTCCAGCACAAAGCGTGAGACTTCTCTACTCAAAGTACACACTCCAGTATAGAGTGTGAGACTGGTACTTAAAGTACACTCTCCAGTACAGAGTGTGAGACTTCTACTCAAAGTACACTCTCCAGTACAGAGTGTGAGACTTCTACTCAAAGTACACACTCCAGTACAGAGCGTGAGACTTCTACTCAAAGTACACTCTCCAGTACAGAGTGTGAGACTACTTCTCAAAGTGCCCTCTCCAGTACAGAGTGTGAGAGTTGTACTCAAAGTACGCACTCCAGCAGAAAGCGTGAGACTTCTACTCAAAGCACACTCTCCAGTACAGAGTGTGAGACTTGTACTCAAAGTACCCTCTCCAGTACAGAGTGTGAGATGTGTACTCAAACTACACACTCCAGCACAGAGCGTGAGACTTCTACTCAAAGTACACTCTCCAATACAGAGTGTGAGACTTGTACTTAAAGTACACACTCCAGTACAGGTTTGAGACTTCTACTCAAAGTACACTCTCCAGTACAAAGCGTGAGACTTGTACTCAAAGTTCACTCTCCAGTACAGAGTGTGAGACTTGTACTCAAAGTACACTCTCCAGTACAGAGTGTGAGACTTGTACTTAAAGTGCACACAGTCCAGTACAAAGAGTGAGACTTGTACTCAAAGTATGCACTCCAGCGCAAAGTGTGAGACTTGTACTTAAGGTGCACTCTCCAGTACAGAGTGTGAGACTTGTATTTAAAGTACACACACTCCAGTACAAAGTATGAGACTTGTACTCAAAGTACACGCTCCAGCACTAAGCGTGAGACTTCTACTCAAAGTACACTCTCCAGTACAGAGTGTGAGACTTGTACTTAAAGTACACTCTCCAGTACAGAGTGTGAGACTTGTACTCAAAGTACACACACTCCAGTACAAAGTGTGGTACTTGTACTCGAAGTATTCATACTCCAGTACAAAGTGTGAGACTTGTACTCAAAGTACTCACTCCAGCACAAAGTGTGAGACTTGTAATCAAAGTACTCATACGCCAGTACAAAGCGTGAGACTTGTACTCAAAGTACACACCTTGCTGGTTGCCAGTCTTCTTCTCAGTGTGTGACATTTTTCATTAAGGCAAAGCGGAATCTAGAACCTTCCACCAGGAGTGTACTCTAGCAAGGGTGGACGTTTCTCTGTGACATTTTGGGGGTATAATTTCAGTAGCAGCTTTTGCAGAGATGCATACGTTCCCTCGTATTACTTTCACAGCAGAATCAAACATCCATACTGTTTAGCTGTGGTTTTAGGAGATGCTGCTTGTGGCCTTCCTTCAGGCCACGTCTCATGTAGATGCACCTTACAATGAACAGTGATGTGCCACAATAAACTACAGGTTATGTGACTGATGCTGCAAGCATCATGCTGCAGGGACTGAGTTTATCCTCTGTACAGTGATAATCTGCATGTGCTGGTTTCATTGGGTGTGCTGGTGAAAGTCAAGTTCTTCATTTATAGAAACCTGAATAAAGGCTTAAATGTACTGTGATGTTGTTTGGGATGCACACCTATGTATTTTCTTGACTTAAAAGTTATCTCAGGCTCACTACATTTGGATAGATGTAAGACTTAAAAACGAATTGCATTTTGTTCTACTGTTTTGCATAAACGCTGGAAGTAGGGGTGTGGAGCACCCTCAAAATAACCATGCTGGAGCTCAGGAAGTGAACAACCAATAAAGAAGGCATTACAAGTTGCTTTTATCTTAGCACATTTGTGGCGTGCTCAAGGACAGAGATTAGATATCAAACTATGGGGTGTATTTATAAGCCATTTTGGCGTAATTTGTTTTTTACACTAAAATGTTGCAAACTTAGCTCCATGTTTGTATTTTGATGCTAGACCCGTCCAGCGTCAAAATATTGGAGATAGCGTCATTTTTTTGGATGCGTGAACCCACCTTGCGTCTATGAGATGGAAGGTAGGCGTTCACTTCCCAAAAAATTACGCTAAGCACTTAGCGCCATATCTATTGCCCGGACAAAAATGACACGCGGGTGGGAGGCGGACCCAAATAATGATGCTAAGCTTGCTTAGCATCATTCTTTAATGACAGGGTCAGACCAGGCATTAAGGTACCTGTGGACCCATTTCAATGGCCAAACACCATGGAATGGGCCCACAGGTGCCCACCCCAGGCACCAGGAACACCCCTACCCACACCTACACCAGAGGAGCACCATAGGATGGTGGACCCCATCCCAGGTGAGTAAGGTAAGTATTTAAAACATTATCTTTGAAGTGCCATTGGGGGCCCTTACAAGGGGCTCCCCGCCTGGCATTAGGTGTAATGGCCATGCCCACGGGACACTGGTCTCCTGTGCTGGCCATTGAGGTGGTGGGCATGACTCCTGTCTTTACTAAGACAGGGGTCATTTTTGGGTGGTTGTGCGTCAGGAAACTAGGCTGGTTACCGGCATTATTTTTGCCACTAACCAGCCAGTCATCATTTTCTGTCACACAGCCTCCTTTTCCCATACCCCCACCCGGCTAGCGTCCTTTTTTTTATGCTAGTTCAAGCTTAGCACCGGCTTTCGCCATTCCAGCGCCTGGCTGGTGCTGTAGAATGATGCAAGCCAGCGCTAAACGTTTTGATGCAAAACTGCGTTAGCGCAGTTTTGCATCAAAAAGCATAAATCTGGGTCCATGTCTTCTGACAAATGACTGCTTGTTCTTTGAGCAAGACCATAGGTGTTCACTTTTCTTTCTCTTATTTCAAAGTTAGAGCGTTTTGCGTAGTGAAATTCCTAACAATTTTGCTGGGGTACAGGGAGTGTGAAAAGAAAGGCCGTAGGATGTCTGTTATTTTCTAAAATACCACAAAATTTAAATGCCTGTAAATGAACTGTTACAAATATTTCAAAATACATCACCCTTTTGAAATATTTCAACCGACTGCTTACCACACACTAACCACACTCCTGCTGAGTGGGCGTGGCTCATTTGCTACACTTGTTCGGTGAGTGGCGCTTAGATTATTTTACAGTTTATTGTACAGTTCCTGCCACCAACCCCCATTCCATGAAAGCTCATAGTGGTGTGATGTTTGCGGATCTTGAATTGGTGACAGAAGGTGAAGAAGGCAGTATTCCACCATACAATACTCTGTGGTAATTAAAGGTACATACAAAACGTCTTATTCCATTAATAATAATCTGTATATCACTCGCTTCATTGCCTTATGTCATGGAGGGTGGCATTCAACAGGAGACCAAAAGTTAAAGTGCTTGACAAACTTCAGGGGGGTGAACATCATATAAGCAGGTTATATGAAGCCATACCTTGGCTCTCTACCATAGTGGTAGACTGCAAACTGAAGCATCGTCTTTTTGGGTATGTGCCGGCCCAATCTGTCAAGAAAGGCACATTATACCAACTGTAGGTGACCTTGTTGCAGAAGTAAATATGACACAATGGTTTGAATTTTGACTACCATCATGCTTGGCCTGAAAACACATTGCACCATCACTTCTTCAAAGAGCACCAGTATTGACCAGCATAATACCAGAATAGCACCAAAAGGATTCTAGGAGAGAAATATCAGACCAGAAACTATAGTCTCCCAAAGATGCCACAAACACAGTAGGTGTTAATGGTCAACACCACTTGCATCTATGGTGAAACATAACACCAGTTCATGAGTGTAGCATCCTCCACAGCTGGGGTACTCGTAAATTACTTTCCCACACACAGAGTTTGTTCTTACACATCTTTATTGCTCGGAGTGTAACCACAAACTCAATATTCTAAACATGAAATCTATTCACCACAAACTAAAACTTACGTCACGGAGTCCAGCAGGAACTGAAAGGGGCCCATGTTCGCTAACCCACAAGACACTACAATTAGTACTACAGTGAATCCTGAAATGCCCAATTGTGGCCTGAGCCTCAACCACAAGGAATGCAAAGCCAGCACTGACCTTTTTGTCTACAGATTCTGTACCAACAGCATCATTCTCAATGCCCCACAATTCAACCATCTGAAGCCTACCACCACTCAAATCTCTGTGTCAGTGGTGCACAGTGTGTTGTGTAAGATAACATACATTGGAAGGTTCATATGCAACTTGACATCGCTGCCTAGCCCTCTATGGAAGCACCAGCCCTGAGACACATTTGGCCCTGGACACGAGTGCCACTGGGCAAGCCATCAGCGACAAGAGAGCCCAACCGTCTAAGCCACCTGCAAGTTCTTGGGTACAGTGCAGTGATGCTCACATGTAGCGATGGAAGCAATTGTGATGCTCTGGGAATGTATAGACCTCTCCCTGGAGACCCCCTCAAGGCACCAGGCCTGGAGGAGAGGTGCATGTGTGCCATCTCCTACACCACACAAGGTTAGACCAACACAAGGCTTGCCTAATGTCAGGGGTGCATGCCCAATTTGCTACTGCTTGCGACTGGTGACAGGGAGAAGGCCTAATTTACATGTGGAAGCATTGGTGCAAGCAAGGATTGTCTCTGCCCACACAAATATTACTAGGGGGCGCACCTGGCTGCAAAAATATCCTGCTGCTGGGACCCCCCAACAGTAACCGGCTGCACCTTCCAGGTTGCAGTGATGGCTTCTCCAGTATTTTGCTCTCCCTACAGGTCATGCCCCAATAATGTGTGGATGCTGCCAACCCTTACCTCATAATGGCCAATGTGGCCTCTCCTTGGACACAGACAGACAAAAGGAGTGTCCTGTTCCGCTGGATGACTTGTTCTGGGTTTGATCAGAAATTAAAGTCATACTACATTAATACTTGTGCGAAGGGAAACATCCGGAATAACGATGCCAGAACCATGACAACGTTGTTAACGCAAGCGGAACCACGCTTGCTTTAACAACAACCCCCTTTTTCTATGCCTTAACCATGCGTGTGTTGAACAACGCACATGCGTGGTTAATACATAGAAAAAGGGAGTCAGCATCGAGAGAGGACTCGGTCAGGTAAGTGGGTCTGGGGGGGTAGTTTTGTTTTTAGGGCAGGGTGCGAGGTAGGGGTAATTTTGTTTTTAGGGGCCGGTGGGGGCAGGGGTCATTTTGTATTTAGGGCAGGTGGGGGTGGGTTTTTAGGGGTGGGGTGGGGTGTTGGGGTCATATTGTTTTTAGGGGTGGGGTAATTTTTTATTTAGGGTGGGTGGGTTTTTAGGGGCAGGCGTGGGGAGTCGGGGTAATTTTGTATTTAGTGTGGGTGGGGGTGGTCGGGTTTTAAGGGTGGTGGGGTAATTTTAGTTTTTAGGGGCGGGGTCAGGATAGGATGGGGTCAGGCAAGTGGAGCTGGGAGAGGGTTGGGGTCGTTTTTAGGGGTGGTTGGGTTATTTTTTTTATAAGGGGTTGGAGTGGGGGCTTGGGCTAGTTTTGTTTTTAGGGCGTGGTGGGGGGTCAGGATTCTATGGCCCATATTTATACTTTTTGACGCACAACTGCGCCAACGCAGTTGTGCGTCAAAAATTTTACAGCCGGCTAACGCCATTCCAACGCGCCATGCGGGCGCCTTATTTATGGAATGACGTTAGCCGGCGCTGCGGACTGGTGTGCGTCAAAAAAAATTACTCACACCAGGCAGCGCCGGCGTATGGGAAAATGGGGGTTGTGCGTCCAAAAATGGGGCAAGTCAGGTCTGAGGCAAAATTCAGGCCTCAAACCGGATTTGCGCCATTTATTTTGACGCCCAACCTCCATTGACATGACTCCTGTCTTAGCAAAGACAGGAGTCATGCCCCCTTGCCCAATGGCCATGTACAGGGGACTTATGTCCCCTGGGCATGGTCATTGGGCATAGTGGCATGTAGGGGGGCCCAAATCTGGCCCCCCTATGACACTTAAAAAAAACGAAAAAAATACTTACCCCAACTTACCTCAACTTCCCTGGGATGGGCCCCTCCATCCTTGGGTGTCCTCCTGGGGTGGGCAAGGGTGGCAGGGGGTGTCCCTGGGGGAAGGGGAGGGCACCTCTGGGCTCCTTCCGAGCCCACAGGTCCCTTAACGCCTGCCCCGACCCAGGCGTTAAAAAACGGCGCCCATCAGGCTGTGCGCCGTTTTTTAAGGCCCAACCCCTCCTGTGCGTCAAAATGACGTCAGAGTATAAATATGGGGCACAGGCCTTAAAGTCATTTTTTGGAAGGGAACGCCTACCTTGCATATAATTAACGCAAGGCTGGTTCCCCCTTCCAAAAAATGACGCACATGGTGGAATTTTGACGCCCGAGGGGTCGGACGTCAAAGTATAAATATGGGGCAGGGTTTGCGCCGATTGTGCGTCAAAATTTTTGGCGCACATTCGGCGCAAACAGAGTATAAATATGCCCCTATGTTTTTTGGGATGGGGTGGGGGTGTGGGTGTAATTCTGTTTTAATGGTGGGTTGGGGGTCATTTTGTATTTATGGCGAGTAGGGGTCTGTTTTTTTGGGGCGGTGTGGGGGGTAAGGATAATTTTGTTTTTAGGTGAGTGGTAGTTTTATTTTGGGGGTGGGGTCGGTTGTTTTTAGGGGGGTTGTGGCAGGTTTTAGGGCTCAGGGTGGGTGGGGATATCGGGTTAGTTTTTCAGGGTGGGTGGGGGTGGTCAGGGTAGTTTTATTTTTGAAGCAGGTGGGGGTCAGGGTAGTTTTATTTTGTGGGTGGGGATTGGGGTAGTTTTATTTTTAGGGCGGGGAAGGGGTCAGGGTAATTTTGTTTTCATGGGTGTGGTAGTTTAATTTTTGGGGTGAGGTCAGTTGTTTTCAGGGTGGGTGGGGGGTCGGGTAGGTTTCAGGGCTCAATATCGGGTAGTTTTTAGGGGCTGGTGGGGGGCTATGGGTAGTTTTACTTTTAGGGTGGGTGGGGCGAGGTAGTTATATTTTTAGGGTGGGTGGGGGAGGGATGGCAATGCGAAAACCACACATGCCGTTCCACACATGCCTTTGCTAGGAATGACTTTACAATGAAAAATAGTTGTAAAGGCGTGCGTGGTAAAGGCGTTCGTGGAAACAACGCGGTGGTTGTTCCGACCACGTTGTTCGGGCATGCGTGGTTGTCGCATGCGTTGTTCCATCATATATTCTTTTGCGAATACAGAAGAGAACACTATTCCGAGGATGGGGGAACTGATTTTGCTGTTTTCTTAAAACAAGCGGTGACATTGGTGTTTCTTTAGTCATTTCCTTTGCCTGTGTTGTGAAAGTTATTAAAGTTTCCAGTCTACCACAGAGTGGGTGTAACTGCAGTAACATTCTAACTGCTGGAAGCCAGACGCTTGCTGCAGACCGCCCTCAGGAAGAAAGTTGCTGTTTGTTTTTTCTTATCCAACTAAAGGCCAATATTCATGAAATGTCATTTACAAAAGGTCGCGCCTCCAAAGAGGACACAAGCATCAGAGAGCATTATTAAAGATAGATGTACACAGGTTTTTAGTTTTACATGAAGAAGTAGAGAACACAATTTATTTTATTGGTTTAATTAATTTGATTTATATTAAAATAAAATCTACCAAGTCTAATCAGTCTGCGAAAACAGAATTAGTTACTGCATAACTGATCACTCAGGACGCCGTCTCCTCGATTTTAAATGGCAGTCATTAGTTCAGGAAGAGTTTTCGAGCGCAGGGACTGGCCGCTGGCGTCCAGGGCCAGACAGGCCATTCTCCCACGTGGCATCTCCCGGCGGGCTGGAGACGAGGGGGCGACCTCCAGGGCCCCTCCCAGCCTCTTCCAGCAGCTGCACCTCGCACTGTGGGTCTGCTTAAACTTTATTTCAGAGCTGGTTTTGTTTTGCAGTTCACTCCTGCTGATGTCAGTGACCAGAGACAGGCAGGGTTCAGGTAACCACTGTTACTGCGCGTGCAGCATAGAAATACTGTCTGCATTGCAGGCAAATAATCAGAAAGTTGTTTGTAGAAGTTTTAACAAAGTCCCGCTGTCTTTGCCGGGTATCGGTGTGATGGTCTTCCCATCCGGCCCTGGGGACTGGGCACACAAGGCCACGTGATGTCACGTCCACTTCCTGTGCACGCAGGAGGTGTGCTCATACATCACCTAGGAGTTGGGACACAGAACTGGGGCAGCAGTTGGATTTTTAAAGAATTCCTATTTCAATAAAATGCACCAATTTCAGTTTGTCTAACAAACATCCCAAAATGCTCTCAGTGGTGGGCATTGCCACAGTCTTTGTTAATGTATTGCTTCTTTACATACCAAATACATGTATGTAAGACAACATGCCTCACTTGGAGATCCCACTAGAATCTGGCTGTATGGATTGTGCAGGGAGGAAGAGGAGGGACATGCACGCGGACATACTGGAAGCTGGTGCGACTCCATCGCATCATCCTTTGTTATGCAATCTTGGTCCCATTATTCTATCAGTCACACTGGCTTACCTGAAACATTCTATTTTTTTTTTTTTTTAATATTTTTGTTTTTTTTAGTTTTACATAGCGCATGATTGGCCCGAAGGCATCAGAGCGCTTTATGCAATAGCAGGATACGAGGGTTATAGCGAGTTACAATAACAGTAATTAAACCCGGATGTTTACATCAGTAGATGCGCGCAAGCTATGCCTGGTAAAGGACATGTGTTGTAACGCATGCATGGTTGAGACTATGGGGGTGATTCTAACATTGGCGGGCGGCGGAGGCCGCCCGCCAATGTTCCCCCTCCAAAATACCGCTCCGCGGTCAATAGACCGCTGAGGGTATTTTGGGATTTGCCCTGGGCTGGCGGGCGGCCGCCAAAAGGCCGCCCGCCAGCCCAGGGCAAATCAACCTTCCCACTAAGATGCCGGCTCAGAATTGAGCCGGCGGAGTGGGAAGGTGCGACGGGTGCAGTTGCATCCGTCGCGTATTTCAGTGTCTGCTAGGCAGACACTGAAATACTTCGTGGGGCCCTCTTAAGGGGGCCCCTGCCGTGCCCATGCCATTGGCATGGGCACGGCAGGGGCCCCCAGGGGCCCCGCGGCACCCCCTACCGCCATCCTGTTCCTGGCGGGCGAACCGCCAGGAACAGGATGGCGGTAGGGGGTGTCAGAATCCCCCATGGCGGCGCAGCAAGCTGCGCCGCCATGGGGGATTCTAAGGGCAGCGGTAAACCGGCGGGAGACCGCCGGTTTACCCTTTCTGACCGCGGCCAAACCGCCGCGGTCAGAATGCCCTGCGGGGCACCGCCGGTCTGTCAGCGGTGCTCCCGCCGACCCTGGCCCCGGCGGTCTGAGACCGCCGGGGTTAGAATGAGGGCCTATGTGTTGTAACAGACGCGTAGTAATGGCTGTTTCCATGCAGGACTTACCACATGAGACAACTGCAACACTTGGTCAAAGGTCATACACAGTTAAAGCATCGATTGAGATGGTCGAGTCACATAGCGAAGGTAGTTCGGACCCTGGTGAAGAGAGTATTCAAGTATGTTCGAGGGTGATTAACCAAGGTGTCTGTCAAATTTGAGAAGCTTGAGGTCCTCTATGAAGGTGACTAGGCAGATGGTTGATTTTAAAATTTTCTTCATCACTCATACTATTAGAACCACTGGAAAAGATTTCAAGCCCGAGGAAGAGATTCGTTTTGTGACACATGCTTTGGCTGTTTTTATTTGCAAAGTTTAAAGGATCTGCAAGGACAATTGTGGTTCTTTGTCCGTACAAAACAGATTGTGCATGATAAAACTAATAGATATGTTCAAAAATCCTGAAAATACAGATTGGGAGGTTTCATCAACTACAGTTTGTTCACAAGAATATTTCAACTTGAAGCGATCAGAAGCATACGAAGACATCAGTTTAGCTGACCCCACATTTTCGCTGGTCACACTTCCCTCAAGCATTGCTGATTCATATAAATAACCTCTCCCTCTGAATGTATCATTAGTCCTACCAGCACCATCAGTTAAATTATGGAGCAAGGACACCTTTATGTGTAGACAAGTAGAAGAAAACAAGGGTGACTCTGAGAAAGTAGTTTATTTATTGGGTGGTATTAGGGTCCACCACCATTAATGGCGTGACGGTCCTGTTCAGTCCAGTCGAAGGTTTCAGTAATTTAAACCTGAGATTAACCCCTGATAGCTATAGCAGAAAGGCTTAATTTAAAGACAATGTGCACAGCATGTATAAGTATTAAAACAGTTAAAACGTCAAAAAAACACAACGCTATAAAATCCCTCTCCAATTTATAAAAATAGAGTAATATTTAATGAACACATTTTCATCAAAATGAAAAAAATCCAGCAACGTGGAACCAGAGAAATGATTTTCTATTAATTTAAGAGAAAATAGTGCCATGAAGAGCACAATGCCTATTGTGGTCTATGGTCGTGCTAGGCCCAGGCAAAACGGTAATTTGAGGCCAAGTGCAATAGAGCTCAGATTGGATACAGCAAGTAGATTGGCCTCCTTAGGGTCAGATAGTTGGGGAGTTCGAAAAAGTTTCTAAGTTCCAATCTTAAAAGAAACGTTGTTTTTCTGAAGAAATCTCTTCCTTGCATGGAGCAAACCTGAAATGTAGTCTGATGACGAGAAACCATCTGTTGGATATGTTTTGCGGTGGGTCCTCATGAGGTTCTGGACCAAAAGTTTTGAAAAAGTTCCCAAACTTCTTTTGGTACACAAACAGCCACAGGAGTGCACTTCTAAGGCCCCCAGGACATCAGAGGGAGCATTTAGAGACTTTTGAGATGACAGGCAGATGGAAACAGCAGTCCAGGGAATTTGCCATTGGTCATCAAAACGTTGTTTTTTAAAATACTTTTTTATGTTTCTGCAGCTGCCCAAGGGATCAGTGTTATGATCCTTGTAGAAATTTCTGTACTTGCGTTTCAAGTAGAAAGGGGTCAAGACTCCTTAGCTCTTTCTCACAGCTCACAGACGCCAAGTGTAGCAGTTTCAGTTTGCCTGATATCCTATGGCAAGCCTGGCATAGTTCTGTTGAATGTGCTTAGGGGTGCCACATTTTTGCTTGCCACCAGCCTGTTGGTGTGGGTGACTCCTGTGCATGCCCCAACCAAGGTGGTAGAAGTTTCGGGGGGCAATCCTAGCCACTTTTTCAGTAGTTCCTGTTTACCGTACTACAAACAGGCCCAAAATCCAATGTGCCAGGGCATTTTCAAAAAGATAAAACCTCTGCCGCACTAAAGTTGGGATCTGAAGGCTTGGGTGCGTACAAGGTTGTCATAAGGAATTCACCAGTGTCTTCCCACATCAAATGCTGAAATCCAGATTGAAGCAGGCACTGTTCCCACAACAAAGTACGAGAAAGAAGTCTAGTAGGTCAAAACCATGGTTTTGTAGCAATAAGATGGGGCGTAGTTTCATCAATAATTTTAGGAGGTGTGACCCTGAGATTTTCTAACAAGCAGCATGGTTTACCCAATCGAAAAAGACAGTGGCTGGGCTGGTGCAACAGAGGGTGAGCAGGGATAGGGGCAGGTAAAATGGTCAGAGTAGAGGCCATTGTCTATAGTTAATTGGAAGAAAGGCCATTTTTGGTAGCAGTGATATATACATAGTGACTTAAACCACAACACAAGATGACACAGGACTCAGATTTTTTATTTGGAAAGTGCAGTATACCCTTAATAAAAAAGTTTCATCTTTACTTAAGGACATTACAGCACAGCTCTAAACTGATACCAACAGTTATCACTTGACAACTCCACTAAATTGATTATTTTACACTATGCAGGATGCAGCACACAGAGGAAAAAACATGGAGAAATAATGTCATTTCCTCCCCATTGCGCCACTTTAACGCCAACCCTGAGATGGGGCAGGAATCTGACCCATTCCCATCCTTGTAAATCTGGGAGTGCGTCAGACACCGTCAGGTTCCATGGCCGTTGTGTGGGAACACTCACAGCAACACCCATGTAATGCCCCTTTCACGCAGTTATGCGATAAAGGGGTCCAATTGTACAAGGCCATGAAAAGCCACAGAAGGTGGCTTTGCGTGGCCTTGTAAATATGGAATGGCACACTGCGCCACTGGAGTGTTAAAAAAAAAATGCTTTGGTGGTGCAGTGTGCCGCCTGGGCCTTGTAAATGAGGCCTCTAGTTACCTGTTTCATTGAGGAAGTGAGCCTGTGACGCGGATTACCAGCCGTGGGAGCTGCACATGTCTTGATGGCAAGAGATAACTAAGGTGAACATTGAACTGTGCCGGTTGAACATGAACTTTTCATCATGGGTGTACTCATAACCACAATTGGAATGATAATGGAAAGATGCCTACAATATATAAGGAGGACCACTGCTGTGCTTCATATCTGAGTATGCGCTTAAGCTACCAGCACTTCGCGTTCTGCGACTTGAAATTCCAGATTTCCCACAATATTTAGAAAATTAAGGATAAGTTAATTTCCTTCTGATGGCTTACACTTAGATGTGTGATAGGCTATAGTGATCAAAGTATAAGTTGACCGTGTGGCCGTTGCTGTGGAAAATGCTTAGCCAGTTGTATGACTTGTAACGTGTTGGACACGTGATGGTGCAGGAGTAGTGTCTTGTGTGTGGTGTTGTATGCAGTGAGCGTGTATCACTTGATCTGAAAGTGCTTTCCAGGTGGCAATTGCTTAGCTTTCTATGTGGCTTGGAGCCATGTTGCATGCAACACCATGCTGGTAGATGTGTCTAATGTGTACTTTGCTTGCAGGGTGATGTGTGGGTGCGGCTTGATCTGATGGACTGTTGAGGTTCCGAGCACTTAGCGAGGAGTAGTTTGGAGCTGTTTTTGTGCAGAAGATGCCAAGAACTGTTTCTACGGTGTTCTGCGGGTGTGCTGCAGGCGTTCTTACCACTAAGATCTGCTAAACATGTGGTTGTCCCATGGGAGAGAAGCATAAGGTGAGGAAATGTAATCCGAATTGGTCACAGATGCATAGATACAACACCAGTCCTTTGTTTGGGCTCAAGACATCACAACACCACCAAACATGGACCAAAGTATAACTTGCCACTGCTTGCCCTTTTGATAGTGGTGCATTCAAGGAAAGGAAAAGAGAGATACGGGACCCACCTGCTGAACATCCATATCCAAGGGTTTGCCTTCCAGATGTGCAAATGCTCCATAACTCCTAATCCCTCCCATTTCACGAGTGGTGCCAGCAAGCGTCCAGGAGGTTTGTAACATGGAAAAACGTACACGTACAGAGTCAAGAGATTTGAGACCAGGTTCCAGTAGGAGCTGTAAGTGGTCACCCTACATGGAGAACTGATTGGAAACTCCCTTCCCTAGTACAATTCCCTTCCCTCCTGGGAGGAGGTGGCAAAGCTCCATTCCCTTCAATGGCTGGTGGTCGGGCAGACTGATGACAAGGAGGGAGTGGGTGGCAACAATTTGTTGATCATCACAGAGTGGCAGGCAGTAGGAGGGGTCAGGGGGCTTCTCTCCTGGCAGTAACATGTGTTTAATACTGCACTTGGTTTCACTTTGAAAAAATACATTATGGAGCTAAGCATGGCAGCCCAAGAGGAGGAAGGAACCAGCTGCAGGCTACAACTGCACTAGTGGACTAAAGAGATGAGTGGGCAGTTAAGCTTCTGCATCAGGGGCATGGCCATCCCTCACACCAACTCATTCCCTGCTTTAGCAGCTAATGGGCGGGGGCGTTTCTAACGCTCAGTAGACAAGTGTTCATAATTAACTTGGGGGCGGTGGAGTGAGTGGGAAGGAAGGATGGATGGAATGGTGGATAGATAGATGCATGGCTGAATGAGTGAAAGGATGGATGCAAGAATGGAAGAGTTAAACGGAGAAAGGGTGTTGAGTGAAAGGGAGGGTGGATGGATGAATAGATGGATAGGTGGATGGATTTATAGGTGATTGGATGGAGGGGTGAAATGAGGGATTATGAGAAAAAATGATGGATGGAAGAATGAGTGAAAGGATGGATGGATGTCTGGAAGTGTAAAAGGATGGATGAGTGGATGAATGGATAGAGTGAAACTATGGATGGGCGAGCAAAAGGATGGATGCGTGAAAGGATATATGTAAAAATGGATGAGTAAAACAATGGATGGATGAGTGAAAGGCAAGGTAGATGGATACCTAGGTGAAAGGATGGATGGATGAGTGAAATGGTGAATTGATGAATAGATGGATGAGTGAGTGAAAGAATGGATGGCTGAGTGAAAGGGTAAATGGAGGAATGGATTGATGGATCGATGGATGAGGGATGGACGGATGGGACAAAGGGTGGTTGGATGAGTGTGAGGATGGACGGCTGAAAGAAATTGTGGCTAGATGGATGAACCAAAGAGAGGATGATGGATGGATTGAGGGGAAGGGTGAATGGATGAGCAAAAGGATGAATGGATGATTGAAAGGATAGATGAATGAATGGATGAAAGGGCTGGATAAGTGAAAGGATGTGTAATTGAGTGGATGGATTAGTTGGATGGATAGGTGTCCCTGGACCAGTGGTGGCTCTACTTTATGGGCTCCAGAGCTACACTACATCCTCCTTGTTTTGTGAATCATTTTTATTGTATCAAGAGTGAATAATTATTCACCCTTGGTACAATAAAAATGAAATGCAGACCTGGTTCATGTCCAGCAACAAACTGAGGAAGCTGTTGATATTGCTTGATTGCTGACATGGGTGCATGAAGGGCCTGCGCCATTCCTGCACCGTGAGCACGCCTGTGTGACTATATGTGTGAGTTAAAGTGAGAGCCGGTGAAGGAGTTAGTCAAAGTGAGTGAGAATGAGTGACAGTAAGGACGAGTATGTGTGAGAATGAATGTGAGTGAGGGAGGGAGAGTGACAGTGTAACTGAGTGTTACTGCGTGTGAGACACAGTAAAACTGAGTAATTCTGAATGAGTGAGAATGAGTGGGACTGAGTGAGATATAGTGGGTCAGAGTAGAATGAGTGAGACTGAGTGAGTCAAAGGGAGACAGTACACTTAGGGGGTTATTTTCAAGAGGCCGGTGCCCCCAGATCATCACGCTATTGACGCTCCGGTGGCGCAGTCCTCTCAGTCATATCTATGAGGCGTTGCGAGGCCACCCTGTGCGGCTTTGCATGAAATCATGGATATGGAGTAAGGCAAGGCCGCGCAAAGCGCTGAGTTGCCTTACTGTGTTAAGGAGGCGTTCCATGGGCGCTACGGTGGGTGTTGCCATGCAACACCCAAGGATTTTCACTCTGCCGCACATTAACAAAGTCACGTAAACCTGGGGCAGCACCAAAAACCTTACGCCTCCCCAGGCAGGCATAACGAGGAGAAATGCTTTCATTTCACCTCGTTTTTTCCTCCTTCCATGTGTGCTGCGTTCTGCAGCACGCATAGAACAAGGACAGCACCTCCATGGATTGCTTTTCTGCAGGGAGCTGTCCTTCCTGCATAAAACAATCCTGCTAACAACGCAGAACAAGGGTGCCTACCGTGGAGCTAGCACCAAATAGCTCTAGAGCACTGGCTGAGAAGACAGGAATACACCATATTTAAGAAGAAGCTCATTGGAATGCAAACCCAGGATTACTCCCCACCACTTTTAACGGTCGCCACCAGCGATTCACACTCCACCATGTGTGTGCTGTATCTAAAATACAGCGCGCCATGGTGGTAGTCAGGGAACTAGCGTCAACATTTTTGACGATAGTTGGAAGCATTCCAGGATTAGCCCCAGAAATTTGGCCCTAATCCTGCAAAGCCCATTGAGGCCCATTGTAAACAAGGGAGTGCCTCCTTTTAACGCCTGCTCTGAGCAGGCATTAAAATAGTGAAAAAAATGATGCAAAGAAATCTGTTAGATTTCTTAGCACCATTGTTTCAGCCCCCCTAACGGGGGAGAGCCCCCTTTGTATACATTTTGCCTGGTGCAAGCATAATATAGTGCAAAGGGTTAGAAAGTGTCTCAATGTAGGAATTGTGCCACTTTGTAAATTTGGCGCAGAAATTTCGGCTCAATGAGCCACATTAGTGTAAAAAAAGTTACGCTAATGTGGTGCAAGGAGGCGCTAGGGGCTCTTTAATCTGCCTCTGTGTACCCTACCTTGTGGGTTTGAAGGTCTGCACTGGGATGACTTACTAATATGTATAGGGGGGCTGCCTGTCAAAAGGGGCTATTTTGAGAGGTTGGACCACATGTTCTACACTCCAGCATTCCTGAGCTATGTTTTCCTTTGTCACATTAGCAGATGGCACAATATGTGGGCAATCCACAGGTGTCATTTAAGTTTTCATACAATGGGTGTAGTTTTTTGGGATTGGGTTATTAAATATATGTAGTGACTAGTGAACCAAATAAGTAGTAAATCTGCACGCACAGAAGTACTTCTGGATTGGTTGCAAATTTAGTATTTCGGAATTTACAAACATTGGCAGTAGTACGCTTGGCAAGTTTCCAGGCTCACTACTGGCACTCATACAATTAGGAGGTAATGGGATGAATGTTTGCCAATAGTTTAACCGCTGTCAATCGCTCAGGGTACTGTTCTAACTCACTATCGATTGACTACCCAATGAGAATCAGTAGTATCTCTCTTCTTCTTGGGGACAGTCTATCCCGAACCTTGGTCTTTCCACCCCTCCACCATGTGGACTACAATTTGTTTAGCTGGAAAATTTGAGATTCACACCCCCAAATCTCACTGGCTTAGACATGGTCTCGTTAATTAGCTAGTTTTAATTCTTTGACAAATTTTAGCCTGTGTGTCAGAAAAAAACAATTAAAAAAACATATGGTAAACAAGTTCCATGAATAAATGAAGAATCATTGAGAAAGGAATATTGAATTGGAGAGACTTACAGGGCACTGGGTCGTGAGTATCAAAATACATAATCTAAAAATGTCTATGCAGGGTCGGGAGCCAATCTTTACAAGATCAGAAATACACCGCCTGGCTGCGTCCACAGCGCCCCTCGGATTACCTTTGATTCCCTCCCCCGCACATGTGCAAGAGATGACAGTTTAGCATATTAAGAGGAAATCTTGCTGAGAAAATTGCAGTGTTAGAGGAGCAACAGGAATCTTCGTGCAAGGGTTTCCTTGTTATGATGCTGCTGGTGTGAAGAGTCGTCAAGCAGTGGCATGGGAGGAACAGAAGGGGGATACTTGAAAAGTGATTTATGAGCTCATTTGCAGAGCGTCTGGACCTGCCTTATTTTAAATCCATGTTGTTAATCACTGCATTGCCAAATATGAGTCTATATGGGACGCATCAAAGGGCTAAGCAAGCTACTCCTTTGTTGCTAGGTTAATATTTATATATATATATATATATATATATATATACATATACAAACAAGGGTTGTGCTCTATGAAAGCGCACTCCCAACACGTAATGTATTAGGGAATATGGCAAAGCCAGCAACTTACAGTGAATTCTTTTGACATTTTCATTATTCCTGGCCTTATATTTTCATTCATCTCTGGACACGTGTTTCTGGGTTCATCCCTTCATCACTAGAGAAATGTAGTCTGTAGTGTTTCACCTCAGTAGGTGCAGCCAGTGCTGAAAGCATTCCAGACATCTCCTCCCTTGTTCAAAGACCAAGTGCATGGCTGCTCAGCTGGTTTTAATTTCAGGCACCTGATTATTCTGTTAAATACCAGCTCTGCCCCAGTGGGCCTCTAAAGTGAGTTGAAAAGTGCATATATATATATATATATATATATATATATTTTTGCTAATAACTTTAGCGCCGTTTGATGAATCTTCACAAAATTTTCAAAACGTATACTTTGCTGAGTTCAGCTTCTGTCTTGAAAGTTTCTGGATGATCTGTGGGGGCCACAAAAAGGGGGGGGTCCCAAAACGCATTTTCCCCATTCATTTTTCCATAGGATCTCTAGACACGCCTACAGCCCGAACCACTGAATGGAGTGCACCAAATTTGGCACTAAATTAGATTCTGTTGCGTAGATCACGCTTTTTGTGATTTCATGTAAATCCGTTCAGTAGTTTCTGAGTAATTTAAGGCCAAAAAATATAGATATATTGGGAAGCGGATCCTCCACGGATTCCCGGTGGGTCAATCGCGGATCCATGCTCCACAAGAAGAATCTGATTGGCTGGCCGCAACCTGACAGAAAAGTTGTGGCCACCGTTTTGTTTGATGCATCCTCTCAGGGTGGGAAAAGAAGTGAGAAAAAACATGTAAGGGATCAGGATACAAGTATCCTGACCTCATAGGACATACCAGGGTGTCCTTTAGGGACCCCTTGTGAGCAAAAATTGCCCAATTATATTTTTCTCATTCAATTCGTTGATCTGCTGATCCACGGAGCCCGTATTCCTGTTTCCCTGCTTCTGTTCACGTCTGTACATACTAAAAAAAACAGAGAAATTAATTGAAGTAAACAAAGGTTACAGGGATGTTATAGTTAGGTTCTGCATTTACTCGCACAAAACATTAGAAATTTAGCAGTTATAGTTATAGTTATTTCAAGTAACTATAAGTCGCATCCTAAGGTAACTATAACTCGTGACTTTGCCATGCGCAGCTAATTGCTCCACATTTTATATCACTGATGACACCTTCTTTGGCATCTTTGATATTATTACTGTAACATTTGCAATAAAATTATGGATCAGAAAACTGTGCGTGGCGAGGACTGTCCCACCCGGCGGCTGTTTATAAAACAGTCTGTGCTTGCGTTTTTTAAAATCTATTTTCACCGGATCCACAGATCCGCCGCAAATTGCAGCGAAAAAAATAAATAAATGCTTTTTAGTTCTGGGGGTCCCCCACCACCAGAGCTAAGGGGTCGGGGTGACTCTACCCTGGCCTTTTTTCTCCATCTTTTTTAGGGACTCATCTGGAGCCCAGTCCCAGGAAGCTGCCACCTCTTCCTTTTTGAAGTGTTGACAGCCAATCAGATCTCAGCACGAGATCGGGAGTGGTTGCGAATGCTTCGCTCCCAATATAAACAACTTTGGATTTTCTTTAATTTATCAAAAACTACTGAACGGATTTACACCAAAAAGCAAAAAGTTCTCTTTCTGGACCAAGAGCTGCCTTTTGTGCCAAATTTGGTGTAATCCCCTCCAGAGGTTTGGGCTGTCCCGCAGTTCAAAATCCTTATAGAAAAATGAATGGGGAAAAAGCTTTTTGGGACACCCCCCACCCTTTATCTCAGCCACTGCTTGATGGATCACCCCAAAACTTTCTAGATAGCAGCTGACTGTTTAACTGTGTTGGAAGTTTTTGTGAAGATTCGTCAATCTGCGCCAAAGATATAGGCAAGTAAAAATACACTTTTTCAATAGAAATTAAAAAAACAAAGGTTACGTGGACGTTATAGTTAGGTTCTGAATTTACTCGTATCAAACAGTAGAAAATCAGCAGTTATAGTTATCTGAGCTAACTATAACTGGCACTCCCGTAACGCACTGCTTATGACCTCACATATTACATCACTCTTGACGTGGTCAGTGTCCTCACTGATGACATCTCATATGACATCACTGAAAGCACAGTTTTGAGGGCAGTACTTTTACTGCAAATGTTACAGTGATAATGTCAATGATGCCTTAGAAGATGTAATGAATGATGTAAAGGATACTTCGCAGTGCATGGCGAGGGCACGAGTTACAGTTACCTTAGGGTACTAGATATAGTTATCTGAAATTACTATAAAAGCTGAATTTCTTTGGTTTCGTGCAAGTAAATTATGATCATAACTATAGCACCCCTGTAACCTTTGTTTTTTGTGTGAATTTCCATGTTTTTTTTTTATGTAGCAGGGGGTTTACATAAGGCCCTACGGCCAGCCCCTCATGGGTTCATCCAAACCTAAGCCGTGCAAGGCCTTCGAGGGAAAAACAAGTGGAAGGCACACAAAAAACGGGAGCAAAGGCAAGGAGAAAGCAGTGAAAACTAGGGAAAGGCAAGGAGAAGGCACACTAAAAATAGGGGGAAAAGCAAGGTGACAGCAGTGAGAACAAGGGAAAAGCAAAGACAAGGCACACACAAATCAGGAAAAAAGTAAGGACAAAGCAGTGAAAATAAAGGAAAAGTAAGTAGAAGACATACAAAAAAGCAGCGAAAAAGCTGTGAAACTGAGAGAAAAGCAATGAGAAGGCACTCAAAAAACAGGGGAAGAGCAAAAAAGCAAGAAGAAAGCAGTGAAAATGAGGCAAAAGCAAGGAGAAGGCCTACAAACGGCAGGGGTAAAAGCAAAGAGAAAGCAGTGAAAACAAGAGAAAAGCAAGGAGTGTTTTTTTTTACATTTCTCTGGGACTCTGCTGAGTCGGAGTCCCAATGTGGCTGTCAGCACTTCCTGGTTGAAGTGCTAGCAGCCAATCAGATTTCAGCATGAAATCTGTTGGATCTGCAGAGGATCCGCGTCCCTAGCCATACACATTTCTTTTTCCTTCAGTAACTTAAAAACTACTGAACGGATTTACACCTTGAAACTTTCAAGACAGCTGCTGAAGTGAGTGGTAGACTAGTTTTGAAAGTTTTATGATTCATCAAACGGCGCCTCTGTAGAGGAAAACCTCCAAAAAACATCTCCCACTTCAAAGCTGGCACCAGGTATAAATATTAGACCCTCAGACCCAACTCTTCAGTACGCTCCTATACCTCTGGAAACTACTGAAGAAAGACACCCTGCTGCTTTGCTGTTTGAGGCCTGCCTCGCTTGCTGACACGGAAGACTCGATCTCCACCCTTCATCCCTGGCAGAAATTACTTCAAGGGGCAGTTGGCTGAATTCCTGTTAGAGCTACAGGAACATACCTAGTGTCAACATCAGGGCAGTAAGCACTCTACGGGCGACTGGAATGCAAAATCCCAGCACTTATGAGATAACGTAATTCAAGCATTATGCTGATATGCTGTTGTTTAACCTTTTGCATTGCAGAGTTTAATCTTGAAGACTTATTTTCAAGGTGCTTATAAATACTGTTCATTTGCAATGTATTGCTGCAGGTTTTCAGAGTGTGTCAGGGTGTGGTCCCTTTCCAGGGCCTTCTAGAAGCTTTCTCTGCAGCATTGCTGGGTGTGGTTTGTGGGCTGGGCCAGACTCTATATAAGGGAGCCAGTCCAGCTCCACGTGCTCACTATTCAGAGGTCCCGGTGCAGAGCAGCAGCAACTTCCTGAGCTCCCGTTCCAGAGGCCTACTTTGAGCTTCCAGGCCTTGCCCTTCATTGTATTGGTGATCCTTGATCAGGGCGGTAAGACGGAGATCGGGCTGGGCCCCTGATCCCGTTTTCAAAGACATTCAAGTTCTTGGGCTTAATTTTCCTGTTGAGAGATTTTACCTTGTGCGTGTGAATGTGCTCTTGGTTTTTCTGGCATTAACATTTTGATATTCGAATCGGCAAGACATGCAATTCATTCCTCGTGTTTAACTCTTGATATTCATTGTGCGCTACCATTTCTTGGCATTTACATGGTGGCATTCGAATCGGCAAGACGTGCAATTCATTCCTTGTGTTTAACTCTTGCTATTCATTGTGCGCTACCATTTATTGGCAGTTACATGGTGGCATTCGAATCGACAAGACGCATGATTCATTCCTCGTGTTTAACTCTTGACCTTCATTGTGCACTACCATTTCTTGGCATTTACATGGTGGCATTCGAATAGGCAAGACGCGCAATTCATTCCTTGTGTTTAACCCTTGATACTCATTGTCCGCAACCATTTCTTGGCATTTACATGGTGGCGTTTGATCGTCAAGACGCACGATTCATTTCCTTGCATTTAACTTTTGATATGCATTATGCACAAGCAATGTTTTGGCATTTACATGGTGACATTCAAATTGGCAAGACGCGCAATTCATTCCTTGTGTTTAACTCTTGATACTCATTGTGCGCAACCATTTCATGGCATTTACATGGTGGCATTCGAATCGGCAAGACGCGCAATTCATTCCTTGTTTTTAACTCTTGATACTCATTGTGCGCAACCATTTCATGGCATTTACATGGTGGCATTTGAATCGGCAAGACGCGAAATTCATTCCTGCAATTAAAACTTGATGTTTCAGATCGCTTGCAGTGTGCGTGATCATTTCATGGCTTTTGCATATTCTAGTTGAAATCAGCAATGTGCGCAATTCATGTTTCTGCATTTTAAAACTAAGTTTTAAAATTCTAGATGTTACATTATATGTGCATAATAAGTCCCTTAATACAACTCCTATTGTGTTCCAGAAAACGGTCAGATTATTTTCTTGTCCTCATGCAAAAAGACCATGTTTGATTTTGAAAACATAATTCTAGAGTGTTCTTATATTCCTAGTCAATGTGTAAAATTTCATTAAGAGGTTCATTGAGAAGTTGTATTAACCATTCTTGATTCCTTCCCAGGTATCCAAACGTCTTGAGGCCTAGTTATTTAGTCCATGCTTAAGTTATCCATGGTTACAGTATGACAATGCTTAGAATCATAGTCTAGGAAAGATTATTGTGAGATAATCTTGATATTGTGTGTTTTAACCTTTTTTTTCCTACAGGTCTCCTTCCCAGCTGTTCCCATCCTAATCCCCTTTCCCCCCGCTTGGAGTCTCTCAGTCTCTATGATTCATCTATCAGAGTCTTGGAGCTGTCTAGTGGTGGACATGTTGGGAATGTGCGCAGACCCCGAGGATCTGGTCTCCCTGACAGAATAGTGAGCCCACAAATTAATTATCCTCCTGGTTTGCGTGTGTTCTCAGCATGGCCACATTGGACGAGCTAGTCAAGGCTATCACGCAGCTCCAAGCAGAGGTAGTGTCATCAAAAGATATAGCAGCTAGCCTAGCTGAGAGAGTGAGTCAGTTACAGGAAAAGGTAGAGAAGAAGGAACAAAATCTCTTAGGTGTGTCTTGGCCTGGTCCTTCTTCTCAGACTTCTGAAGGTAATCCTCCTACAAACATTTCCCTCAACGTTCCTTCGGCCATTCCCCTAGCTCCTCCAGAACGTTTCTCAGGCGATCCCTTGAAAGGACAATCTTTCCTGGTTCAAGTGGAATTACAGTTTACCTGCCGACCACACACTTTTCCTGATGCCCAATCCGTCTTTATTACAGGCGCAAGGGTCATTTCGCCAAAGAATGTCCAATCAAACCAAAGAGCAAACGAGGTACTGTCCAGACAATTGCAGCCAATGCACAAGTCGATCCAGAAAACTAAATCACCCAAGATGTAAAGAAGGGTTGCTCTTGGGTGTCACCGTGGACCCTTCACAATCTAGACATATCAAGCTGGGCATAAAAGTTCAAGTTAAAAAAAAGAACTATTTCAAGAAGGCCCTCGTAGATTCTGCGGCTACTGGGAACTTTGCTGTCGCCCAATTGGCCCGTGCATGGGGGATCCCATGTATTGAGAAGAAGACTGCAGAAATAATACAAGCCCTAGATGGAAAACTCTTGACTGGAGGCCCAGTAACTCTTCAGACTGTCCCCTTGTTGGTGATCTGTGAGGGGAAGAACCAAAGAAACAAATGTAAAGAGAAACTCATCCTTGACGTGATTCATGCTCCTCAGTATGGAATTATCCTTGGCTTACCCTGGTTAACTCATCACAATCCTAAGATTAATTGGGCAGAATGAAAGGTCGTGTTCTCTTCAGCTCTATGTAAAGAAAAATGCTTTCAAAAGTCTCAAGTAACCAAAGTTTGCAACTCTTACATAGCCACTGCAGCGGAGAAAGAAGTTAAGTTGCCCAAACAGTATTCATCCTATGAAGATGCATTCGATGAAAAAGAAGCAGAAAACTTGCCTCTTCATAGACCTTATGACTGTCAAATTGATCTAATCCCAGGTGCGATACTCCCCAGCTGTCGTGTATATGCCCTGTAAGAACATGAAAATCAACATTTACGAAAGTATCTAGATACATTTTTGGAAAATGATTTCATCCGTCCTTCTAAGTCTCCTGCAGCCTCTCCTTTGTTTTTTGTCCCTAAGGCGAATGGAGATCTTCGAACTTGTATTGATTATAGGGGTTTGAACAAGGTCACCATCAAGAATAACTACCCCTTGCCCCTGATTCCGGTCTTCCTGGAACAATTAAAGAAAGCTAAAATCTAGACTAAGCTCGATCTACGAGGTGCTTATCATTTAGTCAGAATGAGAGAGGGTGACGAATGGAAAACAGCGTTCAAGACAAGATATGGCCTCTTTGAATACACCATCATTTGGTCTGTGTAATGCTCCAGCAGCATTTAAATTTTTCTCGATTGAGGTTCTTGCAATAGTCTACATCGATGACATTTTTATCTACTCTGACAATGAAAACGAACATGTGCAACATGTCAAGAAAATTCTCACAGACCTTCGAAAACACCATTTATATTGCAAACTAACCAAGTGTGAGTTTCATGTTACTACAGTTGAGTTTTTAGGGGTTATCCTTACCCCTCAAGGTATGGTCATGGCAGAAAAGAAAGTACAAGCCGTATCTGATTGGCCCACTCCAAAGACTGTTCGAGATGTACAGTGTTTCCTGGGGTTTGCAAACTTTTACCGCAGGTGTATAAACCATTTCTCTCAAACAGTGGCCCCAATCACTAAGTTATTGAGAACGAAAGAAAAATGTGTATGGTCCCCAGAAGCTGACCAAGCCTTTTCAACTTTGAAAAAAGCTTTTTCCACTGCCCCAGTCTTGACTCACCCTGATGTGGATCGTCCATTCATAGTGGAAGCCGATGCCTCAGGTGTGGCAATTGGTGCAGTCTTGTCACAACGAAGCAAAGACACTGGCCAACTTCATCCTGTATCTTACATGTCTCGAAAACTGAACGAAGCCGAACAGAACTATGCCATTGCCAAAAAAGAGCTTCAGGCGATTCGTGACACCTTTAAAGAATGGAGACATCATTTGTTGGGTGCCAAGTACACTGTCACCGTATATCCTGATCATCGCAATCTCCAGTTCATGAGTTCAGCCAGACTTTTGACTCCTTGGCAGTTACGCTGGATGTTGTTTTTTGCCGAATTTGATTTTGTGGTAACTTTCCTACCTGGTAAAGACAATTGCAAAGCTGACGTCTTGTCCCGCCAAGAGTCTACCACGTTGCCTGCAGTCCAACCCTCCAGAGCTATCATTGCTCCAGACAAAGTCCTATCCATCATAAAAACTGAAGATTTCTTTGAAGACATCCGTAATTCCTTCACCATTGAGAAATGGTAGACATGGGCTCAAGCAGACCCCAAAAGGTCAATCAAGCAAGCACTACCTTTCCATGACGCTCGCTTGTCCTAGCCCACTACCAAGATTCGCAAGTTAGTATTTCATTGGTTGCATGTTATACCTATGGCAGGTCATCCAGGTACTCCTAAAACTCTTGAATTAATCCAACACTACTTTTGGTGGCCTACTCTGACAAAAGACGTCAAAACGACTGCGAAGTCTGTGGTCGCATCAAGACAAGTCATTCAAAACCGAAAGGGTTGTTGCATCCACTCCCAACTCCATGTCGACCTTGGGAGCACATCTCTTTAGACTTCATTCCAGGACTACCAGTGGTTCAACAACATTCAGTAATCCTTGTGGTAGTAGTCTCACAAAATATGGACATTTCATTGCCTGTAAGAAATTGCCCACCTCCAAAGAACTGGCAACCATCTTACTGAATAGAGTGGTCCACTATCACAGGCTGCCAAAAATGATTCTCTCCGATCGAGGGTCGCAATTTGGCTCTAACTTCTGGAAAACATGGTGCAGAACACTTCAAGTCACGTCCACACTATCTACTAGCCATCATCCTCAAACAGATGGTCAAACTGAGGGATTAACTGAGAGATTAAATCAGAATTTGAAGCAATACCTGCTTGCTTACGCTGAGAAAGCACTTCATTCTTGGACATCAATGCTCTGGTTAGCTGAGTTAGCCTACAATAACTCATTTCACACCTCCACTGGTGTTACACCCTTTTTTGGCTTGTTTGGCTATCATCCTGACACCTTGCCCATCACGATCCCTCAAGAAAGTTCTCTTACACCAGCTGTGTCGGAAACCATTCAGCACCTTCACCAAACCCAGAAATTGATTCAACAGCATTTAGAAAAGGCCAAACAAAAATACAAAAAGCATTACGACAAGAAACATTGTGAGGGACCTCAGTATCAACCAGGTGATAAAGTGTGGCTTTCTAAAAGACATATAGGCCCTCATTACAACCCTGGCGGTCGGTAGTAAATCGGCGGTAAGACAGGCCGGCGGCAAAAAAAATGGAATCACGACCATGGCGGAAACCGCCAACATAGATAGCCACTTTAACACTCCGACCGCCACAGCGGTAGAAACAAACAGCATGGCGGTCACCGCCAACAGACAGGCGGAAGACAATGTACCGCAACGGTGTTCAACGCCAGCGCAGTTACCTCATATCCCATTATCCCACCTTACAGGTCAGGCAGCCGCCATTTCAGGGGGCCGCATGGCATTATTTTTAAATGTGTCACACATATCTAGCCCTTGCATACACACTAAGACAGGCACATAGCGGATTGACAAATGTGAGCAATAAAGTTGTGTTTTCGTACCTCAGTGTTGGCTGACCCTCTGTTCGCTGTTCTCATCCATAGAGCACGTCTGCTGGGGCAGGTGAGGAGATGGAGGCATCCTTCTGTGTACAGACCGCTGGTGGACCTGTCGGAAATGGAAGAGCGACATGTAATTGTGACCTACAGACTTGATCGTGCCACAATCCATGAACTGTGTGCCCAGTTGGAGCCAGACCTGATGTCAGCTATCTGCCATCCCACAGGTATCCCCCCTCTAGTGCAGGTCCTGTCAGTACTCCATTTCCTGGCAAGTGAGTCTTTTCAAAGTACAGTGGCCATTGCATCAGGGATGTCCCAGCCTATGTTCTCAAACGTGTTGTCCAGAGTGTTGTCTGCCCTGCTGAAACACATGCGCAGCTACATCATGTTCCCTCAGGTGGAGGATTTGCCTACAGTGAAAGGTGACTTCTATGCTCTGGGACATATCCCCAACATCATAGGTGCCATTGATGGGACACATGTGGCCTTGGTCCCCCCGCAGGAGTGAACAGGTGTACAGAAATCGGAAGAGTTACCATTCTATGAACGTGCAGACGGTGTGTTTGGCAGACCAGTACATCTCCCATGTGAATGCCAAGTTTCCCGGCTCAGTGCATGATGCTTACATTCTGAGGAATAGCAGCATCCCTTATGTGATGGGGCAACTCTAGAGGCACCGTGTGTGGCTATTAGGTGAGGACATGGACCCTATACAGTGTGAATAGTTGTCTGGGTCTGGGGTTGTCCCTAAGGGTTAGTGTGTGTCTAACAGTTGTCCCTCGACATTTGCAGGTGACTCTGGCTACCCCAACCTGTCATGGCTACTGACCCCAGTGAGGAATCCCAGGACAAGGGAAGAGGAACGCTACAATGAGGCACATGGGTGAACTAGGAGGGTTATATAGAGGACGTTCGGCCTCCTGAAGGCCAGGTTCAGGTGCTTCCATATGACAGGTGGTTCCCTATACTACTCACTGAAGAAGGTGTGCCAGATCATCGTGGCCTGCTGTACGCTGCACAACTTGGCTTTGTGACGACAGGTGCCTTTTCTGCAGGAGGATGGTCCTGAAGGAGGTGTTGTGGCAGCTGTGGAGCCTGTGGATATTGAAGAAGAGGAGGCAGAAGAAGAGGACATAGACAACAGAAACACCGTGATCCATCAATACTTCCAGTGAGACACAGGTAAGAAGACATCAGTGCCTCCTACATCTGATACACTTGTTCTACCTCTCATCTGTCTGTCACTTTCACCCAGTGTATTGTCCCTGATTTATCACCACTTCACGGATGTGGGTGCCACTGTGTTACCTCTGCTATGTTTCCTCATGGACTAGAGCTGTGTGACATAGGTATGTTGACAATACAATGGACATCGCTATTCCCCTCAGTTATTGCAAATACACATTGATGAAAGCACAGACTGACTCCAGATTGTTTTGTGATTTAAGGGTGTTTATCTAAGTGCTAAATAGTGGAGGGGTTTTTAAAATGGTCAGGGTGATGGTGGCGGATTGCATAGTCCAGCCTATTAGTCTCACAGGTGCATTGTCTAAAGGGGCATAGGAAGTGGAACTGGGGCAGTTTAAGGATGGACAGGGTGACAAAGTGGGACAGAAGGATGACAATCAGGGTGGTCTCATTTCTTGGCGGGGGTCTTGGCATTGTTCTCTGTCTTTGTCCTGGGGTGGTTCTCCATCTGCAGGGGGTGGGTTGCTGGTGTCGTGGTCCTGTGGCGGTGCCTCCTGTCCACTAGCACCGGCGGAGGTGGAGGGCAGTTCATCGTCCAGGCTAGTGTCAGGGGCCCCTTGTTGTGCCACAGTGTCCCTCCTGGTGTTCACGAGTTCCTTCAGCACCCCTACAATGGTGCCAAGGGTGGTATTGATGGATTTGAGTTCCTCCGTGAACCCCAAATACTGTTCCCCCTGCAGCCGCTGGGTCTCCTGAAACTTGGCCAGTACCGTTGCCACCGTCTCCTGGGAATGATGGTAGGCTCCCAGCACTGCAGCCCTCCCAGTTCCCCTGTGTTCCTGGGCCTCTGACCCCTGAACCGTGTCCCCACTACCCCTGCCCCCAGGTCCCTGCTGTTCTTGGGGTGGTGGGTTAGCCTGGGTTCCCTGTAGTGGTGGACACACTGCTGATTGACGTGTCCTGGGGACAGAGGTATGGGCCCGCTGGGTGGGTGCTGTGCTGGTGTTTCCTGAGGGGGGAGGCTCTGTGGTGGCCTGTGACTGTGTCAGGGGAACCGACTGTCCCGAGGTCCCAGATGGGCTGGGATGGTCATCTAGATCCAGTTGAACAGAGCAGCTGTCATCACTGTGGGCCTCTTCTGTGGGTGGAGTGGACATGTCTGGAACCTCCTGTCCGGTGACATTGGGTAGGGGTCCTGCAGGGGTGTAAAGGCATGATTATTGCATCTGTGTGTGTCATGGTGTGCAATGAGTGGGTGACCCTGTACCCCAGTGCTTCCATTCCTGTGTAGGACCTTGTGTTCTAATTGTTTAGGGGTCTGCGTGGGTAAGTGTAGTGGCCATGCATTTGTGATGGGTGTCCATGCTTTGTTGTTGCATGCAGGGCCTGGTGTTGGGATGTGTGGTTTGTGATAGTGGGACATCTGTGAGGAGTTGGAGTGATGGGGGTGAGGGCGAGGGTGGGGGTATGTGATAGCATGCAGGTAGGGTGGGGGATGGAATAGTTAAGATTTGACCAGAGTCCATTCCTCCAGCTACTCCTGCGAGGCCCTCAGGATGCAGTATAGCCAAGACCTGCTCCTCCCATGTTGTTAGTTGTGGGGGAGGAGGTGGGGGTCTGCCACCAGTCCTCTGAACCGCGATGTGGTGTCTGGAGACCACGGAACGCACCTTCCCCGTAGGTCGTTCCACCGCTTCCTGATGTCACCCCGTGTTCTTGGGTGCTGTCCCACTGCGTTGACCCTGTCCACGATTTTGCGCCATAGCTCCATCTTCCTAGCTATGGAGGTGTGCTGCACCTGTGATCCGAATAGCTGTGGCTCTCCCCGGATGATTTCCTCCACCATGACCATGAGCTCCTCCTCAGAAAACCTATGGGTGTCTTTGCGGTGCCATGGGTTGGTGTGGGTGATGTGTGAGGTGGTGTGTGTAGTGATGTGTGGGGTGATGTTTAGGGGTGTGTGGTGTTTTGTGCGTGGATGTGTGTGTGTGATGGTGTTGTGTGCCTCTGTATGCTGGTGTTGTCTTTGCTGTCTCTCTGGCCTTTGTCAGAATTTGTGGTAGTAAGGGTTTGTGGGTAATGTGGGTGTGTGTTTTATACTGTATTGGGTGTGTGGGAGTGGTTTGTGTATGTGTATCAGGTGTGTGTTTTTCGATTTGTCCAATGTGGTAGTGTTTTGTATATGTGTGTGTATTTTGAGCGCGGCGGTGTGTACCGCCAATGGAATACCGCGGTTGAAAGACCGCTGCATGGATTCATGGGTCGTGATAGTGTGGGCGTATTCCTGTTGCCGTGACGGTGGAGGTTATGTTTTCGCCAGTTTATCACTGACCTTTGGTGTGGCAGACTTGTGTGGGTGTCTAGATTTTGGTGGATTCCGAGCTGTGGGTCGTAATAGCTGTGGCAACAGTAAAGATCTGTATTGAACATTCTCTCACTTAAAGCATATTATGAATATAATTCCTTACACAAACAACTGTAAACAACTTAACATATTTATACAACAATAAAGATTTGCATTGACCATTTTCTCACATAAAGCAATATTATGAATATCTGTATATTTTTTTTAGATACGTTCCACACACGGTAGCATCACACTCTGAGTTTCCAAGGTACTCTCCTTAAACGTAGACTCTTACGTGTTGACGGTACCTGAAATACCGGTTGCAGCAGAGCATTAGAATCCTGTGACCTTGAACTAGTACTTAACCCATGGTTAACACAGCACTCTTCCAGCCCATTCTGTAATTTAACATCCTTTGACATATTCCACCATTTGTTTCCGTCAACTTTTACTGCATTCCCTTTCACCAACTTCACTCTTACCGGGTCCGAGAATTTCGGACTCCCTTTCTTGACAAAAGTAGGTAGCTTTATAGACACCCAATCTCCTATTGATAAACCAATTCTCCTAACACCTTTCCGTTTGTCAAAATGCATTTTTTGTACCAACTGTTTTTCTTTAACATTCTGTTGGACAATTTTCGCACACTCTTCCAATCACATACTCTTGAAAAATCTAGACATCCACCCCGGACATACTCGCATACAAGCCTTTCTTACCCTTAAAGCTTCAAAAGGGGACACTCCAGTGGTGGAGTGTGGTGTCGTTCTATAAAACCATAGCATTGCCTGGACGGATGTAGTCACCACACATTTGTTTCTTAATGACCACCTAATGCAGTCACCCAGTACACGATTAAAACGTTCCACCAAACCATTGGTTTGTGGTTGGTAAAGTGAACACTTCAAATGTTTAATTGATCCTTCATTCAAAAACACTTTGAATTTGTCAGGCAAAAATTGCACACCATTATCTGTAATTATTTCTTCGGGAAAACCTTCACTCATGAAAACCTCTCTCAAGTACGTAACCAACGATCTAGCATTAGGATCCTGAACAAGCTTCACGTATGGCCATTTTGAGTAATAGTCAACTACTACATACGCATATCTGGTACTGCAATTCAAGGCATGAAATGGTCCCACCAAATCCACGCCCAACTTCTTCCAAGGACCAGATGGACAATCAATTGGAATCATGGGAGGAGTACATGTTCTAAATGACTTATCACTATTATAGCATATGATGCAATTCTTCACCAAACTGTCAATTTCACTATCCATACATGGCCACCAAAAACGTTCACGCACTCTTCTCTTGGTCATTGTTGCACCTAAATGCCCCTCATGAGCTTTTTCCTTGATTCTGCATCTCAAATCTTCTGGTGGAATTAATTTGTCATTCCTCAGCAGTATATTGTCCTCAATAGTCAACTCGTCAGCAACTTTCCAAAACGGTTGAACACCATACGTCAATTCCCTTTCATGAGGCCACCCTTCTTTGACATTCTTGATTACCTCACACAACTCACACAACATTTTGTCTGCATATAATTTCTCCTTCCATATATTTTCTGAACACACACAGACTTTTTCAATTTACCCAGCAGCAATCAAGCAACTCTCATCTTGCAAATTATCATCATCCCCTCCTACAATGTGAGCTGGAAACCGCAATAGATAGTCTGCTCTGACATTTTTCCCTCCTTGGATATGGATGACTTCAAAATCATACTGCATCAGTCTTGCTGTAAAGGTTTATGATCCGTCTTCAATTTGAAATGTCTGCCCCAAATATAGTTTCTGAATTTCTCAACCGCCCACACACAAACCAACAATTCCTTTTCAATAACAGAAAAATGAGTTTCCGGTTCCCTTAATGCTCTGGATGCAGACCCAATTATGTTCTCTACATCATTCTTCAACTGCGTCAATACTGCTCCAACCTCTACGTTACTTACATCAACAGTTAAACAACATTGAACCTCTTGATCAAAAGGTTTCAGTACCTCAGCACTAACTAATATTTTCTTTATTTCTTCAAACGCCCTATCACACTCAGTGTCTCAAGCAAAGCATGCACCACTCTTCAAAAGATTGGATATCGGCCTAACTTTGCTAGCAAGGTTTGGTACGAATCGAGAGTAAAATTCACACAGTCCTAAAAATGACTTCACTCCCACCTTGTCCTTTGGGGGTGGAGCCTTATTGATGGCTTCTATCAATCCAGGTTTTGGTAAAATTCCCTCCTCCGAAATTACATGACCTAAATATTCTACTGATGGTTTCATGAACAAACACTTCTCTCTTTTTAGAACAATTCCACAAGATGAAAACTTATCCAAAACCTGTCTCAACACTTGGTTATGTTCACATTGAGTACCTGCATATATCATCACATCATCTTGAAACGCTAATACATTCGGCACATCTTTCAATATCGAACACATAATCCTTTGAAAGACTGAAGCCGCCGAGGCTAACCCAAACGGCATGCGACAGTACTGGAACGTCCCAATAGGCGACATAAATGCCGTCAAATGTTTTGATTCTGGATCTAACTCAACCTGATGATATGCACTAGCAAGATTAGGTTTAGTAAATATCTTTGCATCCTTAACCGTAGACAACAACTCATTTATTTTTGGTAATGGATGCGTGTCCACCCAAATCTCTTTGTTCAATGCTCTCAAGTCCACACACTCTCAAATCTCCATTATTTTTCTTCGTAACCACTAAAGGGGAAGTCCATAGCGAGGACTCAACTGGCTCAATAATCCCTTTGTCACGCAAACCTAGAAGCTCTTTTTCCAGTTCCTCTCTGATGCTAAAAGGTACACTCCTAAGTTTATGTTTGACCGGTATGGCATTACTCTTAACCTTGATTTTGTGCTTGAACCCTTTTATCTTTCCTAAGTCTCCTGAAAAAACCTCGGGATATTCATTTAACATCTCTTCAACATCATTAACATCCCTAATCACTGTTACCTGATCTTTGGTACCAGGTCGCAATACCATGCCAAAAAGACCTTGATGGAACCAACCCAAAATATTTAAACCTTTCGCTGCAACTTACATTTTTCCTTGTATCTTTCTCCCCTTGAACTCCATAATATCCTCAAAATATCCTTGGAGATCTATTCTTCTCCCTTCATAGGAAACAGGAGCTCTATCTGGAGGTAGTAAGATACGATCTTTCCAATTCTGGCTAAACAACTCTTGTGTTATCATTGTAATTCTCGCACCTGAATCCAATAACAGCTGTAAATGTTTATCCCCTACTCTAATGAGGACATATGGATCAATGCAGCTCCCAGCATCATCACTCTTCATCACACTGTCATCAACCACCAACACCATATCTTGAACTTCTCCAATCAAACTTTCAACCAACCCTTCCTCATTCTCAACCACTGACGTTACTGCGTTGTTTCTTGAACTTTCACTCTGACACACTTTCGCAAAATGGCCAGTTTTTCCACAGTTCCTGCATTGAATATTTAAAGCCGGACACGCTCTGGCTTCTTTCACATGTAGGGCATATCCACACCTAAAACAAATGTTTTTTTGTTTAAAAAATTCACTTGAATTAATGTCTCTACTATTCTTGTATCATAGGTTAGAAGCTTGAAAGTTCACTGTTTTGTCCAATTTTCCTTTGTCCATTTTAGTTCGGACCACACCAATTTTTTCCCGACTATCCAAAGATTTCTCTATTTCCTTAGTCGATTTTATTGATGATTCGATGCTCTTGGCAATTTTGATAGATTCAGCTAGTGTCAGATTGTCCAAAGATAACTATTTCTGTTTAATTGATCTGTCCAAGCCTTGACAAATTAACTGATCCCTGATCAATTGATCACTCAGTACACCAAATTGGCAGTCAGCTGCCAACAACCTCAGCGCAGAAATGTACATATCCACATCTTCACCATTTTGCTGAACCCTCTTGAAAAACTTGTGTCTAGACACTACTAAACTTGGCGGGGAATCAAACCTGTTACGCATTTTCTTCACCGCAGATTCGTAATCATCCAACTCCTCTTCGTCATTTGGTATATCCAGTAAATGTTTGAAGATAGCTCGACCTTCAAACCCAATAGAATGTAACAGTACGCACTTTTTGCGCTCAGGTCTAAATCTCGCCACTGAGGAAATTCGATTTTTAATACGATCGTATCGACCCGCCATTTTGTGGCCCGCCGCCATTTTATGTTGCCTTCACTCAGGCAGCACAGCGAACGAAGTCCATTCTGCCTTTTCTGCTTATTCTGCAACATGGTGTTCAAAACAGCCTTCTGCCTCTATCTTTACAAGGCTGGTATTAAGGTCTGACCGAGTACACTAATCCCTGTTTGGTTTTCTAATCCTTGTTTCAACTATCTGTAGGCTCACACTATTCTCCGCCGATCTTATCTTATCGTCTGGCCTTCGCTGTCCTTTGCTAGTATTCTCTCATTTCACAACTGTCCTCCAAACGCACACAAACTTATCGCACCACATGCAACTTCGTTGTGGATCGGTTAATGAATTAGTTCAAGGGAGGGGTGACAAACACAGCTGGAGGGGAGGCAACCTTAAGTCACTTGATACTTTGTTTTCCAATTCCTTCTATTGGTGCTGTCTTGTTTTCCGACATTTCTATTGGCTCTGTTCTATCTTTACATTATTCTTACTGGCTCCTTTCTATGTGTTCTGGGAGTGTATGTAGTTAATAAATGGTTTTTATACGGTATATAAGATTGTGCGCCACAAAGTAAAGTGGCAGTCTCCTGAGAACATACCTTGTGTACTTCTTGGACAACTGTACTAGCTGCAGCTAATAAAATCTGATCTTTTACGCCTGACAGAGTGTCCCGTGTCTCTGTTAGTTGAGGCAGGTGAATCCAAGGAGATTTCAGGTGTACCCTGCGCCGCCAGGCCCATAAGGTTCTGGTTCTTCAACTGGCGCCCAACGTGGGGCGGCTTCAGCGGTACCGGTTCTGCCTGAAGGTCGTGAGGAACCACGCAAGAAAATTCTGGAGGAATCGCGAGCCACGTCAAGCGACCCCTGTATGTCGAAGTGGTCCGAAGGTCTTTTTCAGCGCGGTTACTCCTTCCTGACGGCTACTGACGACTGCTGCCCTGACTGCCGCCCTGCCTTGGCCCTTTCTTTGATGATGTATGGTAAAGCGAGACGATAGACGGGCCTCTGTTGGTGTAAGAAGACATCCTTAGTTAAGTATTTGGTGGGTCGCGCCCACAAATTTTGGTCTTTGTTTTGTCCTTAGGTCCTTAGATTTGGCCATTGCAGTGGCCAAAGCCGAGGGGTAAGTGCATTTGTGCTGTGTAAACTGAAAGTTTTACCCCCTTGATGTTTGTGAACAGCCAGTAAAAATCGTGAGATGTCTGGTCTGACTAAGTTTGGAAAACTTTGTTGCTTTGGTTGTAATAGGGACTCCCAGCTTGAGGACTCCTGTCCGATTCCTTCGGTTGGAACTCCCACATATGAGCTCTATTCTAAACATGGTGTTGGTCCTATTGCCTTTAATAAGACATGGACCCGATATACAAAGAAAGATGGTGTTTTAAAATGGCCAGAAAATGGTAGTTTCGAAACTGATGTGCTAGATAATTTAGAAGCAACGTTATTTAAAAGAAAAGCCCGGCCGGCAATGTTTGACTCTTTTCGCCTTTGGCGTAAGGAAGCCAAACAGAGAGAAATTAAACAAGCGAAACGAGATAGGAAAACACAGGGAATGACGATTATACAGGCTGCTCAGCAATTCAAAGATGATGAAATAGATAATGCAATGGAAATTTCAGACAGACAGCATCGAATGGCAATAGATAAATGCTATCCGACGTTGCCTATCTCTTCCCTTGATAAGAGAAAAGATTTTGAGGAAGATCCCTTAATGTCCCACTTATTGAAATTGCCTCCGCCCTATGTACAAGGTGCTAATGCACCCCCGATGTTACAGCCTGTTCAGCCGCCAGTTGTGCTTCCGCCTGCTCCAGCTTTTCCACATTTGCCTCCTCAAGTATTGCCTATGCCAGCTTTGCCTTTAACTCCTTTGCCTTCTGCTCCTTTGGCAATTCCTAATGCTCCTTTAGTTAATTCACCTAATACCTTGTCCCCTATCCTTATGTCAAATTCTCCATCTATGCATAAGCGATTTGCAGATACTGTCTCTGGTCTCTTATCACCTTTCTTTGAAGCTTTAAATGTGTCTCCAGCTTTTTCTCGAAGACAGTCTCGTAGTCAATTCCCAGACTCCGAAGAGCGAGAAAAATTGGACTCACTTGCTTGTAGATGGATCAAGAAGGGTCCCCAATATAGTACGTCTGATATTATGTCCACCTTTCTGCAATGGAATGCACCTACGCAGAGATATGTTTTTAAAGTTATGTGCGATACTCTCGCTAAAGAATGGGAGGATATGAATTTGGGTTCGGTCCCACAGGATCTGTTAGATGTTCAGGCTGACTTTGACAAAGGACTTATTGTGGGTCCTAAGGTTGAAAACGCTGCCAGAACACTTGTTTCTTTCAGATCCCTATTGTTCTCACAGACTTTTCCTGATTCTGATCCTTCAGTTAGGACAGCACTGAAAAACTATCCCATGAGAGAGGTTTCTCCAATATGGAAGGAAGAAGTTGCAGCAGCAGGTGCTAATCCAGCTATTCCTGCGCATTTTCAGCGCATATGGGTACATGTCCCCTGGAAAAGGTCTGAAGTTTTAGCACTTAAACAGTCACTCCCAGATCCACGCAAAAATCCTGCTGGTTACTATAAAGAGTTGTCGCAAACAGTTGATGCATGTACTATGAATCTAGCAGATATTGACATGTTGATGGGAAATGTAGTTCCACAGACAATATGGGCTAAAATTCGTAGAGAGGATCACGCTCAAGAATTAGGCGGCGATTGGAACGCTATTATTGCCGCAGATAGAGGTCAAGTAGGTGGTGCAAAGCCCGACGCTTTGATCTCAGAACTCCCTGGTAGGATTATTACAATAATGAAAACAATGATGCCTGCTTTGAGAGTTAATTGGGATAAGCTAGCAGCATGTAAACAAAAGAAAGATGAAAGTGTTTCCGATTTCTTTACCCGATTCGAGGAGACATTCATTGATCACAGTGGTCAAGATATGGCTACATAAGGGGGACAGCGATTATTTGTGGATAAGTTCGTATATAACTTGCTTCCTGAACTATCACACAAGCTAAAAGACTCCGAGAGTTCATGGGCAGTTTCTTCTTCCGCCCAGATATTGGCTACTGCACAATATTATGAAAATAGAGACAAAGAAGAAAGGGAAAAACAAGAGAAAAAGACGAAAGAATTAAAAACTAAAGTTCTCTTGCAACAGGCTTATCCTCCTCGTTATGTTCAGCCTCAGTTTCAACAGCCTCCGCAGTTTCAGAGGTTGTATCAAAAGCCTGAACCATTCATTCCAAGACCTTTGCTAGGTCCCAATCAATGTGCTTATTGTAGGGAGGAAGGTCATTTTAAGAACAGTTGTCCGGCATTGTTGCAGCGTAATGGAGCAACATCTGCTTCACGAGGTCGTGGTGGTCCTCAGTCAGCAAATAGAGGTAGAGGTCGAGGTGTGTTAACCCAAGAGCAGCGTTCTTTTGTTCCTCCAAATTCCGGAAATTACTTTGACCAGCAAAATGTTAGGTCTACACAGTATTACAGTGAGGATCAGTATATTGAAGGAGGGAATGAAAGTCTTCATTTTGAATAGGACAGCCATGGACAAAGTAAGGGGGTTACGTCAATTCCAGTGGATCAGAATGGACCTTATGTTAATGTCACTACAATGGGTGTTTCAGAGCCATTTCTTTTAGATACTGGTGCCATGAGAAGCTCTATCATTCATTCTAAACTCCCTGGCGCACCTTTGTCTGGCTTAACGAATGTATCTGTAGGATTTTCTGGCGCCCCTGTTCGCAATCCAGTTTCTTGCCCTTTGCCTGTTTCAATAGGCCCTTATGATTTAGAAGCTCCGCTTCTTCTGACGAATGGTTGTGGTGAAAATCTGTTGGGTTTAGATCTATTAAAAAGAATGCATGCTACGATATATTGTTCACCTTCTGGTGTATACCTCACTCTAGGACAGAAAATGACTAGTCCAATGTACTTATCAAAAGATCAATTCCCACCTGAATTGCTTTCTCTTCCCGAAACGCTTTGGGCTACGGGTCCGAATGACGTTGGTTGTCTTGAGATCCCACCTTATGTTGTTACTCTTAAGCCCAATGCTGAAATGCCACGTATTCCGCAATACAGAATCTCTACTGAAGGTGAGAAAGCACTTCTGGAAATTGTCCATGATTTGATTCAGAAGGGTGTGGTTGAGGAAACGAGAGGAAATACATGTAACAGTCCTGTTCTTCCGGTTCTTAAACGCACTGATCCTTCTCAGCCTCCTGTTTATCGTTTTGTAATTGATCTTCGGGAGGTAAACAAGATTGTCGTACCGCAGTTTCCTGTAGTCCCAGATATCACTGCTCTGTTGACGATGATACCTTCTACAGCGACTTGGTTTTCAGTTATTGATCTAAAGAATGCTTTCATTAGTATTCCCATCGCCAAAGAGAGTAGAGATATTTTTGGTTTTTCCCTCGGAGGCCGAAGCTTCCGGTTTAAACGCGCACCTCAAGGTTATTGTGAAAGTCCCTCTATTTACAGTCAAGCTCTAAAATGTCATCTTGATGCCTTTTCCTTACCGTCCGGTGCCGCTCTCATTCAGTACATGGATGACTTATTAGTTGCCGCTGATTCAGAGGAGATTTGCAAAAACGTGACCGTTGCACTGTTGCGTCATTTGTTTGATCTGAATCACAAGGTTTCTCCTTCTAAATTACAATATGTCTGTCGCGAGGTGACTTATTTGGGTCATCTCTTGTCAAAGGAGGGACGACGATTGACCCCCGAACGAATTCAGGCAATTGCACAAATGTCAGTGCCATCCACACAAAGAGAGGTACGTGCCTTTTTGGGCATTACTTCTTATTGTAGACAGTGGATTCCGAGTTTCTCTTTATTGGCTAAACCGCTGTTGGCGCTAACTTTAAAAGATACGCCTCAGCCTCTTCCGTGGACTGACGAATGTCAGAAGAGTTTTACTGATTTGCGTATTGCTTTGTGTTCTGCTCCTGTATTGGGTACTCCTGATTACAGTAAGCCCTTTACGCTCTATGTCCACGAAAGAGAGGGTTGTGCATTGTCAGTCTTAACGCAGCGTTTTGGAGATCAACAGCGACCATGCGCATATTTCTCAGCTACGTTAGATCCAGTAGCTAAAGCATTGCCTAGTTGTCTTAAGGCGACAGCGGCAGCAGCAATTTCTATTCGACAGTCTGCTGGAGTAGTGCTAGATAATACTCTCATTGTTATGGTGCCACATGCAGTGGATACTTTACTAAATAGGACAAAAACGCAGCATCTTACGAGTGCTCGGTTGTCCGGATATGAGCTGACGCTTTTGGCTAGTCACATACACATCAAACGATGTAATACCCTGAATCCAGCTACTTTGTTGCCTCTTCCAGAAGAGAGAGATGTCTCTGAACAGCATGATTGTTTTCTCCGTACTGAAGAAGAGACTAAGGGTAGAATTGACCTAAAAGACACGCCATTAGTGAATCCAGATGGAACACTATGGGTAGATGGTTCTTGTTTCAAGCTCCCGAATGGAGATACAGTTTCAGCCTACGCTATTACTACTTTGCATACGATTGTGGAGACAGCACGCATTAGACATAATTCAGCTCAGGCAGCTGAATTGATAGCCTTAACTAGAGCGTGTGTGTTATCCAAAGGAAAAAGAGTAAACGTGTACACTGATAGCCAATACGCTTTTGGTGTAGCGTTTAACTTTGGGCGCTTATGGAAGGAAAGAGGATTCTTTACTTCCCATGGTACTAAGATACAACATGGTCAATTAGTGACTGAACTTCTTGAGTCACTTACAATGCCTACTCAGATAGCGATCGTGAAGTGTAGTGCACACAAAAAGATTGTGGACGATGTTGGTCGAGGAAATGCATTTGCAGATGAGGTAGCGAAAAAGACAGCCAGAGACAACACAAGTCGAATGTATGTTGCAGGTCCCGCAAACTGCGTAAGAGAAAAGGGAATGTGTGAAGATACAGTAGAGAGTGTGAAATCAATTCAAGGAGAGGCTACGGAGAATGAGTTGAGAAAGTGGAAGGAAAGTACAGGAATGTTAGATGAGATGGGATGTTGGGTTGAATTATCAGAACATCAACGTTGGCTGTTACCAGATGCTTATGTACTACCTGTAGTTACTATGGCACATGGTCCAGCTCACCTAAGTGCAAAAGGAATATGTAAACTTCTGGCTCCAGTGTGGCAAAATGAGGGGATCCCAAAGTGTGCAAATAATGTAGTAAAACATTGTATTGTTTGCTTGATGTACAATCCGGGAAAGGGAACCCCAACTCCAGCAGGTCATTTTGCTCCTCCAACATATCCATTTGAGGTGTTGCAGATCGATTATATTCACATGGAAGGATGCAACAACCTCAAATATGTTCTGGTGGTAGTATGTGCTTTTTCTAGATGGGTAGAAGCCTACCCTCTGAAGGACAATACTGCTTTATCAACTGCCAAAATACTTTTGAAAGAATTCTTCCCTAGGTTTGGTTTGCCGCGCATTGTCTGGAGTGACAATGGGAGCGAATTTGTGGGTCAAGTCATGCAAAAAGTTTGTGCAGGTCTTGGCATAAAACAGAAGTTCCACGTGGCGAATCACCCACAGTCGGCTGGTTTAGTAGAATGCTACAATGGAACCTTGAAGCTTAAAATTGCTAAGGTGCAAGCTAGCACAGGACTTAATTGGCCTGATGCTTTACCATTGGCTCTTCTGTCCACCAGAACAGCAGTACACTCTCGTTTGGGGCTTAGCCCTTACGAAGTGATATTTGGTCGCCCAGCTAATGTATGGGGAGTTCCTCGCCCTAAGAAATACTCAGACTTGCCATACCCGATGTTGATTGACTACTTGCATGACCTTACAACTAAATTGCGTGTTCTTCATCAACAGGTTCAGAGTGCTCTACCAGAGGCTTCCACAGACCCAGGTCATTCCATCCGACCAGGTGACTGGGTCTGCACGAAAAATTTCCAACGACAAAGAAATTTGGAGCCCAGATGGAGAGAGCCACGCCTGGTTCTTTTGACCACAAGAACAGCAGTTAAAGTCGAAGGAAAGAAAAACTGGGTGCATGCCGTGCACTGCAAGAAAGTGCCTTTGCCCTTGCCTTTCGATCAGTGGGTCCGTAGAGGCATCAGTGACTCTGAAAGTGAGAAAGTTCCGCAATTTGTACCATTCAGTGATGCGCGTCTAATTGGAACACTTTCTGAGAAAGAGGACGACCACATCCTTCAAGAAGCAATACCATCGCATCGTCGCTTGAACACGACAAATCCAGGAACATTGTTTCAAAACCAGACTGCCTCTGGACAGGAACGCTATAATTTGAGACCAAGACCAAAGAACTTGTAAATTTCTCTCCTATGTAGTACTCTATCCCGGTTGCAGGGTCACGGTAGGAGTCTTAGTTACGACCTGAGTAAGTGGCAATAGGCCTGCAGGACCTCACAGTGTCATAGGACGGTAGATAATCGTGACTACAGTGATTGAGGAAGATTGCCGTGAGCATCCACTTAGAAAGATGGAGGCTACATTAGATAAAAGAGAACGTAAAAATGTAAAGAATAATTGTAAAGAAATATATAGTCGTTGTAGTATTGCTCTATGCGTCATTATATTGTCGTGTATTCTTTTGGCATCTGTAAACTGGATCATTATTACTCTGCAGCAAAAAGTTGTCTCTTCTCCTACCTCTACATCTTCTTCTACTATCTCTCCGCACCTATTTCACACTCTTCCCCAGCATGAACTCATCAGAAGAACTGAATACTTTAACAATTCCTTCGTCCAGTTGTTACATCAACATCAGTTAGTGATCAATACAACTGACTGTTGGGTGTGTGGACTCATACCACATACGGTAGAAAAAGGAATGCCATATTTAGTTCTTCCATTCTCCTATGAAGGTTCCGCTTGGGCTTATTTTGTCATTTTCAATAATGCATATCAAAGTAAAATTAAACAACCTGTCAGTTCACATAGTGTTGGTTCAGATTTCAGTCATAGTTTATTGATAAAGGGAATGGTAGCTATGGCTAAAATCATGGAAAAAAGTGAAGCTTCCATAGATGAAAGAAAAGCATATACCAATTGGAACATAACTAATTACATTTCCAGCCTCAATGATAAGGTTAAGCAAGGAAAATCTCCTCCGATACGGGTCATACCCCAACAAGGAAATTTCTGTCTGCAAATAAATGGTAGAACTCCAAACACCGGACAAAGAGAAAGTTTATGTTCCCATACATATGTTTATTCAGCCCTGAATTCACCGCCGTTAGTACCATCTCAAGGTACATACTTCGTTTGCCACGATAGGGCTTATACATGGTTGCCAGCTGATTTCTCTGGTACTTGTTATATAGCCTTTCTTCTTCCCCCTACATACACCGCTCCTGCGAACCATCATAAAAATAGATATGGCAGAGGGATTGTGGATTCGAAAGACACAGCAGGACAAGAGGGAGGAGATTTCCTCAAAGGATTTCTTCCCTTCTGGGGTCCAATGGCCAACAGCAGAAATATAAGGCAATTGGTTCGTGTCGTAGAAACCACCATAGACATCACTGTAGGAGCTTTAAGTAACATTACAGCTGAACTACAGGCTGATCGTCTTATGACCTTGCAGAACCGTGTTGCCTTAGACTTTGTTCTTGCGGACCGTGGTGGAGTATGCAAATTGATCGGATCAAGTTGCTGTATTTTCATACCTAATGACGCTCCGACAGTATACCAAGCTATCTCTAAGTTACACATAATCTCCGAGTCGATTCATCAGGACGAAGGAGATTGGTCCTTTTCAGAGTGGTTTTGGGGATTACTGTCCAAATGGGGTTGGAAGGTATTGACATTCTTTGGAGTAATTTTAGCTTTTATATTCTCTTGTTGTCTTTGTATGCACTGCGGTCCTGCCATCTGCAACCTATGTGCTACTGCATGTATTCCCAAACCCAAGTCACAAAGAGCAGAGAATATCAAAATGATGGTACAGCAACAGCTTGATGACCTCATGGCCATAGACATCGACTCAGATTAACATGAGTTTGTGTATCTTGCCTGAGTTCTGGCAAAAGGAGGGTCTGAGGAAATTCGATTTTTAATACGATCGTATCGACCCGCCATTTTGTGGCCCGCCGCCATTTTATGTTGCCTTCACTCAGGCAGCACAGCGAACGAAGTCCATTCTGCCTTTTCTGCTTATTCTGCAACATGGTGTTCAAAACAGCCTTCTGCCTCTATCTTTACAAGGCTGGTATTAAGGTCTGACCGAGTACACTAATCCCTGTTTGGTTTTCTAATCCTTGTTTCAACTATCTGTAGGCTCACACTATTCTCCGCCGATCTTATCTTATCGTCTGGCCTTCGCTGTCCTTTGCTAGTATTCTCTCATTTCACAACTGTCCTCCAAACGCACACAAACTTATCGCACCACATGCAACTTCGTTGTGGATCGGTTAATGAATTAGTTCAAGGGAGGGGTGACAAACACAGCTGGAGGGGAGGCAACCTTAAGTCACTTGATACTTTGTTTTCCAATTCCTTCTATTGGTGCTGTCTTGTTTTCCGACATTTCTATTGGCTCTGTTCTATCTTTACATTATTCTTACTGGCTCCTTTCTATGTGTTCTGGGAGTGTATGTAGTTAATAAATGGTTTTTATACGGTATATAAGATTGTGCGCCACAAAGTAAAGTGGCAGTCTCCTGAGAACATACCTTGTGTACTTCTTGGACAACTGTACTAGCTGCAGCTAATAAAATCTGATCTTTTACGCCTGACAGAGTGTCCCGTGTCTCTGTTAGTTGAGGCAGGTGAATCCAAGGAGATTTCAGGCGTACCCTGCGCCGCCAGGCCCATAAGGTTCTGGTTCTTCACCACTCCTATTTCCCCCAAATAAGTTTCAAAAGCATCAAACCAATGCCTCCAGGCAATTTGTGGTTCACCTGGGCTTTCCAAAAATTGGGCTGGAGGATTAACAGCCTGCATAGCGCATAAACTGGTGAATCCAAGACTACGCAGTAAATAAAACTATATCTTGTATGTTTACTACAGGTAGTAGCTTCTCAATGATATTTACCTACTTCCTTGTCCTTTGTAACTTTGTAAAAATGTTTTAAATTCAACACAATCTTTACAATACTCATCCAAGATGGGTGCTGTAGATGCCCGTTTGTAGAAGCAAGTCAGCTTGTCTAGCACAACACTCCAACTGTGCTACTTCCTGTAAAACCTCCTTAATCACGCCTCCTGCTGAAATTGAAGAAAACACTTTGCGCTACAGCATTGACTGCCTGTGGTGACAGCCAGTCGTGTCTTTGCACTTCAGCGATGAACATCCATGACCCTCTCCCTGCTCTTTGCAGCTTTCTCCATCACAAAATAGACGCTTCATGCTAGACTTTAGAAGGTAACTCTTTTAGCAGAACTAACTTGGTCCCTGTATTTGACCCGCGCTATGGCACGCTCAGCATGAACTTTTGACTTTTATCTGTTCTCGCATTACCAAATAACCACTAGTTACTTCTCTGACAACTGATTGGACTGTTATAAATTTGCTGTATAATAATTTATTGAATTTTACTCTATTTATTTCTAAAGTGGTGTGGGATTTTTCTTGTGTTGTGTATTCGCTTTACCATTGTTCGAGTGCTGACTAAATACTTTACACATTGCCTCCCAGTTATGCCTGACTGGTTGTGTGCCAAGCTACCAGATAGTGTTGCACAGGTCAGTTTAGTGAATGTTCATGGTCACCCTGGCAGGGAATGTGGCTTTTGCTAGAGAAGGGTTTCACCACCTCAACCAACAACCCAATTTCTCAAACTAACTATCTACAGGTTGACTTTATTTTGGGACATTCAACAAACATGGACATAGGACTGCAATTCTGCTTTAACAGAGGGACACAGAATGACTTAATTCATAGGGCTCACCAACATAGAAATTACAGAGAAAAGGGCACTAAGCATAGTTAAATGCAACTTTATACACAGTATCATCTGTGTTTACTAAGTTGGATTCTGAGAAGGACTGCTAACTAATCGTGCACTAGCACATGAAACCTTACTCCCTGCTGTGTGCTCTCAGCACTCACTGAAAGCAGGGGCTTGAACTAAACTTATTTATATTGGCCAGGACAGATGGTGAAAAGCAAGACCCTATCTGGCAAATCCAGTACACCTAGTCACCCTACGTATATGCCACATCCTAATCCGATGTCTAACCCTAAACCATTTTGTGATGCTAAATAGGGGTGGGTGGCAAAGTCTGCTCTGACAGGGAGTTCCTGGAGTTGTGCCACTCTGTGCTTTGCTTGTTGCACGGAGTTCGACAACAGCTCCACTGACTGCTGCGGAACAACTTTTACCAGAGCTTACCAGCACCAGCTTGATGGGAAGATGGAACTATAAAAGGTGCATAGGCCTTAAGCATGAAATAGCCCCGCCTCTAGCCCCAACCAGTGCTTGAAATGGAAAAATAGAAGTGCAGGTACTCTGTACCAGAGTACCTGCTTGTTTCTGATAAGCGCAGGTACTCCCCAATTAAAAGTATTACCTTTTGCTTGAGAAGTGCAGGTACACTCACTCTCAAAATAAACAAGCATTTGCAATGCAATAGGTCTTGCATATTTCGAACAAGTTGTCATCTTTTGACAACAGCGCCCACAAGCAAAAACAAAAAGAAAACATGAGAAGAAACTGAGAAAGACTATTTGGCAAAATAAAATAAAGTTAGCTTTAATAAACAAAACTTTGCAATTTTGTGCCTGTTGGCACATTTTTGCCAGTCATAAGCCTTCTGTTTGCGGGGCACTCGAAGTTAAAAACAACAAATAGTACCTCGAATACGTCGGGAGCAGCGGACGGGCACTAATTAAGTTGCATTTATTAGTGCTTGATCCCTGCGCCACACAGAGAAACTGAAGTGATACCAGACATGTCTTGACCAATTACGAGGCTGTAAAGAAGAGTGCCACTCAAACCAACAAATGGTGAGCGACAGGCAGGCTACAAGCCCTGTACTGAACATAGCAGTCTCTCGCAAGCGAGATGCATGCAGTACCGCATGCACTCGCAGGCTCGACCCGAAATAGTGCCGGTACTCAGTACTGGACAGTACTGGCCCATTTAAAGCACTGGCCCCAACCTATTGGAAGCCCCCCTGCTCATGTGTCTATGGTTTCACTTTCTTCCATTCTCTGTGACTTTTACCCGACATTGCCATAACATACAATCTGTGACCGGGTCTGCTGTTCAACACTCCCACGGGGTTCTCTTTCAGAGCACCCTGTGTCCCTTCCATTGAATTTGTCACCCGCCATGGCCACCTTTCGGATGACTAATTATTTTGTCCAGATGAAGTCCGGCACCCTATCTTGCTCTGGGCCCCGAGGAATCAAGAGCCCCAAGCTGCGGGATGGCAAGCGGCACCTTGTGGAACATCCAGCTCCCCCTGCCACACAATGCACTCCGCGTCCTTGGCCACCAGGAGGAGGTGAGTTTTGTCCCATATCTGACACCGCCCCCCCAGTCCGCGGAGCCCAAGTGATCATCTTGAAGAAGCTCATCCTCTCTGGTGTTGGCCTTTTGAGCGGATAAGATTCAGATCGATCCAGAGTGTAGGGGGAGGGTTTTGCTTTTGCATGGAATTGTGGCGACTAACTAAAGAGGAGACACAACAACTGTTTCCAGTGGCACATATTCAAGAAACCTCGAGCTCTGGAAAGGTCCTTTAATCTCAATATATCCCCCGGTTAGCACCTTGAGGCAGGCAAGTTTACGGAAAAATTATGACAAACGACGTGATGTACAATATTGTGGATTGGTGTGTGTGTGTACGGGGGGCAGGGCAGTTATGCTGGAAGATTTAAGTTTATGTTTGCATGAAGGGGGTAAGTGCATAAAAGAAGGAGTTTCCAAATTGGCACAGCTAGGAAAATAGGTAGAGGTACTAGTTTGATAGTTACGGCACCGAGTGACATGAGGTGGCAGTCTCAGAATCATTTGTGTCATAGGGTTTTGGATCGCATCTGACTCACATCAATGCTGTTGGTATACCCTATTCATGAAATTATTGCATACTGTAAAATGTATGCATTTGTGTGGTCACAGTGCAGAACTACAAGTGTTGTTTACATGAGAGTTAACGCTTCAGCTCTGCAACGTCCCCGGCCCATAAAAGGAGAATATAATTCTGCCTGAGGGTGGAACTCCAAGAAATTTCACAGAATTGTTCGGCAACTCCACGGAATTCCGCGGAGTGAAAATCTGCATGTTCCGCCCACCCCTATTCCTAAACACAATTTTGTTTCTCTCGCTAACACTGCTTTCATCCTAATACTAAATCGTAGCCTAATCAGTAATGTAACCTTCATCATACCCCTTGTCAGACCCATAACCTTCACCCAAACTCTGCCCCTCACCATAACACTAGCTCTAGCTTTAAACCGTTCCATAACTCTAACCCTTGCCCTGACTCTTTTCCTCCCTCTACAACTAACAATTCCATTACCTTAACCAGCACACCTAACTCTGTCACTCACCCTCAAGCTAAACTTAGCTCTAGCTTCAAACCATTTCATAACCTTAACCCTCGCCATAACTCTACTCCTCCTCCTAGCCCTCACGCTAGCTCTAAACCATTCCATAAACCTAACCGTCACCCTAATCCGAAAACTAGCTCCAAACCCTTCCATAACTTTAACTCTCGCCCTAGTTCTACTATGCCTCAGAACTAACACTAGTTCTAGTCCTAAACCATTCCATAACTCTACTCTTCCTCTCCAGCCTCAGTTCTCTCTATCACCCAGAGACTTACTTTCATTCTAACTTTAATTGCAAAATGAATCCATGCTGTTACCCAAAACACATCCCTCACTCTAATGCTAACCCTTACACTAACCCTCGCCCTGACCCTCACACTAACCCTCACTCTAACAATACACCTAATTTACACCCTAATCGTGACCCTCACCCAAATTCTACCTGTAACTAGCTCTAACTTTTTCATGGCCCTAACCTTATCCCTAACCTGTGCTCTATTACTCATGCTTACACTTTCACCCTCACTCTACTACTAAACCTAACCTGTACTCTAACCTTAACCATATCCTGCATTCTAACAAACCTTGATCCTTACTCCTAGTCCTTACTGTAAAGATAATCCTAACACCAACCCTTAATGTACACTGTAACCCTAATCTTATCTCTCACCCTACTCCTGGCTCTCACCTTAATGCTAACTGTTTTACCCTAACCGCAAATCTCTCTCCCTACCTCTTGCCGTTACCATAACTTCAACACTCACCCTATCTGCTTACCTTTCCAATCCAATCTCCCTAGTCGCTGTCTGGTTTCACACTCCCTGTTTTTAAAACCGCATGTTTGGAACACTTGAATCAAATTAAACGAGTCTATGATTTCCACTGTTCCTCCCCCTTGCTGCCTCCAGCCCCTAGTCCATGGTTTCCAATGTTCCTCCCCCTTGCTGCCTCCAGCCCCTAGTCCATGGTTTCCAATGTTCCTCACCCTTGCTGCCTTCAGCCCCTAGTCCATGGTTTCCAATACCTCTTACCCTTGCTTCCTCCAGCCCCTAGTCCATGGTTTCCAATATTTCTAACCCTTGCTGCCTCCAAACCTTAGTTCATGGTTTCCAATACTTCTAACCCTTGCTGCCTCCAGCCCCTAGTTCATGTGTTTTTTGGTGCCTACAATCCTAGTCCATGATTTCCTATACTGCTACTCCCTAGTGCCTACAACCCCAAGTCCAAGGTTTCCAATACTGCTGACCCTTAGTGCCTCCAACCCCTAGTGCATGGCTTTCAATACTGCTACCCCTCATGCCTCCAGCCCCTGGTCCATTATTACCATTACACCTCACCCCTGCAGCTGCCAGACCCTAGTCCACGGTTTGCAATACTGCTAACCCTGGTGCCTCCAGCCTCTAGTCAATGGTTTCCATTACTACTAGCTCCTGGTGCCTCCAGCCATAGTTCATGGTTTCCAATACTGCTAAAACTGGTGCCTCCAGCCCCAACCCAATTGTTCCAAAACTGCTACCTCTGGTGCCTCCAGCCCATAGTGCATGGTTTCTAGTACTGTTAACCCCTGGTGCCTCCAGCACCTAGTCCACGGTTTCCATTATTGCTAGTCCATGGTGCCTCTAGCCCCTAGTGCATAGTCTCCAATACTGCTACCCCAGGTGCCTGCAGCCCCTAGTGCATTGTCTCCAATACTGCTACCCCAGGTGCCTCCAGCCCCTAGTCCATGGTTACCCATGCTGATATCCTCTGGTGCCTCCAGCCCTAGTCCATGGTTTCCAATACTGCTACCCCTGGTGCCTCCAGCCCAGAGTCCATGGTTTCCAATACTGATAACCCTGGTGCCTCCAGCCCCTAGTCCATGGTTTCCAATACTGTTAACCCCTGGTGCCTCCAGCCCCTAGTCCATGGTTCCCAATACTGCTACCCCCTGGTGCCCCCAGCCACTAGTTCATGGTTTCCACTGCCACTAATCTATGGTGCCTTTACCATAGTCCATGGTTTCCAATACTGGTAACTCTGGTGCCTCCAGCCCCTAGTCCATGGTTTCCAATACTGCTAACCCCTGGTGCCTTCAGCCCTTAGTCCATGGTTTCCAATACTGATACCCCCTGGTGCATCCAGTCCCCAGTCCATGGTTTTTAATACTTCTAACCCTGGTGCCTCCAGCCCTAGTCCATGGTTTCTAACACACCTAACCCCTTGTGCCTCCAGCCCCTAGTCCATGGTTTCCGACACTGTTGACCCTTAGTGCCTCCAACCCCTAGTGCATGGTTTTCAATACTGCTACCCCTGATGGCTCCAGTCTCTGGTCCATTATTACCATTACACCTCACCCCTGGAGCCGCCAGCCCCTTGTCCATGGTTTCCAATGCTGCTAACCCGTGGTGCCTCTAGCTCCTATTCCATGGTTTACAATAATGCTACCCCCTGGTGCCTCCAGGCCCTAGTCCGTGGTTTCCAACACTGATAACCCTGGTGCCTCCAGCCCCTGGTCAATGGGTTCCAATCCTTGCTGCCTCCAGCCCCTAGTCAATGGTTTCTAGTACTGTTAACCTCTAGTGACTGCAGCCCCTAGTCCACGGTTTACATTATTGCTAGTCCATGGTGCCTCCAGCCCCTAGTGCATGGTTACCAATACACCTCACCCCTGTTGCCTCTACCCCTTAGTCCATGGTTTCCAGTCCTTGCTGCCTCCAACCCCTAGTGCCCTAGTGCATGGCTTCCAATACTTCTACCCTCTGGTATCCCCAACCCCTAGAGCATGGTTTCCAATACTGCTAACCTTGGTGTCTCGAGCCCCGTCTCCATGGTTACCAATACTGCTACACCTGGTGTCTCCATCCCCTAGTCCATGGTTTCTAATACTCCTTCTCCTGGTGCCTCCAGCCCCTAGACCTTGGTTTATAATACTGCTATCCCTGCTGCCTCAAGCCCCTAGTCCATGGTTTCTAATACTGCTACCCCCTTGTGCCTCCTGCCCCTAGTCCATTATTTCCAATACTGCTACCCCTGGTGCCTCCAGCCCCTAGTCCATTATTTCCAATACTGCTACCCCGGTGCCTCCAGCCTATAGGCCATGGTTTCCAATACTGCTAACTGCTTGTGCTTCCAGCCCCTAGTGCATGTTTTTCAATACTGCTAACCCCTGGTGCCTCCACCCCTAGTCCATGGTACCAATACAGTTAACCCCTGGTGCCTCCAGCCCCTAGTCTATGGTTTCTAGTACTGCTAACGCTAGCACCTCCAGCCCCTAGTGCATGGTTTCCAATACTGCTAACCCCTGGTGCCTCCATCCCCTAATCCATGGTTTCCAATATTGCCAAACCCTGGTGCCCCCAAACTCTAGTCCATGGTTTTAATACTGCTAACCCCTGGTGCCCCCAACCCCCTAAGGCATGGCTTCCAATACTTCTAACCTCTGGTATCCCCAACCCCAAGAGCATGGTTTGCAATACTGCTAACCTTGGTGCCTCGAGACCCTAGTCCATGGTTACCAATACTGCTACACCTGGTGTCTCCATCCCCTAGTCCATGGTTTCTAATGCTGCTATCCATGGTGCCTCAAGCCCCTAGTCCATGGTTTCCAATACTGCTATCCCTGGTGCCTCAGCCGCTAGTCCGTGGCCTGCAATACTGCTACCCCCTCGTGCATCCAGCCCCTAGTCCATTATTTCCATTACTGCTACCCCGGTGCCTCCAGCCTATAGGCCATGGTTTCCAATACTGCTAACCGCTGATGTTTCCAGCCCCTAGTGCATGTTTTCCAATACTGCTAACCCCTGGTGCCTCCACCCCTAGTCCATGGTACCAAAACAGTTAACCCCTGGTGCCTCCAGCCCCTAGTCCATGGTTTCCAGTACTGCTACCGCTAGAACCTTCAGCCCCTAGTGCATGGTTTCCAATACTGCTACCCCCTGGTGCCTCCATCCCCTAATCCATGGTTTCCAATATTGCCAAACCCTGGTGCCCCCAAACTCTAGTCCATGGTTTCAATACTGTTAACCCCTGGTGCCCCCAACCCCCTAATGCGTGGCTTCCAATACTTCTAATCTCTGGTATCCCCAACCCCAAGAGCATGGTTTGCAATACTGCTAACCTTGGTGCCTCGAGACCCTAGTCCATGGTTACCAATACTGCTACACCTGGTGTCTCCATCCCCTACTCCATGGTTTCTAATGCTGCTATCCCTGGTGCCTCAAGCCCCTAGTCCATGGTTTCCAATACTGCTAACCATGGTGCCTCCAGCCCCTAGTCCATGGTACCAATACTGATAACCATGGTGCCTCCAGCCCCTAGTCCGTGGTTTCCAGTACTGCTACCGCTAGTGCCTCCAGCCTCTAGTGCATGGTTTCCAATACTGCTACCCCCTGGAGCCCCTAGTCCATGGTTTCCAATACTGCTAACCCCTGGTGCCTCCAGCCCCTAGGCCATGGTTTTTAATACTGCTACCCCCGGTGCCTCCAGGCCCTAGTGCATAGTTTCCAATAGTGCTAACCCCTGGTGCCTTCATCCCCTAGTCCATGGTTTCTAATACGGTTACCCCCTGGTGCCTTCAGCCCCTAGTCCATGGTTTCCAATACTGCTACCTCCTGGTGCCTCCAGGCCCTAGTGCGTAGTTTCCAATACTGCTACCGCCTGGTGCCCTCAGACCCTAGTCCATGGTTTCTAATACTGCTACGGCCTGGTGCCCTCAGACCCTAGTCCATGGTTTCTAATACTGCTACGGCCTGGTGCCTTCAGCCCTTAGTCCATGGTTTCCAATTCTGGTACCCCCTGGTGCCTCCAGGCCCTAGTCCGTGGTTTCCATTACTGCTACTGCCTGGTGCCCTTAGCCCCTAGTCCATGGTTTCTAATACTGCTACCCCTGGTGCCTCCAGCCCCTAGTCCATGATTTCTAATACTGCTAACCCCTGGTGCCTTCAGCCCCTAGTCCATGGTTTCCAATACTGCTACCCCTGGGGCCTCCAGGCCCTAGTGCGTAGTTTCCAATACTGCTACTGCCTGGTGCCCTCAGCCCTAGTCCTTGGTTTCCAATACTGCTATCCCCTGGTGCCTCCAGCCCCTAGTCCATGGTTTCTAATACTGCTAACCCCTGGTGTCTCCAGTCTCTAGTCCATGGTTTGCAAAACTTCTAACCCCTGGTGCTCCCAGCCCCTAGTCCATGGTTTCTAATACTGCTACCCGTAGTGCCTCCAGCCCCTAGTTCATAGTTTCCAATACTGCTAGCCCCTGGTTCCTCCAGCCACTAGTCCATGGTTTCTAATACTGCTATCCCTAGTGCCTCCAGCCCCTAGTCCATGGTTTCTAATACTGCTATCCCCTGGTGCCTCCAGCCCCTAGGCTATGGATTCCAATACTGCTATCCCTGGTGCCTTCAGCCGCTAGTCCATGGTTTCCAATACTGTTAACCCCTAGTGCCTTCAGTCCCTAGTCCATGGTTTCTAATGCTGCTTCCCCTGTTGCCTCCAGGCCCTAGAGCATGGTTTCTAATACTGCTACCCCCGGTGCCTCCAGCCCCTAGTGCATGGTTTCTAGTACTGTTACCCCTGCTGCCTTCAGCCCCCAGTCCATGGTTTCCAATACTGCTAACCCGTGGTGCCTCCAGCCCCTAGTCCATGGTTTCCAATACTGCTAACCCCTGGTGCCCTCAGCCCCTAGTCCATGGTTTCCAATAATGCTAACCCCTGGTTCCTTCAGCCCCTAGTCCATGGTTTCTAATACTGCTAACCCCTGGCAGCTCCAGCCCCTAGTCTATGGTTTCCAATACTGCTACCCCCGGTGCCTCCAGCCCCTAGTCCATGGTTTCCAATACTGCTAACCCGTGGTGCCTCCAGCCCCTAGTCCATGGTTTCCAATACTGCTAACCCCTGGTGCCCTCAGCCCCTAGTCCATGGTTTCCAATAATGCTAACCCCTGGTTCCTTCAGCCCCTAGTCCATGGTTTCTAATACTGCTAACCCCTGGCAGCTCCAGCCCCTAGTCTATGGTTTCCAATACTGCTACCCCCGGTGCCTCCAGCCCATAGTCCATGGTTTCCAATACTGCTAACCCCTGGTGCCTTCAGCCCCTAGTCCATGGTTTCCAATACTGCTAACCTGTGGTGCCTCAAGCCCCTAGTCCATGGTTTCCAATACTGCTAACCCCTGGTGCCCTCAGCTCCTAGTCCATGGTTTCCAATACTGCTAACCCCTGGTGCCCTCAGCTCCTAGTCCATGGTTTCCAATACTGCTAACCCCTGGTGCCTTCAGCCCCTAGTCCATGGTTTCCAATACTGCTACCTTCTGGTGCCTCCAGCCCCTAGTCCATGGTTTCTAATACTGCTACCCTCTGGTGCCTTCAACCTCTAGTCCATGGTTTCTAATGCTGCTACCCCTGTTGCCTCCAGGCCCTAGTGCATGGTTTCCAATACTGCTAACCATGGTCCCTCCAGCCCCTAGTCCATGGTACCGATACTGATAACCATGGTGCCTCCAGACCCTAGTCCATGGTTTCAAATACTGCTACCCCCTGGTGCCTTCAGCCCCTAGTCCATGGTTTCCAATACTGCTACCCCTGGAGCCTCCAGGCCCTAGTGCGTAGTTTCCAATACTGCTAACCCCTGGTGCCTCCACCCCTAGAACATGGTTTCCAATACTGCTAACCCCTGGTGCCTCCACCACTGGTCCATGGTACCAATTCTGCTAATCCCTGGTACCTCCACCCCTAGTACATGGTTTTCAATACTGCTAACCCCTGGTGCCTCCACCCCTAGTCCATGGTACCAATACTGCTAACCCCTGGTGCCACCATCCCCTAGTCCATAGTTTCCAATACTGCTACCCCTGGTGCCTCCAGCCCCTAGGCCATGAATTCCAATACTGCTACCCCCTGGTGCTCCCAGTCCCTAGTCCATGGTTTCTAATACTGCTAACACCTGGTGCCTTCAGCCCCTAGTCCATGGTTCCCAATACTGCTAACCCCTGGTGCCTTCAGCCCCTAGTCCATGCATTCCAATACTGCCACCCCTGGTGCCTCCAGCCCCTAGGCCATGAATTCCAATACTGCTACCTTCTGGTGCCTCCAGCCCCTAGTCCATGGTTTCTAATACTGCTACCCCCTGGTGCCTTCAACCCCTAGTCCATGGTTTCTAATGCAGCTACCCCTGTTGCCTCCAGGCCCTAGTTCATGGTTTCCAATACTGCTAACCATGGTGCATCCAGCCCCTAGTCCATGGTACCAATACTGATAACCATGGTGCCTCCAGCCCCTAGTCCATGGTTTCAAATACTGCTACCCCCTGGTGCCTCCACCCCTAGTCCATGGTACCCATACTGCTACCCCTGGTGCCTCCAGGCCCTAGGCCATGAATTCCAATACTGCTACCCCCTGGTGCTCCCAGTCCCTAGTCCATGCTTTCTAATACTGCTAACCCCTGGTGCCTTCAGCCCCTAGTCCATGGTTCCCAATACTGCTAACCCCTGGTGCCTTCAGCCCCTAGTCCATGCATTCCAATACTGCCACCCCTGGTGCCTTCAGCCCCTCGTCCATGGTTTCCAATACTGCTACCTTCTGGTGCCTCCAGCCCCTAGTCCATGGTTTCTAATACTGCTACCCCCTGGTGCCTTCAACCCCTAGTCCATGGTCTCTAATGCAGCTACCCCTGTTGCCTCCAGCCCCTAGTTCATGGTTTCCAATACTGCTAACCATGGTGCCTCCAGCCCCTAGTCCATGGTACCAATACTGATAACAATGGTGCCTCCAGCCCCTAGTCCATGGTTTCCAATACTGCTAACCCCTGGTGCCTCCACCCCTAGTCCATGGTACCAATACTGCTAACCCCTGGTGCCACCATCCCCTAGTCCATGGTTTCCAATACTGCTACCCCTGGTGCCTCCAGCCCCTAGGCCATGGATTCCAATACTGCTACTCCCTGGTGCCTACAGCCCCTAGTCCATGGTTTCCAATACTGCTACCCCTGGTACCTCCAGCCCCTAGGCCATGGATTCCAATACTGCTACTCCCTGGTGCCTACAGCCCCTAGTGTATGGTTTCCAGTACTGCTAACCCCTGGTGCCTTCAGCCCCTAGTCCATGGTTTCCAATAATGCTACTCCTAGTGCCACCAGCTCCTAAATTATGATTACCAATACACCTCACCCCTGGTACTGACAGCCCCTAGTTCATGGTTTCCAATACTGCTAACACTGGGTGCCTCCAGCCCCAACCCAATTGTTCCAAAAATGCTACCTCTGATGCCTTCAGCCCATAGTGCATGGTTTCTAATACTGCTAACCCCTGGTGCCTTCAGCCCATAGTGCATGGTTTCTAGTACTGCTAACCCCTGGTGCCTCCAGCCCCTAGTCCATGGTTTCCAATACTGGTAACTCTGGTGCCTCCAGCCCCTAGTCCATGGTTTCCAATACTGCTAACCTGTGGTGTCTTCAGCCCCTAGTCCATGGTTTCCAATACTGCTAACCCCTGGTTCCTTCAGCCCATAGTCCATGGTTTCCAATACTGCTAACCCCTGGTGCCCTCAGCCCCCAGTCCATGGTTTCCAATACTGCTAACCCCTGGTGCCTTCAGCCCCTAGTCCATGGTTTCCAATACTGCTACCTTCTGGTGCCTCCAGCCCCTAGTCCATGGTTTCTAATACTGCTACCATCTGGTGCCTTCAACCTCTAGTTCATGGTTTCTAATGCTGCTACCCCTGTTGCCTCCAGGCCCTAGTGCATGGTTTCCAATACTGCTAACCATGGTGCCTCCAGCCCCTAGTTCATGGTTTCCAATACTGCTAACCATGGTGCCTCGGGCCCCTAGTCCATGGTACCAATACTGATAACCATGGTGCCTCCAGCCCCTAGTCCATTGTTTCAAATACTGCTACCCCCTGGTGCCTTCAGCCCCTAGTCTATGATTTCCAATACTGCTACCCCTGGTGCCTCCAGGCCCTAGTGCGTAGTTTCCAATACTGCTAACCCCTGGTGCCTCCACCACTAGTCCATGGTACCAATTCTGCTAATCCCTGGTGCCTCCACCCCTAGTACATGGTTTCCAATACTGCTAACCCCTGGTGCCTCCACGCCTAGTCCATGGTACCAGTGCTGCTAACCCCTGGTGCCACCATCCCCTAGTCCATAGTTTCCAATACTGCTACCCCTGGTGCCTCCAGCCCTAGTCCATGGTTTCTAACACACCTAACCCCTTGTGCCTCCAGCCCCTAGTCCATGGTTTCCGACACTGTTGACCCTTAGTGCCTCCAACCCCTAGTGCATGGTTTTCAATACTGCTACCCCTGATGGCTCCAGTCTCTGGTCCATTATTACCATTACACCTCACCCCTGGAGCCGCCAGCCCCTTGTCCATGGTTTCCAATGCTGCTAACCCGTGGTGCCTCTAGCTCCTATTCCATGGTTTACAATAATGCTACCCCCTGGTGCCTCCAGGCCCTAGTCCGTGGTTTCCAACACTGATAACCCTGGTGCCTCCAGCCCCTGGTCAATGGGTTCCAATCCTTGCTGCCTCCAGCCCCTAGTCAATGGTTTCTAGTACTGTTAACCTCTAGTGACTGCAGCCCCTAGTCCACGGTTTACATTATTGCTAGTCCATGGTGCCTCCAGCCCCTAGTGCATGGTTACCAATACACCTCACCCCTGTTGCCTCTACCCCTTAGTCCATGGTTTCCAGTCCTTGCTGCCTCCAACCCCTAGTGCCCTAGTGCATGGCTTCCAATACTTCTACCCTCTGGTATCCCCAACCCCTAGAGCATGGTTTCCAATACTGCTAACCTTGGTGTCTCGAGCCCCGTCTCCATGGTTACCAATACTGCTACACCTGGTGTCTCCATCCCCTAGTCCATGGTTTCTAATACTCCTTCTCCTGGTGCCTCCAGCCCCTAGACCTTGGTTTATAATACTGCTATCCCTGCTGCCTCAAGCCCCTAGTCCATGGTTTCTAATACTGCTACCCCCTTGTGCCTCCTGCCCCTAGTCCATTATTTCCAATACTGCTACCCCTGGTGCCTCCAGCCCCTAGTCCATTATTTCCAATACTGCTACCCCGGTGCCTCCAGCCTATAGGCCATGGTTTCCAATACTGCTAACTGCTTGTGCTTCCAGCCCCTAGTGCATGTTTTTCAATACTGCTAACCCCTGGTGCCTCCACCCCTAGTCCATGGTACCAATACAGTTAACCCCTGGTGCCTCCAGCCCCTAGTCTATGGTTTCTAGTACTGCTAACGCTAGCACCTCCAGCCCCTAGTGCATGGTTTCCAATACTGCTAACCCCTGGTGCCTCCATCCCCTAATCCATGGTTTCCAATATTGCCAAACCCTGGTGCCCCCAAACTCTAGTCCATGGTTTTAATACTGCTAACCCCTGGTGCCCCCAACCCCCTAAGGCATGGCTTCCAATACTTCTAACCTCTGGTATCCCCAACCCCAAGAGCATGGTTTGCAATACTGCTAACCTTGGTGCCTCGAGACCCTAGTCCATGGTTACCAATACTGCTACACCTGGTGTCTCCATCCCCTAGTCCATGGTTTCTAATGCTGCTATCCATGGTGCCTCAAGCCCCTAGTCCATGGTTTCCAATACTGCTATCCCTGGTGCCTCAGCCGCTAGTCCGTGGCCTGCAATACTGCTACCCCCTCGTGCATCCAGCCCCTAGTCCATTATTTCCATTACTGCTACCCCGGTGCCTCCAGCCTATAGGCCATGGTTTCCAATACTGCTAACCGCTGATGTTTCCAGCCCCTAGTGCATGTTTTCCAATACTGCTAACCCCTGGTGCCTCCACCCCTAGTCCATGGTACCAAAACAGTTAACCCCTGGTGCCTCCAGCCCCTAGTCCATGGTTTCCAGTACTGCTACCGCTAGAACCTTCAGCCCCTAGTGCATGGTTTCCAATACTGCTACCCCCTGGTGCCTCCATCCCCTAATCCATGGTTTCCAATATTGCCAAACCCTGGTGCCCCCAAACTCTAGTCCATGGTTTCAATACTGTTAACCCCTGGTGCCCCCAACCCCCTAATGCATGGCTTCCAATACTTCTAATCTCTGGTATCCCCAACCCCAAGAGCATGGTTTGCAATACTGCTAACCTTGGTGCCTCGAGACCCTAGTCCATGGTTACCAATACTGCTACACCTGGTGTCTCCATCCCCTACTCCATGGTTTCTAATGCTGCTATCCCTGGTGCCTCAAGCCCCTAGTCCATGGTTTCCAATACTGCTAACCATGGTGCCTCCAGCCCCTAGTCCATGGTACCAATACTGATAACCATGGTGCCTCCAGCCCCTAGTCCGTGGTTTCCAGTACTGCTACCGCTAGTGCCTCCAGCCTCTAGTGCATGGTTTCCAATACTGCTACCCCCTGGAGCCCCTAGTCCATGGTTTCCAATACTGCTAACCCCTGGTGCCTCCAGCCCCTAGGCCATGGTTTTTAATACTGCTACCCCCGGTGCCTCCAGGCCCTAGTGCATAGTTTCCAATAGTGCTAACCCCTGGTGCCTTCATCCCCTAGTCCATGGTTTCTAATACGGTTACCCCCTGGTGCCTTCAGCCCCTAGTCCATGGTTTCCAATACTGCTACCTCCTGGTGCCTCCAGGCCCTAGTGCGTAGTTTCCAATACTGCTACCGCCTGGTGCCCTCAGACCCTAGTCCATGGTTTCTAATACTGCTACGGCCTGGTGCCCTCAGACCCTAGTCCATGGTTTCTAATACTGCTACGGCCTGGTGCCTTCAGCCCTTAGTCCATGGTTTCCAATTCTGGTACCCCCTGGTGCCTCCAGGCCCTAGTCCGTGGTTTCCATTACTGCTACTGCCTGGTGCCCTTAGCCCCTAGTCCATGGTTTCTAATACTGCTACCCCTGGTGCCTCCAGCCCCTAGTCCATGATTTCTAATACTGCTAACCCCTGGTGCCTTCAGCCCCTAGTCCATGGTTTCCAATACTGCTACCCCTGGGGCCTCCAGGCCCTAGTGCGTAGTTTCCAATACTGCTACTGCCTGGTGCCCTCAGCCCTAGTCCTTGGTTTCCAATACTGCTATCCCCTGGTGCCTCCAGCCCCTAGTCCATGGTTTCTAATACTGCTAACCCCTGGTGTCTCCAGTCTCTAGTCCATGGTTTGCAAAACTTCTAACCCCTGGTGCTCCCAGCCCCTAGTCCATGGTTTCTAATACTGCTACCCGTAGTGCCTCCAGCCCCTAGTTCATAGTTTCCAATACTGCTAGCCCCTGGTTCCTCCAGCCACTAGTCCATGGTTTCTAATACTGCTATCCCTAGTGCCTCCAGCCCCTAGTCCATGGTTTCTAATACTGCTATCCCCTGGTGCCTCCAGCCCCTAGGCTATGGATTCCAATACTGCTATCCCTGGTGCCTTCAGCCGCTAGTCCATGGTTTCCAATACTGTTAACCCCTAGTGCCTTCAGTCCCTAGTCCATGGTTTCTAATGCTGCTTCCCCTGTTGCCTCCAGGCCCTAGAGCATGGTTTCTAATACTGCTACCCCCGGTGCCTCCAGCCCCTAGTGCATGGTTTCTAGTACTCTTACCCCTGCTGCCTTCAGCCCCCAGTCCATGGTTTCCAATACTGCTAACCCGTGGTGCCTCCAGCCCCTAGTCCATGGTTTCCAATACTGCTAACCCCTGGTGCCCTCAGCCCCTAGTCCATGGTTTCCAATAATGCTAACCCCTGGTTCCTTCAGCCCCTAGTCCATGGTTTCTAATACTGCTAACCCCTGGCAGCTCCAGCCCCTAGTCTATGGTTTCCAATACTGCTACCCCCGGTGCCTCCAGCCCCTAGTCCATGGTTTCCAATACTGCTAACCCGTGGTGCCTCCAGCCCCTAGTCCATGGTTTCCAATACTGCTAACCCCTGGTGCCCTCAGCCCCTAGTCCATGGTTTCCAATAATGCTAACCCCTGGTTCCTTCAGCCCCTAGTCCATGGTTTCTAATACTGCTAACCCCTGGCAGCTCCAGCCCCTAGTCTATGGTTTCCAATACTGCTACCCCCGGTGCCTCCAGCCCATAGTCCATGGTTTCCAATACTGCTAACCCCTGGTGCCTTCAGCCCCTAGTCCATGGTTTCCAATACTGCTAACCTGTGGTGCCTCAAGCCCCTAGTCCATGGTTTCCAATACTGCTAACCCCTGGTGCCCTCAGCTCCTAGTCCATGGTTTCCAATACTGCTAACCCCTGGTGCCCTCAGCTCCTAGTCCATGGTTTCCAATACTGCTAACCCCTGGTGCCTTCAGCCCCTAGTCCATGGTTTCCAATACTGCTACCTTCTGGTGCCTCCAGCCCCTAGTCCATGGTTTCTAATACTGCTACCCTCTGGTGCCTTCAACCTCTAGTCCATGGTTTCTAATGCTGCTACCCCTGTTGCCTCCAGGCCCTAGTGCATGGTTTCCAATACTGCTAACCATGGTCCCTCCAGCCCCTAGTCCATGGTACCGATACTGATAACCATGGTGCCTCCAGACCCTAGTCCATGGTTTCAAATACTGCTACCCCCTGGTGCCTTCAGCCCCTAGTCCATGGTTTCCAATACTGCTACCCCTGGAGCCTCCAGGCCCTAGTGCGTAGTTTCCAATACTGCTAACCCCTGGTGCCTCCACCCCTAGAACATGGTTTCCAATACTGCTAACCCCTGGTGCCTCCACCACTGGTCCATGGTACCAATTCTGCTAATCCCTGGTACCTCCACCCCTAGTACATGGTTTTCAATACTGCTAACCCCTGGTGCCTCCACCCCTAGTCCATGGTACCAATACTGCTAACCCCTGGTGCCACCATCCCCTAGTCCATAGTTTCCAATACTGCTACCCCTGGTGCCTCCAGCCCCTAGGCCATGAATTCCAATACTGCTACCCCCTGGTGCTCCCAGTCCCTAGTCCATGGTTTCTAATACTGCTAACACCTGGTGCCTTCAGCCCCTAGTCCATGGTTCCCAATACTGCTAACCCCTGGTGCCTTCAGCCCCTAGTCCATGCATTCCAATACTGCCACCCCTGGTGCCTCCAGCCCCTAGGCCATGAATTCCAATACTGCTACCTTCTGGTGCCTCCAGCCCCTAGTCCATGGTTTCTAATACTGCTACCCCCTGGTGCCTTCAACCCCTAGTCCATGGTTTCTAATGCAGCTACCCCTGTTGCCTCCAGGCCCTAGTTCATGGTTTCCAATACTGCTAACCATGGTGCATCCAGCCCCTAGTCCATGGTACCAATACTGATAACCATGGTGCCTCCAGCCCCTAGTCCATGGTTTCAAATACTGCTACCCCCTGGTGCCTCCACCCCTAGTCCATGGTACCCATACTGCTACCCCTGGTGCCTCCAGGCCCTAGGCCATGAATTCCAATACTGCTACCCCCTGGTGCTCCCAGTCCCTAGTCCATGCTTTCTAATACTGCTAACCCCTGGTGCCTTCAGCCCCTAGTCCATGGTTCCCAATACTGCTAACCCCTGGTGCCTTCAGCCCCTAGTCCATGCATTCCAATACTGCCACCCCTGGTGCCTTCAGCCCCTCGTCCATGGTTTCCAATACTGCTACCTTCTGGTGCCTCCAGCCCCTAGTCCATGGTTTCTAATACTGCTACCCCCTGGTGCCTTCAACCCCTAGTCCATGGTCTCTAATGCAGCTACCCCTGTTGCCTCCAGCCCCTAGTTCATGGTTTCCAATACTGCTAACCATGGTGCCTCCAGCCCCTAGTCCATGGTACCAATACTGATAACAATGGTGCCTCCAGCCCCTAGTCCATGGTTTCCAATACTGCTAACCCCTGGTGCCTCCACCCCTAGTCCATGGTACCAATACTGCTAACCCCTGGTGCCACCATCCCCTAGTCCATGGTTTCCAATACTGCTACCCCTGGTGCCTCCAGCCCCTAGGCCATGGATTCCAATACTGCTACTCCCTGGTGCCTACAGCCCCTAGTCCATGGTTTCCAATACTGCTACCCCTGGTACCTCCAGCCCCTAGGCCATGGATTCCAATACTGCTACTCCCTGGTGCCTACAGCCCCTAGTGTATGGTTTCCAGTACTGCTAACCCCTGGTGCCTTCAGCCGCTAGTCCATGGTTTCCAATACCTCTAACCCCTGGTACCTCCAGCCCCTAGTCCATGGTTTCCAATAATGCTACTCCTAGTGCCACCAGCTCCTAAATTATGATTACCAATACACCTCACCCCTGGTACTGACAGCCCCTAGTTCATGGTTTCCAATACTGCTAACACTGGGTGCCTCCAGCCCCAACCCAATTGTTCCAAAAATGCTACCTCTGATGCCTTCAGCCCATAGTGAATGGTTTCTAATACTGCTAACCCCTGGTGCCTTCAGCCCATAGTGCATGGTTTCTAGTACTGCTAACCCCTGGTGCCTCCAGCCCCTAGTCCATGGTTTCCAATACTGGTAACTCTGGTGCCTCCAGCCCCTAGTCCATGGTTTCCAATACTGCTAACCTGTGGTGTCTTCAGCCCCTAGTCCATGGTTTCCAATACTGCTAACCCCTGGTTCCTTCAGCCCATAGTCCATGGTTTCCAATACTGCTAACCCCTGGTGCCCTCAGCCCCCAGTCCATGGTTTCCAATACTGCTAACCCCTGGTGCCTTCAGCCCCTAGTCCATGGTTTCCAATACTGCTACCTTCTGGTGCCTCCAGCCCCTAGTCCATGGTTTCTAATACTGCTACCATCTGGTGCCTTCAACCTCTAGTTCATGGTTTCTAATGCTGCTACCCCTGTTGCCTCCAGGCCCTAGTGCATGGTTTCCAATACTGCTAACCATGGTGCCTCCAGCCCCTAGTTCATGGTTTCCAATACTGCTAACCATGGTGCCTCGGGCCCCTAGTCCATGGTACCAATACTGATAACCATGGTGCCTCCGGCCCCTAGTCCATTGTTTCAAATACTGCTACCCCCTGGTGCCTTCAGCCCCTAGTCCATGATTTCCAATACTGCTACCCCTGGTGCCACCAGGCCCTAGTGCGTAGTTTCCAATACTGCTAACCCCTGGTGCCTCCACCACTAGTCCATGGTACCAATTCTGCTAATCCCTGGTGCCTCCACCCCTAGTACATGGTTTCCAATACTGCTAACCCCTGGTGCCTCCACGCCTAGTCCATGGTACCAGTGCTGCTAACCCCTGGTGCCACCATCCCCTAGTCCATAGTTTCCAATACTGCTACCCCTGGTGCCTCCAGCCCCTAGGCGATGAATTCCACTACTGCTACCCCCTGGTGCTCCCAGCCCCTAGTCCATGGTTTCTAATACTGCTAACCCCTGGTGCCTCCAGCCCCTAGCCCATGTTTCCAATACTGCTAACCCCTGGTGCCTTCAGTCCCTAGTCCATGGTTCCCAATATTGGTAACCCCTGGTGCCTTCAGCCCCTAGTCCATGGTTTCCAATACTGCTACCTTCTGGTGCCTCCAGCCCCTAGTCCATGGTTTCTAATACTGCTACCCCCTGGTGCCTCCATCCCCTAGGCCATGGATTCCAATACTGCTACCCTCTGGTGCCTTCAACCCCTAGTCCATGGTTTCTAATGCTGCTACCCCTGTTGCCTCCAGGTCCTAGTTCATGGTTTCCAATACTGCTAACCATGGTGCCTCCAGCCCCTAGCCCATGGTTTCAAATACTGCGGCCCCCTGGTGCCTCCACCCCTAGTCCATGGTACCAATACTGCTACCCCTGGTGCCTCCAGGCCCTGGTACATGGTTTCCAATACTGCTAACCCCTGGTGCCTCTACCCCTAGTCCATGGTACCAATACTGCTAACCCCTGGTGCCACCATCCCCTAGTCCATGGTTTCCAATACTGCTACCCCTGGTGCCTCCAGCCCCTAGGCCATGGATTCCAATACTGCTACCCCCTGGTGCCTACAGCCCCTAGTGCATGGTTTCCAATACTGCTAACCCCTGGTGCCTTCAGCCCCTAGTCCATGGTTTCCAATACTGCTAACCCCTGGTGCCTCCAGCCCCTAGTCCATGGTTTCCAATAATGCTACCCCTAGTGCCACCAGCTCCTACATATGATTACCAATACACCTCACCCCTGGTACTGACAGCCCCTAGTTCATGGTTTCCAATACTGCTAACACTGGGTGCCTCCAGTCCCAACCCAATTGTTCCAAAACTGCTACCTCTGGTGCCTTCAGCCCATAGTGCATGGTTTCTAGTACTGCTAACCCCTGGTGCCTTCAGCCCATAGTGCATGGTTTCTAGTACTGCTAACCCCTGGTGCCTCCAGCCCCTAGTCTATGGTTTCCAATACTGGTAACTCTGGTGCCTCCAGCCCCTAGTCCATGGTTTCCAATACTGCTAACCCCTGTTGCCTTCAGCCCCTAGTCCATGGTTTCCAATACTGCTAACCCCTGGTTCCTTCAGCCCCTAGTCCATGGTTTCCAATACTGCTAACCCCTGGTGCCCTCGGCCCCTTTTCCATGGTTTCCAATACTGCTAACCCCTGGTGCCTTCAGCCCCTAGTCCATGGTTCCCAATACTGCTACCTTCTGGTGCCTCCAGCCCCTAGTCCATGGTTTCTAATACTCTACCCTCTGGTGCCTTCAACCTCTAGTCCATGGTTTCTAATACTGCTAACCCCTGGTGCCTCCACCACTGGTCCATGGTACCAATTATGCTAATCCCTGGTACCTCCACCCCTAGTACATGGTTTTCAATACTGCTAACCCCTGGTGCCTCCACCCCTAGTCCATGGTACCAATACTGCTAACCCCTGGTGCCACCATCCCCTAGTCCATAGTTTCCAATACTGCTACCCCTGGTGCCTCCAGCCCCTAGGCCATGAATTCCAATACTGCTACCCCCTGGTGCTCCCAGTCCCTAGTCCATGGTTTCTAATACTGCTAACACCTGGTGCCTTCAGCCCCTAGTCCATGGTTCCCAATACTGCTAACCCCTGGTGCCTTCAGCCCCTAGTCCATGCATTCCAATACTGCCACCCCTGGTGCCTTCAGCCCCTCGTCCATGGTTTCCAATACTGCTACCTTCTGGTGCCTCCAGCCCCTAGTCCATGGTTTCTAATACTGCTACCCCCTGGTGCCTTCAACCCCTAGTCCATGGTTTCTAATGCAGCTACCCCTGTTGCCTCCAGGCCCTAGTTCATGGTTTCCAATACTGCTAACCATGGTGCATCCAGCCCCTAGTCCATGGTACCAATACTGATAACCATGGTGCCTCCAGCCCCTAGTCCATGGTTTCAAATACTGCTACCCCCTGGTGCCTCCACCCCTAGTCCATGGTATCCATACTGCTACCCCTGGTGCCTCCAGGCCCTAGGCCATGAATTCCAATACTGCTACCCCCTGGTGCTCCCAGTCCCTAGTCCATGCTTTCTAATACTGCTAACCCCTGGTGCCTTCAGCCCCTAGTCCATGGTTCCCAATACTGCTAACCCCTGGTGCCTTCAGCCCCTAGTCCATGCATTCCAATACTGCCACCCCTGGTGCCTTCAGCCCCTCGTCCATGGTTTCCAATACTGCTACCTTCTGGTGCCTCCAGCCCCTAGTCCATGGTTTCTAATACTGCTACCCCCTGGTGCCTTCAACCCCTAGTCCATGGTCTCTAATGCAGCTACCCCTGTTGCCTCCAGCCCCTAGTTCATGGTTTCCAATACTGCTAACCATGGTGCCTCCAGCCCCTAGTCCATGGTACCAATACTGATAACAATGGTGCCTCCAGCCCCTAGTCCATGGTTTCCAATACTGCTAACCCCTGGTGCCTCCACCCCTAGTCCATGGTACCAATACTGCTAACCCCTGGTGCCACCATCCCCTAGTCCATGGTTTCCAATACTGCTACCCCTGGTGCCTCCAGCCCCTAGGCCATGGATTCCAATACTGCTACTCCCTGGTGCCTACAGCCCCTAGTCCATGGTTTCCAATACTGCTACCCCTGGTACCTCCAGCCCCTAGGCCATGGATTCCAATACTGCTACTCTCTGGTGCCTACAGCCCCTAGTGTATGGTTTCCAGTACTGCTAACCCCTGGTGCCTTCAGCCGCTAGTCCATGGTTTCCAATACCTCTAACCCCTGGTACCTCCAGCCCCTAGTCCATGGTTTCCAATAATGCTACTCCTAGTGCCACCAGCTCCTAAATTATGATTACCAATACACCTCACCCCTGGTACTGACAGCCCCTAGTTCATGGTTTCCAATACTGCTAACACTGGGTGCCTCCAGCCCCAACCCAATTGTTCCAAAAATGCTACCTCTGATGCCTTCAGCCCATAGTGCATGGTTTCTAATACTGCTAACCCCTGGTGCCTTCAGCCCATAGTGCATTGTTTCTAGTACTGCTAACCCCTGGTGCCTCCAGCCCCTAGTCCATGGTTTCCAATACTGGTAACTCTGGTGCCTCCAGCCCCTAGTCCATGGTTTCCAATACTGCTAACCTGTGGTGTCTTCAGCCCCTAGTCCATGGTTTCCAATACTGCTAACCCCTGGTTCCTTCAGCCCATAGTCCATGGTTTCCAATACTGCTAACCCCTGGTGCCCTCAGCCCCCAGTCCATGGTTTCCAATACTGCTAACCCCTGGTGCCTTCAGCCCCTAGTCCATGGTTTCCAATACTGCTACCTTCTGGTGCCTCCAGCCCCTAGTCCATGGTTTCTAATACTGCTACCATCTGGTGCCTTCAACCTCTAGTTCATGGTTTCTAATGCTGCTACCCCTGTTGCCTCCAGGCCCTAGTGCATGGTTTCCAATACTGCTAACCATGGTGCCTCCAGCCCCTAGTTCATGGTTTCCAATACTGCTAACCATGGTGCCTCGGGCCCCTAGTCCATGGTACCAATACTGATAACCATGGTGCCTCCAGCCCCTAGTCCATTGTTTCAAATACTGCTACCCCCTGGTGCCTTCAGCCCCTAGTCCATGATTTCCAATACGGCTACCCCTGGTGCCTCCAGGCCCTAGTGCGTAGTTTCCAATACTGCTAACCCCTGGTGCCTCCACCACTAGTCCATGGTACCAATTCTGCTAATCCCTGGTGCCCCCACCCCTAGTACATGGTTTCCAATACTGCTAACCCCTGGTGCCTCCACGCCTAGTCCATGGTACCAGTGCTGCTAACCCCTGGTGCCACCATCCCCTAGTCCATAGTTTCCAATACTGCTACCCCTGGTGCCTCCATCCCCTAGGCGATGAATTCCACTACTGCTACCCCCTGGTGCTCCCAGGCCCTAGTCCATGGTTTCTAATACTGCTAACCCCTGGTGCCTCCAGCCCCTAGCCCATGTTTCCAATACTGCTAACCCCTGGTGCCTTCAGCCCCTAGTCCATGGTTCCCAATATTGCTAACCCCTGGTGCCTTCAGCCCCTAGTCCATGGTTTCCAATACTGCTACCTTCTGGTGCGTCCAGCCCCTAGTCCATGGTTTCTAATACTGCTACCCCCTGGTGCCTCCATCCCCTAGGCCATGGATTCCAATACTGCTACCCTCTGGTGCCTTCAACCCCTAGTCCATGGTTTCTAATGCTGCTACCCCTGTTGCCTCCAGGTCCTAGTTCATGGTTTCCAATACTGCTAACCATGGTGCCTCCAGCCCCTAGTCCATGGTTTCAAATACTGCTGCCCCCTGGTGCCTCCACCCCTAGTCCATGGTACCAATACTGCTACCCCTGGTGCCTCCAGGCCCTGGTACATGGTTTCCAATACTGCTAACCCCTGGTGCCTCTACCCCTAGTCCATGGTACCAATACTGCTAACCCCTGGTGCCACCATCCCCTAGTCCATGGTTTCCAATACTGCTACCCCTGGTGCCTCCAGCCCCTAGGCCATGGATTCCAATACTGCTACCCCCTGGTGCCTACAGCCCCTAGTGCATGGTTTCCAATACTGCTAACCCCTGGTGCCTTCAGCCCCTAGTCCATGGTTTCCAATACTGCTAACCCCTGGTGCCTCCAGCCCCTAGTCCATGGTTTCCAATAATGCTACCCCTAGTGCCACCAGCTCCTACATATGATTACCAATACACCTCACCCCTGGTACTGACAGCCCCTAGTTCATGGTTTCCAATACTGCTAACACTGGGTGCCTCCAGTCCCAACCCAATTGTTCCAAAACTGCTACCTCTGGTGCCTTCAGCCCATAGTGCATGGTTTCTAGTACTGCTAACCCCTGGTGCCTTCAGCCCATAGTGCATGGTTTCTAGTACTGCTAACCCCTGGTGCCTCCAGCCCCTAGTCTATGGTTTCCAATACTGGTAACTCTGGTGCCTCCAGCCCCTAGTCCATGGTTTCCAATACTGCTAACCCCTGTTGCCTTCAGCCCCTAGTCCATGGTTTCCAATACTGCTAACCCCTGGTTCCTTCAGCCCCTAGTCCATGGTTTCCAATACTGCTAACCCCTGGTGCCCTCGGCCCCTTTTCCATGGTTTCCAATACTGCTAACCCCTGGTGCCTTCAGCCCCTAGTCCATGGTTCCCAATACTGCTACCTTCTGGTGCCTCCAGCCCCTAGTCCATGGTTTCTAATACTCTACCCTCTGGTGCCTTCAACCTCTAGTCCATGGTTTCTAATGCTGCTACCCCTGTTGCCTCCAGGCCCTAGTACATGGTTTCCAATACTGCTAACCCCTGGTGCCTCCACCCCTAGTACATGGTTTCCAATAGTGCTAAACCCTGGTGCCTCCACCACTAGTCCATGGTACCAATTCTGCTAATCCCTGGGGCCTCCACCCCTAGTACATGGTTTCCAATAGTGTTAACCCCTGCTGCCTCCACCCCTAGTCCATGGTACCAATACTGCTAACCCCTGGTGCCACCATCCCCTAGTCCATAGTTTCCAATACTGCTACCCCTGGTGCCTCCAGGCCCTAGGCAATGAATTCCAATACTGCTACCCCCTGGTGCTCCCAGCCCCTAGTCCATGGTTTCTAATACTGCTAACCCCTGGTGCCTCCAGCCCCTAGTCCATGGTTTCCAATACTGCTAACCCCTGGTGCCTCCAGCCTCTAGTCCATGGTTCCCAATACTGCTAACCCCTGGTGCCTTCACCCCCTAGTCCATACTTTCCAATACTGCCACCCCTGGTGCCTTCAGCCCCTAGTCCATGGTTTCCAATACTGCTAACCCCTGGTGCCTCCAGCCCCTAGTCCATGGTTTCCAATAATGCTACTCCTAGTGCCACCAGCTCCTAAATTATGATTACCAATACACCTCACCCCTGGTACTGACAGCCCCTAGTTCATGGTTTCCAATACTGCTTACACTGGGTGCCTCCAGCCCCAACCCAATTGTTCCAAAACTGCTACCTCTGGTGCCTTCAGCCCATAGTGCATGGTTTCTAGTACTGCTAACCCCTGGTGCCTTCAACCCATAGTGCATGGTTTCTAGTACTGCTAACCCCTGGTGCCTCCAGCCCCTTGTCTATGGTTTCCAATACTGGTAACTCTGGTGCCTCCAGCCCCTAGTCCATTGTTTCCAATACTGCTAACCCCTGGTGCCTTCAGCCCCTAGTCCATGGTTTCCAATACTGCTAACCCCTGGTTCCTTCAGCCCCTAGTCCATGGTTTCCAATACTGCTAACCCCTGGTGCCCTCAGCCCCTAGTTCATGGTTTCCAATACTGCTAACCATGGTGCCTTCAACCCCTAGTCCATGGTTTCTAATACTGCTAACCCCTGGTGCCTTCAGCCCCTAGTCCATGGTTTCCAATATTGCTACCTTCTGGTGCCTCCAGCCCCTAGTCTGTGGTTTCTAATACTGCTACCCCCTGGTGCCTTCAACCCCTAGTCCATGGTTTCCAATACTGCTATTCCTGGTGCCTGTGCCTTACAGATCACCAAAATCCCTACAGTGAACTGTATGAACCGACAGAACAACACCTATACTACCCACAAGGGGCTATCTGCCTCTAAAGCGTGTGCTCTAATGACCCCACAAGGAGCTATCCGTCTCTGAGGCTGTCTCATGACCCCTCAAGGCGCTATCCGCCTTCGAGGATGCTGTCTCATGGCCCCACAAAGGGCTATCTGCCTCTGAGAAGGCTGTCTCATGACCACTCAAGGCGCTGTCCGCCTGTTGCATGACCCCACAAGTGGCTATCCGCTTCTAAGGTGGCTGTCTCATCACCTCTCAAGGCGCTATCTGCCTCTGAGGAGGCTGTCTTATTACATCTCAAGGCGCTATCCGCCTCTAAAAAGACTATTCCATGACCCCACATGGGCTATCCACCTCTGAGGAGGCTGTCTTATGACACCTCAAGGTGCTATCCTCCTCTGAGGAGGCTGTCACATGATCCCATCTCATGTGACACCTCACGGCGCTAGCCGCCTGTCGCATGACCCTACAAGGGGCTATCCTCTTCTGAGGCTGTTGCATGACCCCACAATGCTCTATCCTCCTCTGAGGAGGCTGTCTGATTATATCTCAAGGCCCTATCCGCCTCTGAAAAGACTATTCCATGATCCCACCTCATGTGACACCTCAAGGCGCTAGCCGCCTGTCGCATGACCCTACAAGGGGATATCCTCTTCTGAGGAGGCTGTCTCATCACCTCTCAAGGCGCTATCTGTCGCTGAGGTGGCTGTTGCATGATGCCACAAGGAGTCTCTGAGGAGACTGTCTTATGATACCTCAAGGCTCTATCCGCTACTGAGGAGGCTGTCTCATCACCTCTCAAGGCGCTGTCCGCCTGTGAGGAGGCTGTCACGTGACCTCACAATGCGCTATCGGCCTCTGAGGAGTGTGTTGAATGACCCCCCTCAAGGCGCTATCCCCCTCTGAGGAGGCTGCCTCATAATGACCCCTCTAGGTGCTGCTGTCACATGACTCCTCAAGGCGCTATCCGCCTCTGAGGATGTTGTATGTTTGCATCCCCTGCTCCAAGGCCATGCACGAGCAGCTGTTCACCTCCGAGGTGTCTGCATCCATATATAATGTCCACTACTAGGACTAGGAATATTATAATGGCCCCCGTCTGACGGTAAAGTAAAACTCGTCTCTACCCTCCCTCACCTCGCATTACCATCAGATCCACGGAATTACAAGGGAATTAAGGGGCCCCCAGCGCTTGATGGCGATTACTCTGATGATTGTGGAGGGCTGAGACTAGGCCCGTGGCTTGTCATTGTACCTGCTCCCCCACCCTAGCTCCCCCACCCCCAGCATCACTTCAGAGCTCGCAGCACTAATGAAAATGTTGTTTAGGAAAATATGTGTGGGTTAGAGGCTGTTCAGATGGAGGTTTCATCTGCTTATTGTGCTCGGAGCTGAATAACAGCTGCTGAGTTATTAGCCAGCTCGGGGGGCGGGGGGGGGGGGGGGGAGCAGTCTCTTCTCCTCATCTGCCCCCTCGGCTGCCATTGGGGGGGGGGGCTGCTCGTGAAGGGCGAACAGCAGAGTCAGAAAACTCATGCAGGGGATTGGAAATGGAGAGGGAGGAGCTATAGGGACAGGGAAATAAAGGAAAGGGAGGTGGACGAAGGGAGGACGGGAAGGAGGGGCCGGGAGGAGGGATGAAGGAAGGAAGCAGGAATGAGAGGGAGAAGGCACGTGTTGTGGTTGGAGGTCAGGGCCTTCATGCAAGAGTCTGCAGCCATTCATTGAAGAGGAGATCTTTATTGAATGTAAGGCCCTTAGGTGACAGACATGGCCCGGTAGGTCCTTTTAGGGATTAATTCTCCTTCCAACTCTTAATGCATCATCACATTCTAACAGTTTCCAAGCTCAACATTTAATCCATCATCACAGCATTTGTCCTCAGCATTCCGCGCCATCATCACATTCTCACAGTGTCTACACTCAAACCTCCATGCATCATCACATTCTCACAGCATTCGTCCTCAGCATTCCGTGCAATATCACATTCTCACAGCACCCACGCTCAACATTCCATGCATCATCACATTCTCACAGCATCCATGGTCAACACTCAATGCATCATCACATTCTAACAGCTTCCAAGCTCAACATTCCATCCATCATCACAGCATTCGTCCTCATCCTTCCGTTGCATTTTCACATTCACATGGCGTCTACACTCAAACCTCCATGCATCATCACATTCTCACAACGTCCACAATCAGACCGTCATGCATCATCACATTCTCACAGCATCCAGGCTCAACATTCCATGGATCATCACATTCTAACAGGTTCCACGCTCAATATTTAATGCATCATCACATTCTCACAACGTCCACAATCAGACCGCCATCCATCCTCACATTCTCACAGCATCCACGCTCAACATTCTATGCATCATTACATTCTCACATAATTCGTCCTCAGCATTCCATGGATAATCACATTCTCACAGCATTCATCCTCAGCATTCCGTGCAATTTCACATTCTCACAGCATTCATCCTCAGCATTCCATGCAATATCACATTCTTACAGCATCCACGCTCAACGTTCCATCCATCATCACAGCATTAGTACTCAGCATTCCGTGCATCATCACATCCTCACGACGTCCACAATCAGACCTTCATGCATCATCACATTCTCACAGCTTCCGAGCTCAACATTCAATGCCTCAAAACATTCTTACAGCTTCCACGCTCAACATTCAATGCATCATAACATTCTCACAGCTTCCACGCTCAACATTCTATGCATCATAACATTCTCACAGCATTCATCCTCAGCATTCCATGCATCATCACATTCTCACAGCATTCGTCCTCAGCATTCTGAGCAATATCACATTCTCACAGCATTCATCCTCAGCATTCCCATGCATCATCACATTCTCACAGCATTCGTCCTCAGCATTCCATGCAATATCACATTCTCACAGCACCCACGCTCAACATTCCATGCATCATCACATTCTAACAGCTTCCAAGCTCAACGTTCCATCCATCATCACAACATTCTTCCTCAGCATTCCATGCAATATCACATTCTCACACCATCCACGCTCAACATTCAATGCATCATCACATTCTCACAATATCCACAATCAGACCTCCATGCATCATCACATTCTCACAACATCCACTCTCAACATTCCATGCATCATCACATTCCCACAGCTTCCACGCTCAACATTCAATACATCAGCACATTCTAACAGCTTCCAAGCTCAACGTTCCATCCATCGTCACAACATTCGTCCTCAGCATTCCATGCAATATCACATTCTCACAACATCCACGCTCAACATTTCATGCATCATCATATTCTAACAACTTCCAAGCTCAACATTCCATCCATCATCATAGCATTCGTCCTCAGCATTCCGCGCATCATCACATTCTCACCGTGTCTACACTCAAACCTCCATGCATCATCACATTCTCACAACGTCCACAATCAGTCCACCATGCATCATCACATTCTTACAGCTTCCACGCTCAACATTCAATGCATATTCACATTCTCATAGCATTCATCCTCAGCATTCCATGCAATATCACATTCTCACAGCATCCACTCTCAACATTCCAAGCAGCATCACATTCGCAAAGCATTCTTCCTCAGCAGTCCATGCATCACATTCTAATTGCGTCCACACCCAGACCTTGATGCATATTCACATTCTCACAGAATCCATACTCAACATTCCATTCATCATCATCACATTCTAATATCATCCACATTCAACATTCCGTACATCGTAACATTATGACAACATCCATCCTCGCCATTCTTTGCATCACCACACTCTCATAGCATCCATACTCAACATTCCATGCACTATTACACTCTTACAGCACCCACGCTCATAACTTCATGCATCTTTATATTGTCACAACATCCACACTCAGCATTCCAAGCATCATTATATTATCACAGCTTCCATACAAAACCTTCCATGCATCATCACATTCCCACTGCATTCACACTCAGACTTACATGCATCGTCATATTCTCACAGCATGCATGCTCAACATTCCATGCATTGTCAAAATCTCACAGCATCCACACTCAACATTTCATGCATCATTACATTTTCATGGCATACACACTCAGCATTCCATGCACCATTACATTCCCACATCATACACACTCACCATTCCATGCATCACATTCTAACAGCATCCATATTCAATATTCAAGCTTCATTACATTATCACAGCATCCACAGTCAACATCCTATGCATCTTCACATTCTCACAGCATTTATGCTCAACATTCCAAGCATCATCACATTCTCACAGCATCCATACTCAATACTAAAAAATTATCACATTCTCATAGGGTCCACACTCAGAAATCCATGCATCATTACATTCTCACAGCAGCTAATACTCATGATTCCATGCATCATTGCATTCTCACAGCTTCCACACTCAACATTCTACAGCATGCCTGGTCTGTCCATGCATGCACAGACCCATCACACCCAGGACAAACCAAGCATGCCAACCACTACCCCATCCCATTTCCTCATACACAGCAGTAATGTCAAACCAATGCAACAGTGTCCCAGAGTCAAGACAAACTCACATACTTTCTCTGTCTCCCACTGACAATGCGCACATGCCCAAAAAGAAAGTACATTACATCACACGTTCTTGCAAACCACACAAAAGTGCAGCCCAGCACTCAGACATGATCAATACCCAGTTACACTATCAGGCCACGCCAACATGACCACGTTGTAGACAGAACACACCCCAAAACCTGGAACCAGGACCATACCCTCTGGAAACTGCACAAACGTCACACAGAACACCTCCTGCACATAACGATGACCGGCTCGAGTATGTACAGACTGAAACTTCAGAAAATAAAACATTCAAACACTGGTGCAGTGCAGTACTACCACCACAACACCAGCCAAAGCCAGGACATTAGACCAATGCCTTAAGGTGTCAGGATAGGGAAGCACCCTCATACCACATCCTTCACGCACACACACTGAAGCCGTCAGACCCTCCCATCCATACAAAGCACTGACTCAATTCGCTACATGTACGGTCAATCCCATGCACCAAAGACAATCATCAGTGTACAACACACCTGTCAAATCAAGTATGACTGGCCACAGATAACATATAGCTGATACAAAAGCACAACAAAGATCAAAGACACACTGTACCCTAGACTGAAGTACTGGTCCTCCAGTACCTGACGGCCACCAAGTCCTCCCATTTGTACCATGTGACAACTGGTCTCAGAGCACACTCAAGTCAATCTTGTAGTTTCAGGCCGCAACACATGTGGTAATACCCCATGTCACGCGGTCCCTGTTCTGATAATAAGACTGCATGTTTAGTATGGCAGTGCCACCAAGTGATGGAGACTGAGTCAACCCTACACCGTTTGGAAACTGTGGGCCTAACTTCTGGCTAGCCTGCAGTGCCTCACCCATCCCTATCACGAGAGTAGTGATTTGTGGCAACATAAAACCTGACACTCTGACTCAGTGAAGTCGTGGAAACAGATAATACCCCTTTTGTTCAATTACACAGTGACTCACACATGCCAAGGCAAGACACTGTGCATAGAGTAACCTGTCTTAGCACCAGCATTAGGGACGGACCACATATTACATTCACTTATGAGTTTGCACAACAGGAAGTGGCCTCAGATAACAAGGACACAAACAAGCAGTTGCAATGCAATGAGATTCACATTTCTGAGTTTGAGCTATAGGCATTGTAAAGGACAATGGCCCAGATTTACAAGAATCTGGCACATCAGTACTGAAGCATCACATTTCTTGCACCCCGCCTTGAGCAGGCATTAAAAATGATGCCAAAAATGGTGGAATGAGATCTGTAGATTTCATTGTGGCACTTTTGCAGGCCTCCTAAAGCCAGAACGCCCCCCTTGCATACATTACGTCTGAAAAAATATTGTGGCAACAGTAGCTTAACTATAGCCGCACCTTCCTATACATTTTATTAAGTGCAATGGTGGTGCTCAAACACTAAAAAATGTACCTGTTGCCAAAGTACGTGTACTGGGATAGAAATAAACCTACACCAGTTAATATGAGATTAAAAAAAGGCAGTTTGTGGAGCACACATATATAAAAATTCGTAGCTGTCAAACATACTGGATTCAATAGTCTATACACACTGGTGACAACATCTGAAATTACAGTACACACAAAAAGTGCAAGCAGAAATCAAAAATTGAACAAATTGTCAACTGGTATGTGGCAAATATATATAAATCTATTTAATAAACGTAGTTGTATCCATTACAAAATACATTTCATAACAACCATAATACAGCTATATTGAAATATATTGGTATACAATCTAGCCTAGTTGAAAAAATGAGTCGAGATAGGTGCATCTGTAAACAATCTTGCATGTATTCGCATGTTTATTAAATAGATTTATATATATTTGCCATATACCAGTTGACAATTTGTTACATTTTTGCTTTCTGCTTGCACTTTTTGTGTGTACTGTAATTTCAGATGTTGTCACCAGTGTTCATAGACTATTGAATCCATTATGTTTAAGAGCTAGGAATTTTTATATATGTGTGCTCCACAAACTGCCTTTTTTTTTATCTCATACATTACGCCTGGCGCAGGCAAAATGTGGCACAAGGGCTCACAAAGTCGTGCAATGCATGCATTGTGCCACTTTGTAAATATGCTCAGCAATTTTTGAGCCACATTAGCGTAAAAAGCAATGATGCTAGTGTGGTGCAGGGAGGCGCTAGGGCCTTGTTAATCTGGTCCAATATCTTTTACCCATGGGTTTTGGTTTGGAGTGAAGGTTTGTGGTGTGGAATTATGTGGGTAGGATCTAAATTGTTAGTTGTTGTAGTTGTTGAATTGTGTGGTGTGGAGTGGATTTGTGTAGCTAAATTATGTGGCATGGTGTGCAGAGGAATTATGTGGATAGTAATAATGTGGCATTGGGTGTACTAGAATTATGTGTAGTAGGGTTGTGTGTCATGGAGTGGAATTATGTGGAATGGTATTTTGTGTTGTGGAGTGGTATGTAGTGGAATTGATGGGGTGTGCAACTCATACAGCCCACAGAAGACCAGGCAGCACGCACAGGAGTCCCACAGCACGGGGACAAAGGAGGTGCAAAAGGAGACCCATGAAGCACTATGACAAAGGCTCCCACACCAACAGAGAACCACTCAAGAAGATGTGCATCGCAGAGAGAGTGCTGGGGGCCGGAGCTGCACGGTGCATGAGGAACTTTGTGGAAGAATGCCAACAAGCCTTGGCAACTGCAAAACACGCAGTACATGGGGGTACTGTCTTGCGTGGGGAGGCAAGCTCTTCCCTCCACCAAAGTTGGACAGTAGGACGTCAGGACCGTCGGGACCACTTCAGTCCATCACCAGTGATGCAGGATACATGCAGCTCATCAGGAGAGGGGATTCACCCAGCCGGTCATCAATGCAGTGAGGTGCCTGCTGAAGCAGGGGAATGACTCCTTCACTCCAAGGGAGATTCCTTCGTTCTTCTGGTGCAGGCTGAAGATAGACTGTCCTCTGAGAATGCACAACCAGGAAACAGTTGCAGTTGCTGGCAGGAGTTAAAGATACAATGTTGCAGAAGTCGTCTTTGCATCTTTGTTGCAGTTTGTAGAGTTCCTGGAGAGTCCAGATGCAGTTTCTTCAGTGAGAAGTTAAAGTGCAGGATGCAGAGGTATCCTGCTGGAGTCTTGCAATCCGAATCTGAAGAACCACCCAAAGGAGAGACCCTAAATAGCCCTGAAAGGGGGATTGGTCACCTGACTAGGTAAGCACCTATCAGGTGAGGGCTCTGATGTCACCTGTTGGCACTGGCCACTCAGATGTTCCCAGAGTTCCCTGCCAGCTTGGAATCGAAGATGGCAAAACCCAGGGACCCTCTGGAGGATCTCTGAGCACCACCCCTGGGGTGGTGATGGACAGGGGAGTGGTCACTCCCCTTTCCTTTGTCCAGTCTCACGCCTGAGCAGGGACTGGGGGTCCCTGAACAGGTTTAGACTGGATTATACAAGGAGGGCACCAAATGTGCCCTTCAAAACATTTCCAGTGGCTTGGGGAAGCTACCCCTCCCATGCCTGTAACACCTATTTCCAAAGGGAGAGGGTGTAACACCCCTCTCCCAAAGGAAATCATTTGTTCTGACTTCATGGACTTGAGCTTCTCAAGCAACAGGAGGGCAGAAACCTGTCTGAGAGGTGGCAGCAGCTGAGCCTGCCTGGAAAACCTCAGAAGACTGTAATGGCAATACTGGGGGTCCTCTAAGGAGCCCTCATAGTGCATGGAATCATACAACCAATGCTTGCAAAAGCATGGGGATATGATTCCTAAGTGTTTGATACCGAACATGCCTATGTTTGGAATTACCATTATGTAGCTGGACATAGGTGGTGACCTATGCCCAGTACAGATGTAAAATGGCATCCCCGCACTCACAAAGTCAGGGAAAATGGCCCTGGAGATCATGGGGGGAACCTTTGCTAGTGCAGTGGTGCCCTCACACACAGGTATACTGCTCCCTGCCTCAGGGCTGGAGGGCCTGCTATAAGGGTGACTTATAAGTGACCTGGTGCAGTGTAGATGGCAGTGAAAGAGTGCATGCACCTTTTCACGCAGGCTGCAATGGTAGTCCTGTAGAAATCTTTGCATGGGCTCCCTATGGGTGGCAAAATATATGCTGCAGCCCATAGGGATCCCCTGGAACCCCAATGCCCGGGGTACCTAGGTACCATATACTAGGGACTTATAAGGGGGCACTAGTGTCCCAATTGTGGGTGAAATACTGAGTTACCAGTATGCAACAACCATACTTCAAGGGAGAGAGCATAACTACTGGGGTCCTGATTAGCAGAATCCCAGTAGACACAGTCAAACACACTGACAAACAAGCCAAAAGTGGGGGTAACCAAGCTAGAAATAGGGTACTTTCCTACAATGGATCACTAGATAGCGTGAGTGCATGGTGTAGGAGGCTGGCCTGGCTTGTAGTGGGTACCAAGGGGTACTTACACTCTGTACCAGGTCCAGTTATCCCTTATTAGTGTAGAAGAGGTGTTTCTAGCAGCTTAGGCTGATAGAAGGTAGCTATAGCAGAGCAGCTTAGGCTGAACTAGGGGACATGCAAAGCTCCCACTATACCACTGGTGTCATATGCACAATATCATAAGAAAACACAATACACAGATATACTAAAATTAAAGGTACTTTATTTTTATGACAATATGCCAAAAGTATCTCAGTGAGTACCCTCAGTATGAGGATGCCAAATATACACAAGATATATGTACACAATACCAAACATATGCAGTAATAGCAAAAGGAAGTAATGCAAGCAATGTAAAGTTACAGTAGATTGCAATAGGAACACATAGGTATAGGGGCAATACAAACCATATACTCCAAAAGTGGAATGCGGACCACGAATGGACCCCAAACCTATGTGAGCTTGTAGAGGGTCGCTGGGACTGTAAGAAAACAGTGAGGGTTAGAAAAATAGCCCTCCCCAAGACCCTGAAAAGTAGGTGTAAAGTGCACCTATAATCCCCAGAGAGCACAGAAGTCGTGATAGGGCGTTTCTGCAAGGAAGACCAACACCAGCTAAGCAACAACAGCGGATTTCCGGACCTGAGTACCTGTGAAACAAGGGGACCAAGTCCAAGAGTCGCGACAATGTCGAGAGTCGGCAGATGCCCAGGAAATGCCAGCTGAGGGTGCAAAGAAGCTGCCACCGGATGGAAGAAGCTTTGGTTTCTGCAAGAACGAAGAGGACTAGGAACTTCCCCTTTGGAGGATGGATGTCCCATGTCGTGAAGAAGCTTCCAGAGGTGTTCCCACGCAGAAAGACCGCAAACAAGCCTTGCTAGCTGCAAGGGTCGCGGTTAGGAATTTTGGGTGCTGCCACTTGGATGAGGAGACAGAGGAGGCGCCCAGCAATGTAGGGAGCCCTCACAGAAGCAGGCAGCACCCGCAGAAGTACCTGAACAGGCACTTAGAAGAAAAGTGAACTGGAGTCCACCCGAAGTCACAAAAGGGAGTCCCACGACGCCGGAGGACAACTCAGACGGTTGTGCACTGCACGTTAGAGTGTCAGGGACCCAGGCTTGGCTGTGCACAAAGGAAATCCTGGAAGAGTGCACAGGAGCCGGAGCAGCTGCAAATCACGCGGTACCCAGCAATGCAGTCTAGCGTGGGGAGGCAAGGACTTACCTCCACCAAACTTGGACTGAAGAGTCACTGGACTGTGGGAGTCACTTGGACAGAGTTGCTGAGTTCCAGGGACCACGCTCATCGTGCTGAGAGGGGACCCAGAGGACCGGTGATGCAGTCTTTTGTTGCCTGCGGTTGCAGGGGGAAGATTCCGTCGACCCACGGGAGATTTCTTCAGAGCTCCTGGTACAAGAAGGAGGCAGGCTACCCCCAGAGCATGCACCACCAGGAAACAGGTGAGAAAGCCGGCAGGATGAAGCGATACAAGGTTGCAGTAGTCGTCTTTGCTACTTTGTTGTGGTTTTGCAGGCGTCCTGAGCAGTCAGCGGTCGATCCTTTGGCAGAAGGTGAAGAGAGAGATGCAGAGGAACTCTGGTGAGCTCTTGCATTCGGTATCTGAAGAATTCCCCAAAGAAGAGACCCTAAATAGCCAGAAAAGGAGGTTTGGCTACCTAGGAAGGAGGATAGGCTAGTAACCCAGGTAAGAGCCTATCAGAAGGAGTCTCTGACGGCACCTGCTGGCCCTGGCCACTCAGAGCAGTCCAGTGTGCCAGCACACCTCTGAATCCAAGATGGCAGAGGTCTGGGGCACGCTGGAGGAGCTTTGGGCACCTCCCATGGGAGGTGCAGGTCAGGGGAGTAGTCACTCCCCTTTCCTTTGTCCAGTTTCGCGCCAGAGCAGGGCTGGGGGATCCCTATACCGGTGTAGACTGGCTTATGCAGAGATGGGCACCATCTGTGCCCATCAAAGCATTTCCAGAGGCTGGGGGAGGCTACTCCTCCCCAGCCCTGATACCTATTTCCAAAGGGAGAGGGTGTAACACCCTCTCTCTGAGGAAGTCCTTTGTTCTGCCTTCCTGGGCCAGGCCTGGCTGTACCCCAGGAGTGCAGAAACCTGTCTGAGGGGTTGGCAGCAGCTGCAGTGAAACCCCAGGAAAGGCAGTTTGGCAGTACCCGGGTCTGTGCTAGAGACTCGGGGGATCATGGAATTGTCTCCCTAATGCCAGAATGAGGGGTTGGCAGCAGCAGCAGCTGCAGTGAAACCCCGGGAAAGGCAGTTTGGCAGTACCAGGGTCTGAGCTACAGACCCGTGGGATCATGGGATTGTGCCAACTATGCCAGGATGGCATAGAGGGGGCAATTCCATGATCATAGACATGTTACATGGCCATTTTCGGAGTTACCATTGTGACGCTATACATAGGTAGTGACCTATGTATAGTGCACGCGTGAAATGGTGTCCCCGCACTCACAAAGTCCGGGGAATTTGCCCTGAACAATGTGGGGGCACCTTGGCTAGTGCCAGGGTGCCCACACACTAAGTAACTTTGCACCCAACCTTCACCAGGTGAAGGTTAGACATATAGGTGACTTATAAGTTACTTAAGTACAGTGGTATATGGCTGTGAAATAACATGGACGTTATTTCACTCAGGCTGCAGTGGCAGGCCTGTGTAAGAATTGTCAGAGCTCCCTATGGGTGGCAAAAGAAATGCTGCAGCCCATAGGGATCTCCTGGAACCCCAATACCCTGGGTACCTCAGTACCATATACTAGGGAATTATAAGGGTGTTCCACTATGCCAATGTGAATTTGTGAAATTGGTCACTAGCCTGTTAGTGACAATTTAGAAAGCAGAGAGAGCATAACCACTGAGGTCCTGATTAGCAGAGCCTCAGTGAGACAGTTAGTCATCACACAGGGAACACAGACAGGGCACACTTATGAGCACTGGGGCCCTGGCTGGCAGGGTCCCAGTGACAAATACACTAAAACAACATATATACAGTGAAATATGGGGGTAACATGCCAGGCAAGATGGTACTTTCCTACACATGGTCACGCCGTATCATTTGTTCCACATATAGCGCCGCATGATCTCTAAAAGTTCAACAGGAATGAGCACAGGGCTGTACAATGATGCAGACCAAACTGCTTGAAGGGAGCATAAAAATCCTTGTACTCACTTCTAGTGCACTGTGCTACTGAGGGCAGCTGCAAGGGTGAAGTAAGAGCCGGGACATACCTCGGTGTCACAAGGCTTAGTCAGGTTTTACAGACCCAGTTGAGATAAATCGCAGTCAGACAATAAGATCTGAACAGAAATGGTGCAAACCACTGTCCAAGGGTTAGCAGCTAGTAGAGGAAGAGAAAGAGAAGAACCAGAGAGAGAAGGGAGAGAGCAGCCAGAGAAGGAAGGGAGAGAGCAGCATAAGTACAAACAGCTATTGTACAACCAGCACAGCTAGAGGGCAGTCAAGGGATGCTCAGACCAACACACATGAAGAGACCAGCCACAATCCACTCAGTGAAGGTGCAGAGGGGACCCAAAGCCAGGTCATTCAATAAATGCTAACTAGGCACTATAGACGGACCGCTGCGCTACCAACAGCAGCCAGTGAGACACCCTACTCTAGAGAGACAGTCTCGAAAGGTGCTCATTCTCTAAGTAAAGCGCTGCCAAAGAGCACACACTGAGCCCCTGAGTGAGCAGAAAACAACGCCAGAGCGCCTAGGGTTCTAGGGAAAGCTGCAGGAAGTCACGGGAACACTATCACTTCATCGAGAATCAGTCAGTGCGGTCATCTATGAGACAATGTGCACTAGCAAACACCCACAGTGTTTAGAAAGTAGTCATAGGCTTTCTGTAAAGACATTGACCCCATCAAGAACGCAGCCAGTTGAGGAGCCTCAACCAGACACCACATAAAAACCGACAGCTAAGAAAGCAACATTATAGAGAAGTCAGTGGAAGCCGAGAGACAGATGCTTCCAAACCTAGGTGGGACAGCATCAGAAGGGAACACAGAACTCGCCATGTTAAATGTGCCCTGGCCAGGGTCACAGAGACAGGTCCACTCACGAGACCTCCATTTTACTGAGAGTGAAGCCAAATGAGGCGCGGTCGCTGTCTGAAAAGAGACTGTCCCTCTCCGCTCCTTGGAGTGATGTAGAGCGCACCTGGTGACAGAAAGTTCTGGAATCTGAGAGGAGCCACAAATTTCCTTCCACCCAGCTTTCCCCCAAGTCTCCCGATAAAAATGGTACCTCACTTGTGTGGGTAGGCCTGGCGCCCACGAAAGGAAATGGCCCAAAACACAACGTGGACAAATCGTATTTTTCCACAGAAAACAGAGGTGTTTTTTGCAAAGTGCCTACCTGTGGATTTTGGCTTCTAGCTCAGCCGGCACCTGGGGAAACGTAGCAAACCAGCGCATTTTTTAAAACTAGACACCTAGGGGAATCCAAGATGGGGTGACTTGTGGGGCTCTGACCAGGCTCTGTTACACAAAATCCTTTGCAAACCTCAAAATTTGGCCAAAAAAACACTTTTTCCTCTCATTTCGGTGACAGAAATTTCTGGAATCTGAGAGTAGCCACAAATATCCTTCCACCCAGCATTCCCCCAAGTCTCCCTATACAAATGGTACCTCACTTGTGTGGGTAGGCCTAGCGCCTGCGAATGGAAATGGCCCAAAACACAACGTGGACAAATTGTATTTTTCCACAGAAAGCAGAGGTGTTTTTTACAAAGTGCCTACCTGTGGATTTTGGCCTCTAGCTCAGCCAGCACCTGGGGAAACCTAGCAAACCAGCTCATTTTTGAAAACTAGACACCTAGGGAAATTCAAGATGAGGTGACTTGTGGGGATCTGACCAGGTTCTGTTACCCAGAATCCTTTGCAAACCTCAAAATGTGGCCAAAAAAACACTTATTCCTCTCATTTCGGTGACAGAAAGTTCTGAAATCTGAAAGGAGCCACACATTTCCTTCCACCCAGCATTTCCCAAAGTCTCCCAATAAAAATGGTACCTCACTTGTGTGGGTAGGCCTAGCACCCACGAAAAGAAATGACCCACAACACAACGTGGACACATCACATTTTTTCACAGAAAACAGAGGTGTTTTTTGCAAACTGCCTACCTGTGGATTTTGGCCTCTAGCTCAGCCGGCACCTCGGGAAACCTAGCAAACCAGCGCATTTTTAATAACTAGACGACTAGAGGAATCCAAGATGGGGTGACTGTGGGGCTCTGATCAAGTTCTGTTACCCAGAATCCTTTGCAAACCTCAATATTTGGCCAAAAAACACTTTTTCCTCTCACTTCGGTGACAGAAAGTTCTGGAATCAGAGAGGAGCCACACATTTTCTTCCATCCAGCATTCCCCCATGCCTCCTGATAAAAATGGTACCTCACTTGTGTGGGTAGGCCTAGCGCCCACGAAAGGAAATGGCCCAAAACACAACGTGGACACATCAAATTTTTTCACAGAAAACAGAGGTGTTTTTTACATAGTGCCTACCTGTGGATTTTGGCCTCTAGCTCAGCCGGCACCTGGGGAAACCAAGCAAACCAGCGCATTTGTGAAAACTAGGCACCTAGGGTAATCCAAGATGGGGTGACTTGTGGGGCTCTGACCAGGTTCTGTTACCCAGAATCCTTTGCAAACCTCAAAATTTGGCCCACAAAACTGTTTTTCCTCTCATTTCGGTGACAGAAAGTTCTGGAATCTGAGAGGAGCCACAAATTTCCTTCCACCCAGCGTTCCCCCAAGTCTCCCGATAAAAATGGTACCTCACTTGTGTGGGTAGGCCTAGCACCCAAAGGAAATGGCCTAAAACTCAACGTGGACAAATCACATTTTTTCACAGAAAACAGAGGTGTTTTTTACAAAGTGCCTTTCTGCGGATTTTGGCCTCTAGCTCAGCCGGCACCTGGGGAAACCTAGAAAACCAGTGCATTTTTAATAACTAGACACCTAGGGTAATCCAAGATGGGGTGACTGTGGGGTTCTGACCAGGTTCTGTTACCCAGAATCCTTTGCAAACCTCAAAATGTGGCCCAAAAAACACTTTTTCCTCTCATTTCGGTGACAGAAAGTTCTGGAATCTGAAAGGAGCCACAAATTTCCTTCCACCCAGCGTTTCCCCAAGTCTCCTAATAAAAATGGTACCTCACTTGTGTGGGTAGGCCTAGCACCCACGAAAAGAAATGGCCCAAAACACAACGTGGACACATCAAATTTTTTCACAGAAAACAGAGGTGTTTTTTACAAACTGCCTACCTGTGGATTTTGGCCTCTAGCTCAGCCGGCACCTCAGGAAACCTAGCAAACCAGCGCATTTTTAATAACTAGACACCTAGGGGAATCCAAGATGGGGTGACTGTGGAGCTCTGATCAGGTTCTGTTACCTGGAATACTTTGCAAACCTCAAGATTTGATCAAAAAACACTTTTTCCTCTCACTTCGGTGACAGAAAGTTCTGGAATCAGAGAGGAGTTACAAATTTCCTTCCATCCAGCGTTCCCCCATGCCTCCCGATAAAAATGGTACCTCACTTGTGGGGGTCGGACTAGCGCCTGCGACAGGAAAAGCCCCAAAACACAACGTGGACACATCACATTTTCACAAAGAAAACAGAGCTGTTTTTTGCAAAGTTCATACCTGTGGATTTTGGCCTCTAGCTCAGCCAGCACCTGGGGAAACCTAGCAAACCAGCTCATTTTTCAAAACCAGACACCTAGGGAAATTCAAGATGGGGTCACTTGTGGGGCTCTGACCAGGTTCTGTTACCCAGAATCCTTTGCAAACCTCAAAATGTGGCCAAAAAAACACTTATTCCTCTCATTTCGGTGTCACAGAAAGTTCTGAAATCTGAAAGGAGCCACAAATTTCCTTCCACCCAGCATTTCCCCAAATCTCCCAATAAAAATGGTACCTCACTTGTGTGGGTAGGCCTAGCACCCACGAAAAGAAATGGCCCAAAACACAACGTGGACACATCACATTTTTTCACAGAAAACAGAGGTGTTTTTTGCAAACTGCCTACCTGTGGATTTTGGCCTCTAGCTCAGCCGGCACTTCGGGAAACCTAGCAAACCAGCGCATTTTTAATAACTAGACGACTAGAGGAATCCAAGATGGGGTGACTGTGGGGCTCTGATCAAGTTCTGTTACCCAGAATCCTTTGCAAACCTCAATATTTGGCCAAAAAACACTTTTTCCTCTCACTTCGGTGACAGAAAGTTCTGGAATCAGAGAAGAGCCACAAATTTTCTTCCATCCAGCATTCCCCCATGCCTCCTGATAAAAATGGTACCTCACTTGTGTGGGTAGGCCTAGCGCCCACGAAAGGAAATGGCCCAAAACACAACGTGGACACATCAAATTTTTTCACAGAAAACAGAGGTGTTTTTTACATAGTGCCTACCTGTGGGTTTTGGCCTCTAGCTCAGCCGGCACCTGGGGAAACCAAGCAAACCAGCGCATTTGTGAAAACTAGGCACCTAGGGGAATCCAAGATGGGGTGACTTGTAGGGCTCTGACCAGGTTCTGCTACCCAGAATCTTTTGCAAACCTCAAAATTTGGCCCACAAAACTGTTTTTCCTCTCATTTCGGTGACAGAAAGTTCTGGAATCTGAGAGGAGCCACAAATTTCCTTCCACCCAGCGTTCCCCCAAGTCTCCCGATAAAAATGGTACCTCACTTGTGTGGGTAGGCCTAGCACCCAAAGGAAATGGCCTAAAACTCAACGTGGACACATCACATTTTTTCACAGAAAGCAGAGGTGTTTTTTACAAAGTGCCTACCTGCGGATTTTGGCCTCTAGCTCAGCTGGCACCTGGGGAAACCTAGAAAACCAGTGCATTTTTAATAACTAGACACCTAGGGTAATCCAAGATGGGGTGACTGTGGGGTTCTGACCAGGTTCTGTTATCCAGAATCCTTTGCAAACCTCAAAATTTGGCCAAAAAAACACCTTTTCCTCTAATTTCGGTGACAGAAAGTTCTGGAATCTGAGAGGAGCCACAAATGTCCTTCCACCCAGCGTTCCCACAAGTCTCCCGATAAAAATGGTACCTCAGTTGTGGGAGTAGGCCTAGCGCCCGCGAAAGGAAATGCCCCAAAAGACAACGTGGACACATCAAATTTTTCCACAGAAAACAGAGGTGTTTTTTACAAACTGCCTACCTGTGGATTTTGGCCTCTAGCTCAGCCGGTACCTGGGGAAACCTAGTAAACCAGCACATTTATTAAAACTAGACTCCTAGGGGAATCCAAGATGGTGTGGGGCTCTGACCAGGTTCTGTTACACAAAATCCTTTGCAAACCTCAAAATTTGGCCAAAAAAACACTTTTTCCTCTAATTTCGGTGACAGAAATTTCTGGAATCTGAGAGTAGCCACAAATTTCCTTCCACCCAGCATTCCCCCAAGTCTCCCGATAAAAATGGTACCTCACTTGTGTGGGTAGGCCTAGCGCCCGCGAATGGAAATGGCCCAAAACACAACGTGGACAAATCGTATTTTTCCACAGAAAACAGAGGTGTTTTTTACAAAGTGCCTACCTGTGGATTTTGGCCTCTAGCTCAGCCAGCACCTGGGGAAACCTAGCAAACCAGCTAATTTTTTAAAACTAGACACCTAGGGAAATTCAAGATGGGGTGACTTGTGGGGCTCTGACCAGGTTCTGTTACCCAGAATCCTTTGCAAACCTCAAAATGTGGCCCAAAAAACACTTTTTCCTCTCATTTCGGTGACAGAAAGTTCTGGAATCTGAAAGGAGCCACAAATTTCCTTCCACCCAGCGTTTCCCCAAGTCTCCTAATAAAAATGATACCTCACTTGTGTGGGTAGGCCTAGCACCCACGAAAAGAAATGGCCCAAAACACAACGTGGACACATCAAATTTTTTCACAGAAAACAGAGGTGTTTTTTACAAACTGCCTACCTGTGGATTTTGGCCTCTAGCTCAGCCGGCACCTCAGGAAACCTAGCAAACCAGCGCATTTTTAATAACTAGACACCTAGAGGAATCCAAGATGGGGTGACTGTAGAGCTCTGATCAGGTTCTGTTACCCAGAATCCTTTGCAAACCTCAAGATTTGACCAAAAAACACTTTTTCCTCTCACTTCGGTGACAGAAAGTTCTGGAATCAGAGAGGAGTTACAAATTTCCTTCCATCCAGCGTTCCCCCATGCCTCCCGATAAAAATGGTACCTCACTTGTGGGGGTCGGACTAGCGCCTGCGACAGGAAAAGCCCCAAAACACAACGTGGACACATCACATTTTCACAAAGAAAACAGAGCTGTTTTTTGCAAATTGCATACCTGTGGATTTTGGCCTCTAGCTCAGCCGGCACCTAGGGAAACCTAGCAATCCTGCACAGTTTTGAAAACTAGACACCTAGGGGAATCCAAGATGGGGTGACTTGTGGAGTTCTGACCAGGTTCTGTTACCCAGAATCCTTTGCAAACCTCAAAATTTGGCCCAAAAAACACTTTTTCTTATCATTTCAGTGACAGAAAGTTCTGGAATCAGAGAAGAGCAACAAATTTCCTTCCACCCAGTGTTCCCCATGTCTCCCGATAAAAATGGTACCTCACTTGTGGGGGAAGGCCTAGCGCCCGCGACAGGAAAAGCCCCAAAACACAACGTGGACACATCAAATTTTCACAAAGAAAACAGAGCTGTTTTTTGCAAAGCACCTAGCTGTGGATTTGGGCCTCTAGCTCAGCCGGCACCTAGGGAAACCTAGCAAACTTGCACAGTTTTGAAAACTTGACACATAGGGAAATCTAAGATGGGGTGACTTGTGGGGCTCGGACCAGGTTCTGTTACCCAGAATCCTTTGCAAACCTCAAAATTTGGCCGAAAAAACAACTTTTCCTCTAATTTCGGTGACAGAAAGTTCTGGAATCAGAGAGCAGCCACAAATTTCCTTCCACCCAGTGTTCCCCCAAGTCTCCCAATAAAAATGGTACCTCACTTTTGTGGGTGGGCCTACTGCCCGTGAAAGAAAAAGCCTCAAAACACTATCTGGACACATAAAAATTATCAAATACAAAACTACCTGTTTTTGCGGGGGGCACCTGCGTTTTTGGTCCTGGGCTCAGCAGCCTTCTAGGGAAACCTACCAAACCCAGACATTTCTGAAAACTAGACACCGAGGGAGTCCAGTGAGATGTGACTTGCGTGGATCCCCCAATGTTTTCTTACCCAGAATCCTCAGCAAACCTCAAATTTAGCTAAAAAATCAAATTCTTCCCACATTTCTGTGTGGGATCACTGCACTGGGATACATTTCATACCACCCAATGTTCCCCTTAGTCTCCCGGTAAAAATGATACCTCATTTGTGTAGGTGGGCCAAGTGCTTGTGAAAGGGAAGAGCCAAAAACATGTTGATATTGAGCGGGAACCAAAGGGGGTCCAAAAGGGCAGTTTGCAAAAAAACATTTTTAGGCTGACAAGTGCAGCAGAATTTTTATTGGTATAGATGAGACAATGCTGGGTGGTAGGAATGTTGTGGATTCCTGAAGATTCCGGAAGGTTCCATCACAAAAACGTGGGAAAAATGTGTGATTTCCAGTAAAGTTGGAAGTTTGCAAGGGATTGTGGGTACAAAAATGGTGAAACACACCACCCTGGAATCACCCAGATGTTTAGTTTTCAGATGTGTCTAGGTCTTGTGAATTTTTCTACATGGCAGTGTCCCAAAGTCCATAAAGTGCAGCCCTCACCATTCCAAGTGGGATGATTTTGAGAGTAAGCCAAGCTCTCATGGCCCAAATGTAAAACTAAAACCCAAAATAATCAAATGTCTTCTTGCTTGCTGTGGGATAAGATGTTTTAGAGTGCGAGGGAGAGCTGGACGACTGTTACCCCCTTCAGTTGAGGTGGGGGCGTAACCAGGCCCATACTGGTTGGTAGCCACCACCCCAATATATGTATATATATCTTTTTTAAATTCCCTGGCATCTAGTAGACTTGCTGCCCCCGGGGTATGGATCAGGGGTAATTGCCCCATCTGCCGACTGGTGGGCATAACAACTTTGGCCCCATTTATTTGGGGTGGGGGTATGGCCATACCCCCACCCTCTTATTTTTGAAAAAAAAACCTCCCTGGCCTCTGGTGGGCATTCTGCCCCCCGTTGGGGGCAGATGGGCCTTCCAAAAATAGGCCCATCTGCCCCCAATGGGGGGCAGATATGGCCAACAGTAATGTGCCCCCATGGGGAGCGACCCTTACCCAAGGGGCTGCCACCCTATAGAAAACACACGCATACACACACACCAATCCCTGGTGCCTAAGTGGTTTCTGCCCCCATGGGGGCAGATTGGCCTAACAAAAATCGGCTGATCTGCACCAAGTGGTGCAGAAATGGTCTAAATACAATTGACTAAGGGGTCGCGCCCCATCTCTAAAAACAAAACAAAAAAAACACTTTTTTTTATCCCTGGTGCCTAGAGTTTTCTGCCACACCTGGGGGCAGATCGGCCAAATAACAATAGGCCGATCTGCCCCCAGGGGAAGCAGAAAAGGCCTAAAATAAATTCCCCCCCTCCCCCGGGGAGCGACCCTTGCCTAAGGGGTTGCTCCCCACCTCTAAAAAACAAAACAAATTTTTTTTATCCCTGGTGCCTAGAGGCTTCAGCCCCCGGGGGCAGATCAGCCTTATAACAATAGGCCGATCTGCCCCCGGGGGGGCAGAAAAGGCCTAAAATAAATTCCCCCCCCCCCCCCGGGTAGCGACCCTTATCTAAGGAGTTGCTCCCTACCTCTAAAAAAGGAAACAAAACAACAACAAAAAATCCCAACAAATGTTATCCCTGGCGCCTAGAGGCTTCTGCCCCCCCTGGGGAGCAGATCGGCCTAATAACAATAGGCCAATCTGCCCCCGGGGGGCAGAAATGGGCTAAAATAAAATTGCCCCCACATCCCCACCTGCCCCCGGGGAGTGACCCTTGGCTGAGGGGTCGCTCCACACCTCTAAAAAACAAAACAAAAACAAAAAAAACTAATAAAATGTGTCCCTGGCACCAAGAGGCTTCTGCCCCCCCTAGGGGAAGATCGGCCTAGTAACAATAGGCCGATCTGCCCCCAGGGGTCAGAAACAGCCTAAATTAAATTTCTCCCCGCACACCCCCCTGGGGAGCGACCCTTGGCTAAGGGGTCGCTCCCCACCTCAAAAAACAAAACAAAAAAAAAAAAGGTTTTTATCCCTAGTGCCTAGAGGGTTCTGTCCCCCCTGGGGGCAGATCGGCCTAGTAACAATAAGCCGATCTGCCCCCAGGGGGGTCAAAAATGGCCTAAAATAAATTTGCCTTCCCCACGGGGAGCGACCCTTACCTAAGGGGTCGCTCCCCTTGTGTGACATTGGCGCAAAAAAAAGATCCCCGGTGCCTAGTGGTTTCTGCCCCTCTTGGGGGCAGATTGACCTAACAAAAATCGGCCTATCTTCCCCCAAGGGGGGCAGAAATAGTCTAAATACAATGTGCCCCCCAAGGGAGCGACCCTTGGCTAAGGGGTCGCTCCCCACCTCTAAAAAAACAAAACAAAACAAAAAAAAAGTATCCCTGGTGCCTAGAGGCTTCTGCCGCCCCCTGGGGGCAGATCGGCCTAATTCCAATAGGCCGATCTGCCCTTGGGGGGGGCAGAAATGGCCTAAAATAAATTTGCCCCTCCACATCCCCTGGGGAGCAACCCTTGGCTAAGGGCTCGCTCCCCACCTCTAAAAAACAAAACCAAAAACAACAAAAAATAAAAAAATTATCCCTGGCGCCTAGAGGCTTCTGTCCCCCCTGGGGGCAGATCGGCCTAGTAATAATAGGCCGATCTGCCCACGGGGGCAGAAATGGCCTAAAATAAATTTGTCCCCCCGGGGAGTGACCCTTGCCCAAGGGGTCGCTCCCCTTCCGTGAATTTGGCGTAAAAAAAAAAAAAACTCCCTGGTGTCTAGTGGTTTCTGCCCCCCTTGGGGGCAGACTGGACTCATAAAAATAGGCCAATCTGCCCCCAAGAGGGGCAGAAATGGCCTAACTATAATTTGCCCCCTTGGGAGTGACCCTTGCCTAAGGGTTTGCTCCCTACCTCTAAAAAACAAAACAAAACAACAACAAAAGATGTTAGCCCTGGCGCCTAGAGGCTTCTGCCCCCCCGGGAGCACATCGGCCTAATACCAATAGGCCAATCTGCCCCCGGGGGGGCAGAAATAGGCTAAAATAAAATTGCCCCCGCATCCCCACCCGCCCCCGGGGAGTGACCCTTGGCTGAGGGGTCGCTCCACACCTCTAAAAAACAAACAAAAAAAAATGTGTCCCTGGGGGCAGATCAGCCTAGTAACAATAGGCCGATCTGCCCCCAGGGGGGGCAGACACGGCCTAAAATTAATTTGCCCCCCCACACCCTCTGGGGAGCGACCCTTGCCCAAGGGGTCGATCCCCTTGCGTGACATTGGCGCAAAAAAAAAGATCCCCAGTGCCTAGTGGTTTCTGTCCCTCTTGGGGGCAGATTGACCTAACAAAAATCGGCCTATCTGCCCCCAAGGGGGGCAGAAATAGTCTAAATACAATGTGCCCCCCAAGGGAGCGACCCCCTCTAAAAAACAAAACAAAACAAAAAAAAGTATCCCTGGCGCCTAGAGGCTTCTGCCGCCCCCTGGGGCAGAAATGGCCTAAAATAAATTTGCCCCTCCACACCCCCTGGGGAGCGACCCTTGGCTAAGGGGTCGCTCCCAACCTCTGAAGAACAAAAAAAACAAAACAAAAAAACAAAACAATTATCCCTGCCGCCTAGAGGCTTCTGTCCCCCCTGGGGGCAGATCAGCCTAGTAACAATAGGCCGATCTGCCCCCGGGGGGGCAGAAATGGCCTAAAATAAATTTGCCCCCCGGGAGCGACCCTTGACTAAGGGGTTGCTCCCCTTCCGTGAATTTGGCGTAAAAAAAAAAACTCCCTGGTGTCTAGTGGTTTCTGCCCCCTTTGGGGGCAGACTGGCCTCATAAAAATAGGCCAATCTGCCCCCAAGAGGGGCAGAAATGGCCTAAGTATAATTTGCCCCCTAGGGAGCGACCCTTGCCTAAGGGGTCGCTCCTCAACTAAAAACAAAATCAAAAGAAACACAAAACAAATTTTAAAAAAAAGATAGCCCTGGCACCTAGTGGATTCTGCCCCCGGGGGGGGCAGAAATGGCCTAAAATAAATTTGTCCCCCAGGGGAGCGACCCTTGGCTAAGGGGGTCACTCCCCACCTCTAAATAACAAAAGAAAAAACAAACAAAAAAAAAAAACAATTATCCCTGGCCCCTAGAGGCTTCTGTCCCCCCTGGGGGCAGATCGGTCTAATAACAATAGGCCGATCTGCCCCCAGGGGGGGGCAGAAATGGCCTAAATAAATTTGCCTCCCTGGGGAGCGACCCTTGCCTAAGGGGTCGCTCCCCTTCGGTGAATTTGACGTAAAACTAAAAAAAACTCCCTGGTGTCTAGTGGTTTCTGCCCCCCCTTGGGGGCAGACTGGTCTCATAAAAATAGATCGATCTGCCCCCAAGGGGGGCAGAAACGGGCTAAATATAATTTGCTCCCTAGGGAGCGACCCTCGCCTAAGGGTTCGCTCCCCAACTAAAAAACAAACAAAAAAAAAACACACAAGAAAACAAACAAAAAAAATGATCCCTGGCGCCTAGTGGATTCTGCCGCCCCTGGGGGCAGAAAAGGCCTTGAAAAATATTGCCCCCCTGGGAAGCGACCCTTGCTCAAGGGGTCGCTCCCCTCATGCCAGTTTCAATTTTGAAAGAAATCCCTGGTGTCTAGTGGGCATTTCAAAGGGAAGGAAATTCCTTTCCTTACCTTTGAAGCCTCTCAGGGCCCCCATCACATGATCGGAAGAGAAATGCTTTGCATTTCTCTTCCGATCGCGCTGGACAGTGCGATGGGGAAGTGGCCTCTGATGAGGTCAGCGCGCAGATGTGCTCTGACTTCATCAGACGTCACTGGGTGGGTCAGGGGGGGTCGGGTGGAAGAGGAAGGTCTTCCCCTTCCATCCCTGCCTTGGGGGGCTGGGAGGGAAGCCCACAGAGGGAGCGCTAGCGCTCCCTCTGAGCTCAGTGTCCAGGACGTAATGGTTACATCCAGGGCACATGAGCACTGTGCCGCAGGACGTAACCATTACGTCCACGGCACAGAACCGGTTAAGTTAGTAGCACTAATTAAGGTTTATTAATCTGTGCTTGGTCCCTGCTCCACTGACAGAACTGGAAGTGACGTTTGGCTAGTACTGGCCAATAAAAAGGCTGCTGAGAAGAGGGACGCTGCAGTCAACAAATGATAATCCACAGACGGGCTCCAAGCCTTTTTCTAACTAAAACAGCGTCCCGATAGCAATATGCATATGCTAGCACATGCTATCACAGGCTCGATCCTAAAATACATGCACCAAACTGGAATATACACTATTTGCATGCACCATTCCCTTTTTATTTACACATGGTTTCATCCAGGCGCTCACACCTGATAGACAGCTGAGTCAGAGTTTGAGTTTATGAATACTTAAAGCACCCTGAAGCCTAAAAAGATTCCATGGTGCCAAGATAGTAATCTATGAGGTGGAAGATATGCCCTGGGACAGAGAGACGTAGTAAGTTGTAGCAACTGAGACTGGCTTGAAAAAGCAACATTAAACGTTTACATACTAGGCACTAAGCAGAAGAATGTCTTAAACCCAGGGGCACATTTATCAGAGGCTCATGCTGCCAGAGTGTCACTTTTTGTGATGCTCCGGCCGCACAGGCCTTGCAACCATATGTATACTTTGCACAACTTTTCATGACCTTAAAATGAAAGAATAAGACAAAGCAGTGCAAGTCCCTGCGTTGCCTTACTCTGCACCAGGAAGGTGTTCCGTGGGTGTTGCGGTGGATTTTCCCACGCAACACCAGTGGATTTTTACACTGCCCCACATTTACTAAATGATGCACACCTGGGGCAATGCCCAAACCTTACGCCTCCCCACAACAGGTGAAACGAGGAGAAATATTTTTATTTGTCCTTGTTTTTCCTCTTTCCATGTGTGCTGCGTTCTGCAGCACACAACACCTCTCTGGATTGTTTTTGTGCAGGGGCAAAAAAACAATCCTGCATGTAGCACAGATACCCTTGCACCGCGGTGCAAGGGTGCGTGAGCTGGCCCTAGGCAGCAAATTGTGCAACAGCGCAGGGGGAGAGGACAGGAATGCACTGTATTTCATAAATACAGTATATTCCACCCCTTTGGTGTAGGACAGCGTAGCAAGAAGTCTTCCAGCACTGCCCTATGCCAATTCCTCGTAAATATGTGCCTAAGTATTTTATATGCATTAAATTTGCTTATGCAAGCGCTATGTAAGTAAATATATATGAAAACATCCTGGTGGTGTTGTCAAGCCACTCTTAAAATGAGAACTATCCAGATTATCTTCCGTCCTCTACCATTTGCTACAAGTTATTTAAAATGCCCTCTCACTGCTATCAACATTCTTATGATCTAGGCAAAGGCTGAGAATTTCACAGAGTAAACTACAGAGAAATACATTGTTTGGCTCTGTCGACCAGTTAATCGCCCAGGGCTGTCCTGAGGGAGTAAGGCCTGAACCAAGCTGAAGAGCAAAGACAGAACACAGTAATGGAAGGGCTACGAAGCTTCATGATGGTACAGTCCAAGCAAAAGGTTCTTGTGAGATTTTAATATTGAAGGATGTTTGGTAAAAACAATAAGTGTAAGCTCTAAAAGCCCGAGCTGTTGGCTTTGTTAATACTTTTTGGCGATCATACGTAAAGGCATGATTCGATGTCAAAGAGCGCACATGGTCAGCCATCTTATGTTTTCTATTAAAGACAACCCATTCCAACATGGCTGTGCTTTGTCTGCATGCATCGTGACATTGGCGCATTGTGACACTTATGCATGCAGGTGTTGTGACATGTGTGCACATGTGCACTGTGACATGCAAGTGCCTGCGTCTGGACGCATGGCGGACATTTCTAATTTATGGTTTTAACATGGTAGATTCCAATGCTGGAACAGTAAATTAAAATAAAAGTGAAAAGTAAGTGCGCACAGGAGAAACAAGCATTTGCAATGCAATAGAGTCTCGCATTTCTCCGAGTTAGAGCTATTAGCAGTTGTAAACTCCCATCCGGATTTTTCTTGCCACATTAAATGGAAAAAAAGAGCGCGATCGCGCTGCTACAGTTCACTCGTAGTGAAACCTATTGGCAAAAGTGCAATTATCTACGTAACCAGCAAAAGTGCAATTAACTATGTAACAGGGTTAATGTTATGCAAAGCGCTCAACTTCTGCCAAGCGAGATCGCGGAGCGAAAAAAAGGTAAAAAGTAGTCAACAAACCTGATGGGAAACAGCGAGCCTCGCATGTTTTCAGTACTTGTTCGCTGCGCTCGTGGAGGGCTAACCACCGGCAAAGGTATAACGTATGCGTGCCATCCACTAATGAAAGCAAGCCGATTTTAAAAGGCAAACCCACAAACCAATGAAAGACACAGATGTGACATGGACGGGGCTCTGAGCCCTTTTCTAACTCCTAAAGCGTCTTGCAAGTGAAACGCATGCGGAAGCGCATGCAACGCAGGCTCAACCCTAAAAATGAACTATAGGTTCAGTAGCACTGTGCAGCTGACAGATCCTTATTTTAAAAGGGGAGTGGGATGGGGAGCACTGAGGGCACTAAAACAGTTCGGGCAAAGGGCAGAGGGAGACGCCGAGTATAGAGGAGACCCACAGACTGCCATGGAGTGCTTACTGCAAAATACAAAAAGAGTTCCCTCCAGTATGCAGTGGAAGGATATAATTAAACTGGTCAGAACACAGTGGACCCAAAATGCTCCTAGGTGGGGCAAACACAAGAGTAGAGAAGAAGGTTATCAAACCAAGACCAGTCAACTGATATAGACAACAAAACCAGTGCTTAATTTGTGCTTGTTGTTTCCGGTGCAGAGCACCAGCACTTATTTTTGGGGCTGGCGCTTATTTTTCTGCCTCAAGCATTTACTGCAAGCAAAAGACACATATGGGAAAGGCAGAGGAAGAGAAAAACGAAAAACCGCCACAATGGGAGAAAGCAGAAAGCTGCAAGAGTGAGCTGAAGGGGCAGGGAGTGGCTTTGAATGGATTAAAGAGGCCTGAGATTGCTTAAGGCTTACGCTGCTTCAGTATTCCATGTTTACACATTTAATTGCAGCAGCCGCCTGTTTAAGAGGAGGGCTTTGGGCACCGGCATTTTGTTATTTACAAATTAAGCACTGAACAAAACCATCCAACCATGAGAGAGAGGCGGGCCCAAACTCACACTATGTATATGTTATGTACTGAAAGCAAAAGTTCTGCCCTCCAAGACCTAAAAAGAACATTTGGCCAACACCAATTAGACTTGCGGCTAGGCATGTGAAGATGAACTTGATTCCTCCAGGGAACCTGGATTTTGGTTGAAATCATGTGTTTGATGGGTGAAATTGTTTGCTTTTGTGAGCACATCTCAAACCCTATTATTCTGCTCATGCACGACAGTGTGGTCTCCAAGGTTCTTTGAGTGGGCATCCTGGCACTCCAGAGTACATAAAGGTGCTTAGTTGGACTTGATGTTTGCTGTTACTACATACATGAGTTCTAAACCTGGTACCACAGACTTTAAAAGTGATTTGGTAAAACCCAAGTGCTGAAACCGCACTCAGAATCGTTGGACAATAGATGTCCGAGGCCCACCCCTCCCTGTGCTCTTGCATCGCTCTTGTTCCTGTCTTCGACTTGCTTTTAACCCCATTTTTGAGTGGCTTCTGCTTGCTTTCCCCTTGTTCTCACTTCCTTCTTGTTGCTTAATCCAAGTTATTTGTGTGTCTTTTCCCTCATTTTCACTGCTTTCTCCTTGCTTTTGCCTCCCACAAGCTGCCTGTTATTTCTCGCCTCCCCCTCCCAGCCCCGCCCCTCAGCGCCCCTTCCTCCTCCCAGGACCTATTTAATGGAGACCTCAGAACGACCCCCCTGAGCAGGTCCCGGGCCCAGCTCTCCCCGCGCTGCTGCATTGCTCTCGCTCCTGTCTTTTCCTTGCCTTTTCAGCACCTTGAGACTCTCCCAGGTGATTTGCTGTGGTTTATAAATCCTTGATTGATTGACTGATTGATGTTCACGGAACAGGATGGGACTTGAATGACACAAATCGCACAAAGAAACCTGAAGCCCTTCGACAATCTTTGGAATTTTTTTTAATTGTCCTTTTGCTGTAAAACCCTATTTTAAGGTGTCGTACATGGACAGCACACTGATGAAAAGAGAGACAGGCAGAGGGGGAGATGCAGAAAGAGAGGAAGAGAAAGAGAGACAGAGTTAGAGAGATTTGAAGCGATCGGGGTTCAGAGACAGAGATTTAGAGAGAGAGGTTTAGAGAGAGGAAGATTGAGAGAGAAAGATTGTGAGAAAAAGAGAGAGAGAAAGAGAGAGAGATTCCAAGCAAGAGAGAGGGGGGTTCAGAGAGAGATTCAATGAGAGAGAATGAGAGAGATTTGAAGAGAGAGCAAGGGGGTTCAAAGAGAGATTCAGAGAAAGAGACTGAGTGAGAGAGAGAAATAGAGAGAGATTCATAGAGATTCATAGAGATTGAGGGAGAGAGAGAGGTGTTCAGAGAGAGAGACTGAGAGAGAGAGATTCACAGATGTAATCAAGGAGAGAGATAATGTAGGAGAGAGAGAAAACAAGTGAGAGGGGTAGAGAGAACAACAGAGGCCGCCAGGGCCACCGACCACGGGAGCACCGCCAACAGGCTGGCGGTGCTCCCACGAGCATTCTGACCGCGGCGGTTTCCAGAGGAAATGTCTGAATGGCCGCCGCGGTCTTTTGACCGCGGTGCGGTCATTTGGCGGCGGTACCTTGGCGGACGGCCTCTGCCGTCCGCCAAGGTCATAATCACCCCCTATATATTTTAGCATCCGGCTTTATATTTTGTCATCCTTATTACGGAAACAATGCTGATTTCAAACCCTGTACCTGGTGGGATTGACGTCACAGCCGTGAATTAAATCCCATAATTTGTCAGTATGCATTATGCAGCCAAAATATCTATTTCAAGAGGCGAGGGGCGGCATCTAAAACACTCTTCCAGTTAGGTCTTGGCATTATTTCCTCAGCATGAAAAGCCTTTGATACAGATAATGAAACGAAAGGAGACAGATGATAAATCCCTCTGTAGGACCAGCTGTGGGAAGCCTAGGAAATGAGCTAATCGGCCCAAACTCCCTTTCAGCCAATTAGCCTGAAAGTAATCCCCTTTGTGCAACCAGCAACATATCTTGGAAAAGTAAGGCCTCACAGAGCACCCTGACCAATGAGAGTCCACCATCTCTCCCCCCTGCAGCCCCAGATACAGACCGGGCACCTCACACCACCTTGGCTTGCAGCCTGCAGATCTGATCCTTGAAAATGATTTTTATAGTATACCCTTGGTGATGTGTTCGATTTTGTTCAATTATGCTATTATAGACTTTAATTAATCAAACAATAAACTAATAATACCATTATTACCTCGTGCCATCTCCCCAAGTTGTTCCCCTAACCCCCTGAGCCAGCACCCCACAGTGGGATGCACAGAGGCCTCGCCCTCCCACCCCCTGGCATGATCTGGGGAGAGGCTGTCTCTGGTGATTGTGGTGTGCACCCATGTGAGTCGATGGCTCAGGATGTGTGTGTGGTTCTGTTGTTTTCGCGGTACTTTTCTCTGCCTCGTTGCTAGAATTAAGGCGACTTCTCCCCCTGAAATGTGTGGGCTGTGACACACAGCTGCACTTAAACTGTGTTCCTGTCTTTGTTTCCAGGGTTCATGACAGCAGACAGAGAAGGATGGAACTGAGAGGGGAGAGAGGAGAGAGGGAGAGATTGTGTGTGTGCTTCATTGTTTAGTTCATTGTAGGTAATATTTAGGCCTAGGCAAAATTGTAACTACGCTGGAGTAATCGGGGTGATTTCAGTAATTACTCGTTATTCTTGTGATGAGAAATTACAGAAATTACACAATTACGCCAGCTGGAGTACTCAGGAGTAATTTGGGGCAAAAATCCTAGCACAGGAGTACAACCTAGGATAGGACAAGCAGCCGCTGGCCACTGAACCTCGTGCCCTGCAGTATTTAGTGATATCTGTTTAGTGCATCATGCATCCTCGGGCTCATTTCGGACTCAAGAGTGCATTTTGCACGAAGAAAATTTCGTTAAATGCTTAATTGCGCTTCTCACATAATTACTCTCTTTACAAGTAATGTTATTGGAATTACAAGTAATTACGCTCAAGAGAATTCTGCCAGTTGCCACTCCTACTTGTCATTCATGCTATGTCGATGTCTAGCTAGAGTGTGAGATGTATGGCACGTTGCTCGGTGTTACATTCTGGGCGGTGTGCTCGTGGGTGTGTTTTTGGTCTGTAATTGCTGGGACGTGGCTGTACATTTGGGATTTTTGTGTGTATGGACTTTGCTGTTATCTGATAGTTTAATTCACAAAGAATGTTTGATGAGTAATTATGACTCACTCCTGAGTAACTCATGAATTTATAGAAGTCACACCTCCAGATGGAAGGAAGCTTTGTGAATCAGGTTTCTATCTACACTTCTGTTGTTTTGCAAAGTTTCATTCCATGAGTCATTGCTAAACTTGCTCTGGTGGGTGCATGTGGTGGGCATCAGCACTCATTTTTGAAGACCAGTGCGGATGCGGGCTCCTGAGACCAACTCTCTCTTCCCGCAGTTTTTCTCTTAAATTAAGCTCTGCTGGTTGTTGTAAACACTCGGCCTGATTTAGAACTTGGAGATGGGTTACTCCCTCCCAACGGCGATGGCTATCCCGTCCACTGATTTATAAATCCCATAGATGATAATGGGATTTAGATTTTGGACAGAATAATCCACTGGTGTTGCGTGGGAAAATCCACAGCAACACCCACGGAACACCTTCCTAATGCAGAGTAAGGCACCGCAGGGACTTGCGTTGCTTTGTCTTACTCCATACTTTTCCGCCAAGTTCTAAATCAGGCCCTCTGTTCCAGGCCTTACCTGGACTGGGCCCTATACATTTTTTTCTGACAGCTTTTCTTAACAAGTCAATTGAGTTTAAGATGCATTTCCCAATGGGAATGGTCATTTTAATGCACGGTATCATTAAGTTCCTTTAAAAATGTACTATTGTAGATGCATACTAAAATTTGAATTAGGTGTAACAGTGGTGGTCTCATGACAAATTCTCCATGTGAACCAACTTCCAAAGAGACTTTTTCAATTTTCGCCCCTGTTATCCAACTGGTATTGAATTGTTTAGGCAGTCGTGCCTATGATTGGAAGGGACCTCACTGCGTACATTTTTACGTTAGCGCTGAAGCCAGTAAGGCGCAAAGCTGATTAATTGCTTTAGTAAAGGAAGGAGACTAAAAATAATTACAGGAGGTCACAGATCTTCATTAACCTACTACAAGCTTCCATATCACCAGACTGGGGGCAATTGAACACATTTCCCTTTGCTAATGAGGAGCAGTGCTTTAGTGAACTTTCTCTTCAAACTAATGGCAACATCATAATATCACCAAGTCTGAATCCACGTCTGCATTCAAATATTGTCAATTTAGTGAAAAACAAAAACGGGAAGGGGGGCAAGAGCTATCCCTCCTAAAGAAGCAGCAATCCATCAGAACAGCGTGTTCCTTATTTGAGCTCATCAGACAAGTCTTGTGCCAAGAGAGCCCGAGTAGAACTACTTCCTCTGAGACTTGATGGCAGGACCGGCTTTAGGGCAGTGCAGCCGGTGCTGCTGCACTGGGCGCTGGCGCGGGAGGGGTGGCACTGACCTCTGGTGTGGGCGTTGTGAGTACCTTGTGTGTCCAGCTTTCAGGCAGCAATACAAATGTCACAGTAACTTTTGTCATTAAAGTTCCTGCTAGAGATAGAGAGATATCAAGAGTTTTGTCTAGTAGCAGTTTCCACTCACAGTAAAGTAATGCAGAGAGTTCATGTGCCTGTTGCAAAGAACAGATCTGTATTTTATGTGGATAGCTGAGTGGATTAGTAAAGCCGGCCTTTACTAGCGCTTTAATAAATGGAATGTATGCGAGGGAAGGGTTGTGCGGAGGTCCGGGCACTTTTGCTGGGTGGTAGTGAGGGAATCCTAAGAGGTCGTCATGGGGTGAGGGTTGCCAGATTGTTGCACCGGGGACCCCCATCACAAAAGCCGGGCCTGCTTGATGGGATTTGTCATTGAAGTTCACAGATCCTCGACCTTCTAGATATGGCAGGCGAGGATTCTTGTATTATGTATTTATGAGTTATTTGTAGATTGCAAACCTGGCCAAAAGGCAGTGGAGCACTTTACATGGTCAAAGGCAAAGACGCCGACAACGGATTATTGAAGAGGGACCTGGTTCTGGGAGAGGAGGTATGCTGTTCTTGCTTCATAGCGTTGCTGTCTTTGCAGAAGTGCATTTCTGATGCTTTCTGAAACTGGAGCATGGTTGGGGCAGTCTTGATGGAAACAAGGATGTTTTGCTTGGTGCAAAAATGGAAATAATATTTCTCGAAGATGCCTTAGACATAATACATAGCTGCTAATTCACATGATACCAGTATGTCTTGCAAGAGATCAACATAATTCACACATGCACATTCACACAAGCACACCCACGGTCATGGCTTTGTTCAACCTATCTATTGACACAGGAAGCATTGCTTGTGCTTGGAAGTCAGCAGAGGTTGTTCCTTTATGAAAATGGTCAACTTCAATCCAATTAATTTAGCTAATTATTGACCTCGATCACTCTTCCAGCTTTTAAGCAAGTCCTTGGAAGGCCTAATACACTCACAATTATCAGCCTAACAGGAGGTTAATAACATCCTTAACCCATCACAATCTGGATTCAGGGCTGCTCATAGCACGGAGACCTCCTTGGTTGCAGTCACGGACCTCATAAGACTTTCCCTAGATAAAGGCACCTCTACCAGGCTGGTATTATCAGACCTATCCGTGCCTTTGACACGGTGTCTCACTCATGGATGATTCAAGGGATGTACGAGATTGGCATTTCTGGGCGTCCCTTGAAATGATTCCAAGACATTCTTAATAACAGAACACGTACTATTTTGATAGGCACCTTCAAGTCTTGCACTATGTCAGCTGATAAGAGGGTGCCACAGGCCTCGTGTCTAAGCCCTACTTTATTCAACACCTATGTAGCCGTCCTTGCTGCCATTGCCAGATGCTATGGTTTTGATATGATATCATGTGCCGATGATACACAGTTGATGATCTTTGATAAAAATGTGGAGGTAATTAAGGAGTAGTTCTCCGATGGCATGAAGGCATTTGCGGAAGAAGGGCTACCAAGTGCCTACAACTGAATGTTGGCAAAGTGGAGATGATGTTATTTGGCAAAGCAAGCACTCCTGGACTTCAGACTGGTGGCTATCTAATCTTGTCTTGGCCTCTACACATAAGCATGTATCAAAAATCTTGGTTTAAAACTTGACCCGTCTCTTTCTAGGAAAGACCATGTTGCTGCCACTGGCGGTAGCTGTTTTAACAAATTGCATCTGCTGAGAAAGGCTTTCCCTTTTCTCCCACCTTCACCCAGGAAAACTTTAGTCCAGACCCTGGTTATTCGTAAATCGGACTAGGGCAGTGGTTCCCAACCTGTGGTCCGGGGACCCCTGGGGTTCCGCTAAGCCTTCTCGAGGGTCCGCGACTGCTTAGAACATTAAACAATATTAGCAAATATTGACAAATTAGGTCCCCAGCTTCCAGTAATGACTCAGGCGGGGGTCCCCAGATTCCAATGATGATTCAGTGGGGGTCCCTGGGTTCCATTAATGTTAAAGTGGGGGTCCACAGAAATCAAAAGGTTGGGAACCATTGGACTAGGGCAATGCTTTGCTATCTGCTGGTAATAAGACTTTTCTAGTGAAATTGCAAGTGGTCCACAATACGACTGCCCGATTTGTCTGTAATCTTCCAACGGGTTCAGCCTCTGAATCTCTGCTGAGATCCCTCCATTGGTCACCTACCAAGAAAAGGTCTATTTTTAAGACCTGTTGCCTGAGCTATAAATCTCCAATGGGCTGAGCTCGTACTTATCCAGCCCAGAAACTGAAACATTATTCCCCTAGCAGGGACCCACGCTCCAAAGAGAAAGTCCTACTGTCAGTTCATCATATTCGCTTGACAAAATGTGGGGTAAGGTCTTGTACATACTTGGCACCAGTTTGCTGGGACAGTCTGCCCCTCCATGTCTGCACTTGCTCGATTTTGTCAGTTTTAGGAAAGCTCTTTTTTCAGGCTGGTGCTTTGTGCCTTCGACTGTGCCTTTCTTTAGCGCCAAGATACCCCTTTGAGGGAGATTCATACACTATATAAGTTATATTAACATAACATAGCACACTGTAAATCCACACCACACAAAAAAACAAGCATTGGCAAAGCCAATAGGTCTCAGCAGTTGAATCTATTGACTCTGAGAATGCTTTTTTTGTGTAATATGCCCTGATTTTTTAATGGGTCTATACAAGCGTTGCAAATGCATTAAAATTTGACTGCCATGGATGTCCAAACATTCACGATAGCTATCTTTGAATTAATCTGTAATATTTAAACAAACTGATTCAAAGATGGCTAAGGGGGGGGGGGACCTGCATTCTTGGCAGCCATCTTTAAATGGGTGTTGTTTAAATACTACAGAACTATTTCTGGATTTTGACAGTCATACGTGCACATGTGCATTTGAGTTAAAACACATTTTGATGTGGATGCCCACTGAAAAGTAAAAAATAAAAGAAAGTACAAGCAGGAGGGGGGGCCAAAAAATAGGGCATATATAAAAAATAACAGGAATGAGGCGAGGCAGAAGATGCAAGGGGGAGCTGGACAGATGAGATGGGGAAGGAACAAGATGAGCGGTGGGAGGGAACGTGGAAAGGGAAAGCAGCTCTCAAGGGAGGGAGCATGGAAGGACATTGATTCACATGGCGTGCTTAGAAGCAAAGAAATGCAGTTTCCTGAATGAAACAACGTCAAGCGAGGAAGGAAGCAAGTCAACCAATCAGGACACTGTGATGCTGAAATGCTCATGGGCAGGACGAAACTAAAGCCATGGATTCTAGAGGAGACATCTGAGTCAGACAAAAAGTTATCCTATGAGTGAGTGAGAGGTTAATCTAGAACCCACTCTATGGGGCATATTTATGTAGGATTTGCACTGTCCGTGCGCCATACTCAAGGAGTGCAAAAGCGATGCAAGTCTTAAGTTTGATTTATCAAGCCGTGGAAGGCCACCTTGCATGGCTTTGCATGGCTTGATAAATCCAGAGTAACGCACCGCAGTTCAAATCGCCACGCTGAATTACTCTGCCCCAGTGAGGCGTTTCATGGGTGGAGCGTGGGTGTTCCCTCCCATCCATCCATGGATTTTGGCGCATTCCCAGATTTACCATGAGTGGAAAACCTGGGATCGCATTAAAATGCTACTCCGCTCCAGGTGGGAAGTAAGGAGGGGAAATAACTGTATTTTCTCCTTGTTACTTCCTCTGCCTATGTGTGCTGCATTCTGCAGCACACATACATAAATGCCTCTGAGCAAAAACAATCCTGCTCACACGGCAGGAATGCCTGCGCCGTGGTGCAAGGGTGCCTGCGTTGGTGCTAGGCAGCACACTATGCACCAGTGCTGGGAAATGAAAGGAATGTGCTGTATATTGTTAAGTACGACGCATTCCTGCCCCTTCCCTGCCATGCAGCGTAGCAAGGTGGCTTGTTGGGCTGCGTGCTAATTTCCTAAATATGCCTCTAGTATAGTGGAGACATGCGTGGAGGGCACTGTTTGAGCTGCCTTGAAAGGGCAGGTAATAGATGAGAAGCATTAAACCTTATGTGCGCCTTGTCTCCTGGCTGGTTGCAGGTGTCCCAGGACATATGCATGCCTTCCCTTCATACACAGCAGAGCATTTGAAGAAACAACTATAGGACCTGCAGCAATAACATCTCTAGTCAGAGAATAAAACCGTGTACATTAAGGGATTTACATGCCATACATAATTACATTGACTGAGCAGGGTTTGATCTCTGAGCACCTGAGACTCTTTAGTGGCAATTAGAATGATTCATTCAACCACCGTCAACCCATCATAAAGTGCCTCCTTTTGCAGAACTCTTTATAATTACAGCATAAGACCTTGAAGTTACTTCGAACAGTAATTTTCTCCTGAGTGAAATGCTGGGTGTATTCGCGAGGGTTTTCTGCCTGGGTGGCACACACAGGACAAATCTTTCAGCTGTAGAGAAAAATTGCTCTTGTGTGCAATGTGAGAGCCTGGGGAACTGAAATATTTCATGACTGCCCTTTTAGCACCGCCTGGAAAACATACTCCTTTTTGGGGACTGTGGCCCAGATTCTCACAGGTTTAGCGTCGGGTTAGCGTTACTTTTGTAATGCTAAACAGATGCTATACTATGGGGCAGATTTAAGAAAACTGGAGCTGCACCCAGTGCAGAGCCACTTTTTTTGCGCCCCTTAGCGCCCCCCTAACGCCACCATCTGTGCGTCGTATCTAAGATACGGACACCATGATGGTAATTAGGGAAATAGCGTCATAAAGTTTTGAAGCTAGTTCGGAGCTTTGCAGGATTAACATCATAAATCCTGCAAAACCCATTGAAGTCCCTTAAAAACAATGGAAGCCTCCTTTTAACACCTGCTCTGTGCAGACATTAAAAGTAAAAAAAAATGACGCAACAAAATCTTTTACATTTCGTTGCACCATTTTTTCAGCACCCCTAATGGGGGAACGCCCCCTTTGCATGCATGCATTGCATCACTTTGAAATTTAATGCAGCGAATTTGGCCTCCTTGGGCCACATTAGCATAAATAAAAAGACTCTAATGTGTCACAAGGAGGCACTAGGGGCTCTTAAATCTGCCTCTTTGTTTGGGATTGTTTGGGTTTCACAAACCAATGCAAATTAGTATTTGCGTTGGTTTGTGTGGCAAAGTTATGTTATTTTATGAGGTCTTATATAGTACATGGCTACCCGAAGGCCTCCCAGCGCTGAAACTGAAGACTTCAAAACACCAGCTGCAGATGAGGATTGTTGGACTTTTTTGCTTATGCAGGGTCATCCTCAATCTTTTTGCCTCCTGCCTCCTATTTTTTCTGACCTGTTGCTGTTGGCTTTTGAACTCTGAGCATTTTACCACTGCTAACCAGTGCTAAAGTGCGTATGCTCTCTGTGTAAATTGTATGTAATTGGTTTATCCATGATTGGCATATTTGTTTTACTGTTAAGTCCCTAGTAAAGTGCACTAGAGGTGCCTAGGGCCTGTAGATCAAATGTTACTAGTGGGCCTGCAGCACTGATTGTGCCACCCACATAAGTAACCCTGTAATCATGTCTCAGACCTGCCACTGCAGTGTCTGTGTGTGTATTTTTACACTATAAATTCGACTTGGCAAGTGTACCAACTTGCCAAGCCTAAACCTTCCCTTTTCTTACATGTAAGGCACCCCTAAGGTAGGCCCTAGGTAGCCCCAAGGGCAGGGTGCAGTGTATGGATAAGGTAGGACATATAGTAATGTGGTTTATATGTCCTGACAGTGAAATACTGCCAATTTCGTTTTTCACTGTTGCAAGGCCTGTCTCTCTCATAGGATAATATGGGGGCTACCTTTAAATATGATTAAAGTGTAGATTCCCCTAGAGAGTAGATGGACATGTGGAGTTTGGGGTCCCTGAACTCACAATAAAAAAATACATCTTTTAGTAAAGTTGATTTTAAGATTGTGCGTTTGAAAATGCCACTCTTAGAAAGTGAGCATTTTCTTGCTTAAACCATTCTGTGACTCTGCCTTGTTTGTGGATTCCCTGTCTGGGTCAGTTTGACAGTTGGGTTGTTTTTCACCTCGCACTAGACAGTGACACAAAGGGGGCTGGGGTGTAACCTGCATTTCCTGATTAGCCATCTCTGCTAGGAGGGAGGGGTGGAGTGGTCACTTTCATCTGAAAGGACTGTGCCTGCCTCTGACAATGCCGGCTCCAACCCCCTGCTGTGTGTCTGATGCCTTACCTGGGCAAGGCAGGATTTCACAAGTAGGTGTGAGTCCCCTTTGAAGAAAGGTGACTTCAAAGACTAAAATGGGTATAAGAAGGGCACCCAAATCTACAGACTTGAGAAACACTTCTGGAACCAAGAGGAACCTCTGCCTGGAGAAGAGCTGATAGCTGAGGAAGAAGTGTTGCCCTGCCTGTGACTGTGCTTTGTGGAGCTTTCCTGCAGTGCTGCTTCTGCCAGAGTAAGAGGGCAAAGACTGGACTTTGTGTGTCTTCCATCTTGTGAAGAAATCTCCAAGGGCTTGAGTTAGAGCTTGCCTCCTGTTGTTTGAAGTCTCAGGGACAGCAAAGACTTCTCTCTGCCAGCACCTGGAGTCTCTGGAGAGACTCCTGCTCTGACAAGTGGTGCCCTATCCAGTCCCTGGGCCCTTGAAAAAAAGCTGGTGGAAATCCAAAGAAATCGACTTCGGACGACTCCGGACCAACGCCGCTGCTGAATCCGGTAACGCCGCCTGCACCTGACGCCGTGACTTTCGCTGGAACGCGATACTCTTCGCAGGCCCGTCGCCGCAGCAGCCCCGCTGAAGTCCGTGACTCCGTGGAAGTCGCCGCACCACATCGTGACCGACGCCGCTTGAAGTGCACGAATTCAACGTTTCGCACAGACGCCGCGATTCCTGACTTCGCGCCTCGGCTTGTTTTCACTCTTCACCAAAGGTACTGTACTTGGGGGTCTACACAACTCCGTGTCCGGCGCCGCTGGTGTCGGCTTGTTGGGAACGACTCCGTCACGACGCCGTGTTAACATCTTATTGAAGCATTTTTGTTTCTAAGCGCTATTTTTGAGTTTAATCTTTAAAAAATCATAACTTGACTTGTGTATGTCGTATTTTTGTCGTTTTGGTCTTGTTTTGTTTAGATAAATATTTCCTATTTTTTTAAACCGGTGTTGTGTCATTTTGTAGTGTTTTCATTGAGTTACTGTGTGTGTTGGTACAAATACTTTACACCTAGCGCTCTGAAGTTAAGCCTACTGCTCTGCCAAGCTACCAAGGGGGTAAGCAGGGGTTAGCTGAGGGTGATTCTCTTTTACCCTGACTAGAGTGAGGGTCCTTGCTTGAAAAAGGGGGTAACCTGACTGTCAACCAAAGACCCCATTTCTAACATTGGTGATCAGCGGTTGGGATTTGGACTTGTATTTGTACTTGACATACAGTGATTAAGTGTACACTACTGTTTGAGTTCAGACCACTACGCGACCACATACTACTTGTTTGGTGATCTTTTGCTTTTTCTCTTAAGGACTCCTTTTTGTTCTACTTCCATGATTTTGCTGATCCCTTGACGGATTCTTTTTACTTCATTGGGAACTTATTTTCTGCCTTTGGAACTTTGCACTTGTGACCATCATGTCTCAATCTGGAGATGCAACAGCTGGAGCTGTGTTTGAAATAGAGAAACTGAAGGAGTACTCAGTTGCTCAATTGAAACAGTTCCTTAAAGATCTTGACTGTCCCACTGAGAGCTCCACCAGGGAGGGGGAGCTGCAAAAGGCACAGAGGGCCTGGGTGACAATCAAGAAGGCTGGAGGGCACACAGAGGAGGAGAATGTGGGTGTGGAAGTGCAGAGGATACACAGTGGTGTTGTGGAGGTACCTGTTACGCCTGGGCTAAGGGTCCCCAGTAGGGGTAGCAGGGTGTCATCCAAGGGTCTGACTCCTGAAGAGTTACAGGCCAGACAGGCAGAGAGGGCTCGCCGGTTCAAGGAGTTGAGGATGCAAAGGGAGAAGGAGTTGGAAGAAAGGTGGAGGGACTTAAAGAACAAAAAGAGGATTTGGGCTTATGAGCTCAAAATGAAGGAGCTGGAAGTCATGAGGGCTGAGTCTAGCTGGAATGGTGGCAGCAACAATTTTATATCCAGTGCTGCTGAAGAAGTGCACATGCCCAGAGATGTGGTGCCCTTCTTGAAGGAGGGAGTTAACACACGCCAGGAGGTTCAGGGGTATTAGGTAGCTCCAGTGATGCACAGGGTCCTTGAGGTGGATTGGGGAGCTGGCATGGGGAGTCATATTCCTACTGGTGGGAGGGACACTTTACTAACTCTAGGTGAGAGTGACAGGGAGAGCGGTTCCCCCCAGGTAGAAGTCCTGGTTATGGAGTGTGAAGACATCCCAGAAGAGTGTGGGTTGAGTGTCAGGGACAGTCAGGTACTGTTCCACCAGTCTCAGGAGGGTGATGTGGGGTGCTTTTTCAAAGCAGAGTCACTGGATGGTTGGGTGAAGGGTACTTTGGTTAATTCATGTGAGGGGCTGAGTGATGTAATTGCTGGAGAGCATATGTCTAGTCCTTATTTTCCAGAGCTACGCCAACACCAGGTGGAGTGTGAGTTCTCTGACCCCAGGGAGCTTACAATGGAGGCAGACTTCTGGGTGAGTACCAGAGAGTCTGAAGAGGCATTTGGGGGTGCTCCTGAGAGGACTGGTCTAGGTAGTTCCCAACCAGGTGAGGTAGGGAAGGATTGTAGTGTCCCATGTAGGTCCCAGTGTAGTGGGATGGGTGAGGGACCCCATGTCCAGTCTTAGAGGAGAGGGAATGGGGATGGGTTGAGGCCCAAGGTGCCCGAGATCCGGTCCCAGGTCCTGGAGGGTTCCATGAGGGAACACCAGGAGGGGAGCCTAGCCTGTACCATAGGGCCATCTGTTGAGGGAGACCCCACAATGTCAGGAGAACTTGGGGGGGCAGCTGTAGACAGCGTCCCACCAGTTCAGGTGTCTGGCAGTACCACTCCTAGTGAGGGGGTGCAGAAGTCCAGACAGAGGGTTGAGAGGGGGTTGCGGACCCCAGTGGAGAACCTGGAGGGTCAGGGGTCAGCTCTGAGAGCAGAGCCCCCCATGAATGACCTTGGTGGGACCATTTCTGGGCTGGGGGGAATCCAGACTCTGTCAGATAGGCAGAGGTCAGGAGACCTGCGCCAGCCAGACTCTTGTGTGGCCCTTGGGGACGGTGTGTCCCTTAAGAGGGGTAAGTGTGCCCCCCTAGAAGTCCTGGTGTGCCAGGCAATGATTCAACTGCAGGGTGGTGACTCTGGGTTGAATGATCAGGTTCAGGGGGGAAATTCCGACCTGATGGGGGGTAGGTGTGCTCTCAAGGAAGTCCTGGTGCGCCAGGCAGTGGTTCGACTGCATGGTGGTGACTCTGGGTTGGATGACCAGGTTCAAAGGGTAAACTCTGACCTGGTGGGGGGTAGGTATGCCCCACAGAAAGTCCTGGGTTGCCAGGCGGTGGTCCAGTCTGTGGGTACAGACCCTGGACTGGAGGATCAGGTTCAGGTTGTCCCTCCTGACCTGGAGGAAGGGGCTACTGCTAACAGTGCCCATCCCATGTTGTCTTCTGAGGGAGCCACTCCTAGTTGGGGGGTGCAGGACCCCAGAAGGGAGGGCAGGGGGAGGGAAGCCTCTCCCCTGGCCCTAGTCCAACCTGAAGGTACAGACCCCAGGTTGGCGGACCAGTTGCAGGTTCACAGCCCTGCACTGGTGGAAGAATTGTGCAGGACTGCTTCTACAAGCACCCTGACAGTTTTTGACTCTGGGGGTGCCGCTTCTGCAGAGGGGAGGACCAGGGTCAGGTTGTCATCCCTGACCTGGTGGAAGAGAGAGTGGTCAAAGGGTGCCAGGCACCTGGGGCTACCGCCCCCCACTCTCCGCAGTCACAGTGGTTGGAGAGGCCTGAGGTCGGGCTCTCATCCCTGACAGTTGTCCGGGGCCATAGTGACTTGCTGTCCTGGTGGACAGAGTTGCCCCTGGGGGGGGAACGAGAGTCACACCCCAGGGGTGGAGTGGGAAACACCACTGTGTTGGCCCTGGTGGTGCTATCTGCCCATTGGGATACATCTGAGAGCAAAGTAAAGTTAGGTGCTGCACAGATGGTGTCTGCAGATGTGGAGAAGGATTCTCTTTGGGTTAGCTTAGTGGACCGTGAGAGTATGGACAGAGGGATCCAACTGGAGTCAGGAAGGCATAGAACTGGAACATGCCCCTGCTGTTGTGGGCCTGGGTCCTTGTTCTATCGCCCCAATCAGGGAAGTACATCAAGGTATTGATTGTTCTCCCCTGGCTTTAGGCTGGTAGGGGGTCGTGTTGGACTTTTTTGCTTATGCAGGGTCATCCTCAATCTTTTTGCCTCCTGTCTCCTATTTTTTCTGACCTGTTGCTGTTGGCTTTTGAACTCTGAGCACTTTACCATTGCTAACCAGTGCTAAAGTGCGTATGCTCTCTGTGTAAATTGTATGTAATTGGTTTATCCATGATTGGCATATTTGTTTTACTGTTAAGTCCCTAGTAAAGTGCACTAGAGGTGCCTAGGGCCTGTAGATCAAATGTTACTAGTGGGCCTGCAGCACTGATTGTGCCACCCACATAAGTAACCCTGTAATCATGTCTCAGACCTGCCACTGCAGTGTCTGTGTGTGTATTTTTACACTATAAATTCGACTTGGCAAGTGTACCAACTTGCCAAGCCTAAACCTTCCCTTTTCTTACATGTAAGGCACCCCTAAGGTAGGCCCTAGGTAGCCCCAAGGGCAGGGTGCAGTTTATGGATAAGGTAGGACATATAGTAATGTGGTTTATATGTCCTGACAGTGAAATACTGCCAATTTCGTTTTTCAATGTTGCAAGGCCTGTCTCTCTCATAGGATAATATGGGGGCTACCTTTAAATATGATTAAAGTGTAGATTCCCCTAGAGAGTAGATGGACATGTGGAGTTTGGGGTCCCTGAACTCACAATAAAAAAATACATCTTTTAGTAAAGTTGATTTTAAGATTGTGCGTTTGAAAATGCCACTTTTAGAAAGTGAGCATTTTCTTGCTTAAACCATTCTGTGACTCTGCCTTGTTTGTGGATTCCCCGTCTGGGTCAGTTTGACAGTTGGGTTGTTTTTCACCTCGCACTAGACAGTGACACAAAGGGGGCTGGGGTGTAACCTGCATTTCCTGATTAGCCATCTCTGCTAGGAGGGAGGGGTGGAGTGGTCACTTTCATCTGAAAGGACTGTGCCTGCCTCTGACAATGCCTGTTCCAACCCCCTGCTGGGTGTCTGATGCCTTGCCTGGGCAAGGCAGGATTTCACAAGTAGGTGTGAGTCCCCTTTGAAGAAAGGTGACTTCAAAGACTAAAATGGGTATAAGAAGGGCACCCAAATCTACAGACTTGAGAAACACTTCTGGAACCAAGAGGAACCTCTGCCTGGAGAAGAGCTGATAGCTGAGGAAGAAGTGTTGCCCTGCCTGTGACTGTGCTTTGTGGAGCTTTCCTGCAGTGCTGCTTCTGCCAGAGTAAGAGGGCAAAGACTGGACTTTGTGTGCCTTCCATCTTGTGAAGAAATCTCCAAGGGCTTGAGTTAGAGCTTGCCTCCTGTTGTTTGAAGTCTCAGGGACAGCAAAGACTTCTCTCTGCCAGCACCTGGAGTCTCTGGAGAGACTCCTGCTCTGACAAGTGGTGCACTATCCAGTCCCTGGGCCCTTGAAAGGAAAGCTGGTGGAAATCCAAGGAAATCGACTTCGGACGACTCCGGACCGACGCCACTGCTGAATCCGGTAACGCCGCCTACACCTGACGCCGTGACCTTCGCTGGAACGCGACACTCTTCGCAGGCCCGACGCCGCAGCAGCCCCGCTGAAGTCCGTGACTCCGTGGAAGTCGCCGCACCACGTCGTGACCGACGCCGCTTGAAGTGCACGGATTCAACGTTTTGCACAGACGCCACGATTCCTGACTTCGCGCCTAGGCTTGTTTTCACTCTTCACCAAAGGTAATGTACTTGGGGGTCTACACGACTCCGTGTCCGGCGCCGCTGGTGTCGGCTTGTTGGGAACGACTCCGTCACAACGCCGTGTTAACATCTCATTGAAGCATTTTTGTTTCTAAGCGCTATGTTTGAGTTTAATCTTTAAAAAATCATAACTTGACTTTGTATGTCGGATTTTTGTCGTTTTGGTCTTGTTTTGTTTAGATAAATATTTCCTATTTTTCTAAACCGGTGTTGTGTCATTTTGTAGTGTTTTCATTGAGTTACTGTGTGTGTTGGTACAAATACTTTACACCTAGCACTCTGAGGTTAAGCCTACTGCTCTGCCAAGCTACCAAGGGGGTAAGCAGGGGTTAGCTGAGGGTGATTTTCTTTTACCCTGACTAGAGTGAGGGTCCTTGCTTGAACAGGGGGTAACCTGACTGTCAACCAAAGACCCTATTTCTAACAAGGATCAAAAAAGCCAGGTCTTAAGCAGGTGACGAAAGGAGAGTTTGGGGCTAGTTTGTCGTAAACTCATTGGCAGTGAGTTCGACAACTTAGCGCCAAGGAAGGCCATTGATCTTCCACCCCATTTAGCCTTCTTGTCAAGGAGATTACAGCAAGGGCCGCCGAGGAGGACCTGAGATGCCTAACAGGAATATGGTAGGAAGCAAGGGTTCGTAGAAGCGGGCGTCCTTTATTGTGAAGGGCTCTGTGGATACAACACAGTGTTTTTAATTTTATTCACTGCTCAACTGGGAGCCAGTGCAAAGTAGATAGAGCCTATTTGGACAATTCATGTCTGTGTATGTTAAAAACAAGGCGGGCAGCAGTGTTTTGCACCACTTGTAGTTCCTTTTTAACATATTTTGGGGCACCTGATGTACAGGGCATTCTTATAATCCAGGGGGGAGATAATAAGTGCCTGGATTATGAGTCTCTTTGCGATAAATGGAAGTATTTTAAATACCTCTCAGAGGAGTCTTAGCGTGCCAAAACAGGTGGAAGAGATTTTCTTAGCTTGATGATCCATAGTTAACCATGGATCAAGCCATACTCCTAAACTCTTGATGTATTCCCTAGGAGGGGGCAGATCTCCTAGGGAATGATGTAAAGGGGAAATGGTGTTAGGCCGAGCAAGTTGTCCTAGGATCATGACCTCTGTTTTATCTCCATAAACCTGAGTTTACATTCAGATATCCATTCAGATACTGCCCTTAAGCAGGGAGCAAGTGCCGTCTCCGATGAGTCTTGCCCAGTAGTCAGGGAGACTACAAGTTGGGTGTCATCCACATATGAAACTACTGATATTAATGCAAAGCAGTGTGAATGATGTGGTACATGGGTGTACTCGTGCTAACACCCATGCTTTTTGGAGCTAAACACTATTCTGAAACATCAGTAGAAAGGATTTAGTGCCACAAATTAACACCAGTGAAAAGCAGGTGTTAAACTGAGAAATGTTTGAATTTCTCTGTGGTTTTCTGACTTTGCTTGTGTGCTGCACTGTGCAGCACACATACAAAGTGGGAAAAGCATTTTCATTTGTCTTGGCATAGTATTGTGTACATGAAGGGTGGCCTTCCCGTGCAAATCCTGTGCTAGAATCACACAAACACCCAGCACTATGGCGCTAAGATGTGTGTGGGGGTGAGGGGAGGAAAGAGCCATATCTATGTGAACATGGTGCTCTCCTGCTCTCTCCTTGTCATGTAACACAGCATTTGTGGCTCCTGCGCTGGGTGACAGGTTTCAGAATCTGGGCCTGTATGTGTTATACAGGTCTGTAAAATGCACCTTTTGGTGAATTTCTAACACCATTTATTAAGGAACCCATCCTAAAAAGCCCTATTCTGTTCAGATGGTGTTATCCCACTGCCTACCAAAGCTCCCCATCCAGCTAATCTGATAAAGGATCAGAAATATGAAAATCAGATTCTGGGTTTTGGGACTAAAAAGCTTGCATGCTTCAGGTCTGATAGGATGTCATCTATTGTTCTGCAAGCAGACCCAGAACCGTGATGTAATGATGAAAATGGTGTTTGATAGAGCACACTACGACTCATGAACAGGGTGTCTTGGCACTAGTTTTGAGGGTGTCAGAGATCAAGGGCAGACAAACTAGATGGCTGATGAGAAGAGGAAAGTTTTGATGTGATACCAAACATCCAGTGGTTTTCAGTAGTTCACCACAAAATAGGTAGTGAATTCAGGGGTTTGGTAGTCAAATCAGAAAATGGCCTACCACCAATATGTATTTCTTTACTCTGAGCACAACTTACATCTGAAATACAGATGGTCTGAGAACCCTGTTGCAGGAGTATTTTTTTAACCTGTTCCTACCAGAATGTGGCCCATTTGAACGTCGGCCATCTGGTTGGCCACAGGGCACTGATGCAAAGATGGCATGTGGGTTGCCATATTGGATAGCTTGCTTAGGCTTCGGATTAGCCGAGCCACTGAGTTTTTGAATACCTGGGTGCTGGGCAGAAGGTACTCATGCACGCACACATGAAGGATATTGTAATCTTCTATTCAGAACAGTTTGGTTGCTTGGATCACCTTTTACCTATAGGTTGAGGGTCATAGGTCTTTGTCAAAACTTTCACAGGAAGTTGATTCGGTCTTAATAATTTGAAGGTGGAAATGAAGTTTAATGTCATCCTAGACTCCACAGGGAATCAGAACGGTACACTGGCAAACCCTGTAGACCACCAAGGACTTGCTGTTGTCCAAAAATAAGTATCTCTGCCTTCTATAAGATGAGTTGCAGGGAATTCATTCACATTCCATACGGCTGTGGCTGACTGACCATGTGTCATCTGTGAATGGGCACATGCATGTTAAGTCACGTTATCAAAATATTGTTGTCAGAATATTATATGACGTAATCTCTTAAATATTGTTTCTAAAGTATTGCCCCAACAGAGCTAATGATAGAACTACCAATGATATTTGTGTAAACAAATATTTATGTCAGATAATAATTCTGTTGACAATATTCTGACATACAAACAAATGTGAATCAGTGCGGTGCTTATTTGTGAAAACCCCTCTCAAGTTCCCCAAACTGACACTGGCCAATTGGGGGGGATTAAGTTGCCTCAGGTGAAGACAGCCATAAAACATATGGCACGAGGAAAAACCCCGGGAACCGATGGCTTCCCAATACTTTTACGCACCCTTTGTGGAGCAGCTATCTCCTAAATTAGTGGAGCTGTTCAATGAAGCAAAGGCGATACAGGTCCTGCCGCCCACTACCAGGGAAGCTCTAATAGTACCAATACTAAAACGAGGGAAGCAGGTCCATGACATAAAGGCGTATCGCCCCCTGTCAATTCTGAATGTAGACTATAAAATTCTACGTAGAATATTAACCACCATGCTCCTTCTATATATGCCTAGGTTGATACATAGAGACCAATCGGGTTTCATTCCGGGCCGCAACACAGCGCTGAATATCCGTCGCCTGCTACGACTCTTGGAAAAAGCCCCCGCTATGGCATCCTGTGCTGCGATTTTGTCCGTAGATGTCGAAAAAGCTTTCAACAGCCTGGAATGGAACTATTTATCCGAGGTGATTACGTGTTTCCGACTGGGTGATGGGTTCCTACACTGGGTCCAATTGCTCTGTGTGTTCTCTGATGCTAAAGTTAAGACTTGCAAGCACATTTTACCAAACTACTATAGAGCATGGCACCCGTCAGGGGTTCCCGCTCTCCCCGTTTTGTTTGCTTTCACAATGGAAACTATAGCCCGCCAAGGCTGTGAGTATCAGGGCCTCCAGTTGATGAGTGAATGTCAGTATATTGCTCTTTATGTTGATGATCTCCTGCTGTTCCTTCAGGACAGTCACAAGGATCTAGGGGGAGCCCAGAAGTTGCTAGAAATATTCGGTGATCTGTCGGGCCTTAGCGTTAACTGGATGAAAGCCAGTTTATTCCCGGTTCACCGGGGCCTCCCTTCTCCTTTGGAGTTGGGCATTTTACACAGGGAACCTAATTGCATAACATATTTGAGGGCGAGAATTTACCAAACCCCCTCTGACGTTTTAAAGGGCAATATTTGGCGAGTGGTTAGTTCCCTGACGCGGAACATGGAATTCTGGAGCACTCTCTCTCGCTCAGTGATGGGGAGGGTAGTGCTGTTAAAAATGGTTGTGTTTCCCCAACTTCTCTATCATTTCACAAATCTGCCCATAGAAATTTCTCATGCTCTCTTTAGGGAATTAGACTCACTGACCATATCCTCTATTTGGGAATCAGGTCGCAAACGAGTGGCGCTTTCTATTTTACAAAAACCTACTGCATTGGGGGGCTTGGCAGCGCCAAAATTTGAAGCTTACTATATTGCAGCACAGTTGCAATACTTCACGCAATGGATGATGAACCGCCAGAGTCCGGCCCATGACAGACGACTAGGTAAGCCGGATGGCCCCCTGCTGCTCCGCCTCCTTTTGGGGCTGAGAGATCCGCGCAGGATGTAACGATAGAACACAACGTTGTGGCGTATTGCTAGCGAGAATGTCTGCAAAAAAACAGAACCAAACGTCCATATTCCCCAGATCTCCTACTTCAGTATTTAACGATCCTTCTTCATGGAAATAATTGGAGGGTCTCTACCGACTCAGAGAGGCTGGAATAAACACAGTAGGGGACTTGTTTAGGGATGGCACCCTACCCCCATACAACAAACTACAGGCTAAATTTGATTTACACCCCCACTACTTTCTTGTACATGGGGCCTTGGTAGCAACAATAAGGCAACACTGGGGGCGGGCTGGATGGAACCACCCACTTACAATGGATGCACATACATTGCTATAGCGGCGGGCACGGTGAAGGCAGAAACATGACTATACCGTAGGATCTGCATGGACTTCCTTCAACCATTAGCTACCATACGCCTGAAATGGGAAACCGACATAGGCAAGTCTTTCACTGATGACAGTTGTGGCAGGGTACTAGCAAATATACCTAAAATATCAAGCAATGCTTTATCCTGGCTAAACGGGAGACTACCCATAGTTGGGAGTCAGCTCGGGCCCTCAATTGATAACATGGCTGAGGGAACTCCTGCGATGGGCAGATAATGAAGGGAAACATTAGTTCCCAAAGCCCGCCGGAATGGTGGTCCTTCAGATGGGACCATGACATGGTCGGCACTGGTGGAAGAACTTAAACAAGTAATCTCTCCTTCTGTGAGTTCCTCAACCCATTCCACATAGAGGCAGTGCCGGGAGGAATAGCACCGGAGATCTGCCGCCTTACAGGCGAAGTTGTTAATCAGTTTGTTGATCTGGGAAAGTTGAGGCATGTTACTGTACCACAGTGCGCACGGCGGGAGGGGTTCGGGTTGAATTGGGGTGCTTTGGGGACATAGGGTTTGCCAAAGGTGGAATATTTGATCGAAATCCGATACAGTTAAATGGTTGTCTGACTATTGTGCATTGTCTACACTAATGGTTTCCCATTGTCTTCTTTTTTCCAAAATAATAACATTTGTTTAAAAAAATGTATGATTTTTGTAAAGATTGTGTGAGGGAATGCTTAAATGTATAGAAAATGGACACACTTTTTATGTTTTGCTTTATGTCATTTTAGTATAGATGTAAGTGAGGAGGTAGGCACAGTATTTTTGTCGCTAAAAATGTAAGTGTTAAATAAATGGCACTTGTAACATTTAGAAACATTTTTGACATGAAAGTGGTGAAGTGAAGATTTGAGGTAGAGGAAACATTAATTGAATTGTATTAAAAAAATGTCAAAAGCACATTCAGATGTATTTTAAAATAGGGGCCTTTTTTAGTTGAGTTACTATGTGTGTGTCTTTAAAGTAAGGCTCATATTTATACTTTTTTAGTGCCGCATTTGCGTCATTTTTTGACGCAAAAGCGTCGCAAACTTGCAAAATATAATTGTATTTTGTAAGTTTGCACTGTTTTGTGTCAAAAAATGACCCAAATGCGGCTCTAAAAAAAGTATAAATATGGGCCTTGGTGTTCAAAATATGAAAACAGTCACGTTAAACAGGGTAGCACCACTAATTGGGTGCCCAGCAGTTCCGGGTATCCCAGTGTTTAGAAATCTGTCCCAGTGCCCAACACTGTTTTTAGCTTTGAATCCATGTCCCAGTTTTTGAGACGCAGGTGGAGGGAGGTTGAACACACTTAGGGGGTTATTACAACTTTGGAGGAGGTGTTAATCCATCCCAAAAGTGACGGTAAAGTGACGGATATACCACCAGGCGTA